>NC_090325.1:84429931-84729931 GCF_035084215.1 Heptranchias perlo | reverse complement strand
AAGTTGCCACTCTTCATGTGGGCTAGTCAGTAAGTGTCAGCAGGTTATTTGATCATGGAACATTACAGCAGCCCCAATCCTGTTCTCACTCAATATCCACATGTGCAATTCTAGCAGATATCACTAGCTACCGCACGGTAATCAATAGAGGGGACTCTGGCTGTCACCTCATCTGGGGACCCGGTAAATAATTGAAATGCTCCACAGCTGCTCCAGCTGATGGTTAACTCAGTACAGACCAGAGAACAAACTACAGATCTTTCTGTCTGTCTCAGTGCCATATCATGTGGGTCATTTACTCACTGCTCTATAACAAGACCTATTTTCTGTTTTGTGCCTTGGTCGATAGCTGTATCAGGGCATCCAACTGATGTGCTGTGCACTTTCTGATATTTGCCCATAGGATGGGTAATAACCAACACTCTGTGATCACTTAAGTTAATTTGTGGCGTTAATTGTTAAATCATGTTCATAAAAGTACCCCTTTGAGTGACTGGAATCTTGGCAGTTGGGTGTGGCACCAGTTGTGTGGATTCTGTCTAGTTGGGAACATGTTCCCCACCGCTACTGTGAAAATCACTACTTGCTGAGGCGAAAAAGAGTGCTCATCTTCCATTTTTATAGCCAATATGGCGCAGTAACAAATGCTTAACTGATCAATGGGAACCTGTGCATCCAGTAATAAGAAACCTTGCTGAGGGCAATTTGGCTGCCGCATTTCCTACGTTACAATAGTGACTACACTTCAAAAGTGCGTTATTGGCTGTGAAATGCTTTGGGATATCCTGAGATCATGAAAGGTGCTATATAAATGCAAGTACTCCCTTTCTTCCTTCCGTGATACAGCCTATTTTCCTGATAAAATGATTTGTCTTGAAACAGTACTAGAAACCCACTCTCATTCTGACCAGCTTTTGTATTTCTCTGCAATTTATTTGATCGAGACAATTTTGATTAACTCTTACATTAATGGTAACGATCAGGAAACAACAGGGTAGAAATTCCTGCTGGTGAAACTGTTTTTGCTGGTGGGAACTGATGAAGTAGGGACTGGAAAATCACAAGTTAAGGAACTTGCTGGCTCCTTGCCCAGTTCATGCTGCATGCAAGATTTCTGGCCTGGTTTTCTGCAAGGGATGATTTGTATAAGAGCTTCAGTAGGTAACTGAGTTTTATTCAAATCAGGACATTATGAGGTAACCTATGATTTCCCTGCTTTCCCAACTTGTTTCCACCCAATGCTAAGCTCTCCATTTAAAATGTGCCTTAAAGGCCAGTGAGGTTCTTGCCTGTCAGGCAGGAATCCCTTAAAGGTACATTACCATTTTTCCCCCCTGACACCCATTGCAAGAGATGGGGATTGCTTTCAATGGCCTACTATCACAGGATTTCATGCAAGAGGATGAAGAACAACAAAGAAAGCGTGCAGGTAGATCAGATGTCACCAACCACAACAGTTAACTGGAACTGAGGGAAGAGAATTGCTTCTGCAAGCTGAGGTTGAGCAGGGGGCTAGTTGCAGAGTTTGCCATCTGGTGCAAGGAGACTCAACAATCCTCCAACATCGGAGTGGTTCTACCAGTGGTACTCAGCTCACTTCAACTTTAATGCTTCCTCCACCTTCCGGACTAGTAGAGAGAATGTCTGCAGTACAAGTTAATCACACGGGTAACTGATGCTTTGTTGAGCAAGGCCACCATTTTCATCTCATTTCCCACTGAATATCAACAGGAGTATGACTGGATAGTTCACTTGTCAACAAGATGGTAATGTGGGGGGGGTTGGGGTTCGCAAATATAACACAATCACAAAAAGAATTAAATGGCAGCTTAGAAAAAAATCTTTATCCAGTGGGTGGTTAAAACGCCAAATTCTCTATCACAAACCATTGTTACATTGAAACATAGAAAATAGGAGCAAGAGTAGGCCATTCGGCCCTTCGTGCCTGCTCCGCCATTCAAAATGATCTTGGCTGATCGTCTAACTCAGTACCCTGTTCCTGCTTTTTCCCCATATCCCTTGATCCCTTTAGCATGAAGAAATATATCTATCTCCTTCTTGAATACATCTAATGATTTGGCCTCCACTGCCTTCTTCTTCTTACTCCCCCTACCCTTTAATATGCCTCTTTGTCAAGCAACTAATTCCCTTAAAATAATTTATGGACTCTGCTTCAATCTTTCCTGATAGGTTTCTCTCAGTTCTGGTATCACCCTAGTAAATCTTTTTTGCACCTTCACCAGTGCCTCTACATCCTTTTCATAATATGGAGACCAGAACTGTTCCCAGTACTCCCAAGTGTGGTCTAATCAAAGTTCTTTACAAGTTTAACATAACTTCTCTGCTATCCCTCTAGAAAAGAACCCATGTGCTTTGTTTGCTTTTTTTTAATGGTCTTATTAACCTGTGTTGATACTTTTAGTGATTTGTGTATCTGTACCCCCAGATCCCTCTGTTGAAGCAGAGTCCATAAATTATTTAAGGGAATTAGTTGCTTGACAAAGAGGCATATTAAAGGGTAGGGGGAGTAAGAAGAAGATTGGAATTAGAATCAGGTGGCTCATATGGAAAAGCAGTGGCGCAGAATGGCAAATGTCCTGGCTCTGCGCTGTAACGTATTTTGATCTCCCTTCATTGCATCGTTCCCACCAGAATCATGCACAAGCAGGATTTGTACTGTTGGACCTTATGGGAATTTATAGTCTTGGTTTCAGCAATGAATCCTGGTTACAGGCGGAGCTGGTTTATTGTATGTGATACAGACTCATTCTATAGTAAATTTTCACACTGGTTAATTAATGGGGATGCCAAGCAGACTTCTGTTATGGTAACAGATTTCTTTATTGTTTTTACAGGAGTGGCATCAGCAATTGGTATCTTCTACCTTCGGAGGGAAGGGGCATTTGCTGCAGGAACTGTGTTGGCCATTTACACCATGTCTCTTTGGCCCCACTTGACTGACCGTCTCATCAGCTCAGGACGTCCAGGGAAGGCCTTGGGCACGGCATTGTTGGTATACATGCTGGAGATGCTCAGCACAGTGTGGTGCACAGCTTATAACTTTGTTCCTGGAGGTGCCATTACTAGAGAAAAAACAATGGTAGTTTTGGGTATGTGGTTTAAAATAAAATATGGATTAAACTAGCCATAAGACAGGGAGAAACATATTCTTGTAAGTCTGAAAACAAATTCAGGAAAAACCTCCAAGCTACATTTTTCCAATTTTATCATCAACTTTTTTTTATTAATAACCTATCTCCTCTCTAGTTTCAGTGGAGAGTGTAATGATTTTTAACAATTGGTTGACAAATGTAGTAATTTAATACTTTATAAGCTAGAATATTGCCCATTTATCGTCACTGGCAAAAAAAAATCTTGTCCACTATGGGCTGCCAAAGCAAGCATTAGTTCACACATTTAAAAAAGATATATAAAACATTACTTTTTTGTGTGTATGAAGGTGAGGGTTATCGTTGGAGGATAAAAGTACACACTTTTCCTTTTTGGACACCCAATGACAACAATCACTGGAAAAGAAAAGCGTTCTCTCCTCTGTCCTAGTAATGTCCTCAGACTTCCACCGGTACCAATGAATTAATTTATCCCTGTCATTGAATGAGATTGTTAATTTAGTGTTGAATTACGGCCAGGTTTGTTCTGAGGACTTGACTCCCAATAGGAGCTGGGTTGAATGTACACAAACAAGTCTCACAAATGCTTTACAAACAGCAGAGAAGAGGAGACTACCATAGGACAGAAATTCTTGTATGACACTTAATACGGCTGTACTACATTCCTGCTTTCCTATGCTACTTTTGAACCTGTTTGAAATAAACCACTTTTTTTTCACTAGGTCTTCCTGACAGTCACCCTTAGGGAATCTGAGATTGCTGTCAGCTGTGTGAGACCTGCACATTGAAAATTGGCATCACTAACACCCTACTAAAGAGCCAGGTTTCAAAGGTGAAAAGACCATATTCTAATCCACTGCAGCTCACAACCCTTCAGCAAAGTGATTGGTCCTGAGTTTTCATGGGGGTTCTCCCGCTCCTCTGCCGTAACCTCAGCAGAACTGCTGGAGAAACAAAGTAAATGCCTGAAAATGGCCACTTGCGCCATTTCTCCGTGGGTCCTGCCGATCTTCAGCTGGAGTTATGGCGGAGTTCGGGATAACCTCTGCGGAAATTCATGGTCATTCTATTTATTTATTTGCTTTATTGGGTTCCCAAGAAAGTACATTCATATTTATTTTCTGAGGCTACTGTAGCCATGGGTGTACATTCACACAAATGTTACCAAAGTTTAGACTCGCATACATATTTTATGGAGTCACTGTACATTTTGATTGTACAGTTCGTGTGGGAGGAATCCATCGGTACATCAGATTTCCTGACCTGATTGCACTTGCACAGGGATCATTGTAGGCTTGGGGTTGAGGCAGCTTGTTTGGTCTTGAGCTCTGGGTGTTACTTAGGCTTGGGGTTGGAGGAACGAGCCCAGCATATTGTCGGTTATTTCCCCAGTTCCAGGCAGAGGCCAAATATCACTTCTTCTGATCGGCATATACCCACATGTATTTCAGTCACATGGGGTTTTTATGGGTGGGTGGGCTGCACTCTGCCACAAAAGGGGGGATGCATCTTCTTGCAATTAGTAACAAAAATTGTGCTTTCCTCCTCATTGTGAAGGACCCTCCTCCATTGGGCAGGCCTAGCTGCCACTGAGCTGGGTTCTCTGGGATACTAAGACTAGTCGTGTTCCTGGTGGTTTCCTAGATTGCTATCTAGAATGGCTAGATACAGAAGCTTGACCAGAATATGTGTAGAAGATTGAAGTGTAGTTGTTATTGTAATGTAGGGAAACACAGCAGCCATTTGTGTATAAACAGCAATGAGATAAATGACTAGATAATGGGGGGAATTTTACCCCATGGACGGGCGGGAGAGGAGTGGCGTTAAATTCTTAAAAATCTGAAACCTGACCTTAACCCGCCGCAAAGGCACCTACTTCCGGTTTAACCGGGTGAGTAAGCTGCTCTTGAAAGGCAGGTAAGTAATTAAAATATGTTAATGAGGCTCAGATTTTAGCAGCCATTTAGAATTCATGGCAGTGGGCTGGGTTTCCTGGCGCTCGAGAAACCCAGCAGCTGAAGGGAGGCGAGAACTACCGTATTCAGCAGGTGAATGCTTTTTAGAGCACTGCTTGTGAGCCAATAGTAGCAGGAGTGTTTCTCTCTGTGTCCGCTCCCCCCACCCCCCACCCACATTCAGTTTCTCTTTCCGCCCTCCCTCCACTCCAGTCCTCGGCTGCGGCCTTGGACCGCAGGCCTTCCTGTCCGACAGCAAACCACCCTCTCAATCTGGACAGCTGCAAGCTGGGAAATGGAGAAAAAATATTCAAATGAGGTCCTGTCATTAAATTCAGCAGGACCTCTGCATTTCCAGATTTCCTGGCCGCTAAAAGTTCCCTCCCCGCCTCCCCTTAAATATCAGGGCCAATGTGTTTCAGTAATGTTGGTTGAGGGAGAAATGTTGGCCAGGACACCGGAAGAACTGTTCTGTTCTTTGAATAGTGTCATGAGACCTTTTACATCCTCCAAAGAGGGCAGATAGGGCCTCTGTTTAATGTGTCATCTGAAAGACGGCGCCTCTGACAGTGCAGGACTCCCTCAGTACTCCAGTGAAGTGTCAGCCTAGATAATGTTCTTAAGACTCTGGAGGAGTGTTTGAACCCATGACCCTCTGATGCAGAGGCGGTAGTACTACCACTGAGCTAAGGCTGATACCTTTGTATGAATGGTAAGCTGTTCAGGTGGATTGGGAAGGAGGTCCTGGTTTCCATTCCTAGCCATCGTTTTGCTGGGGGGAATAGGGACCAGACCACAATCACTTTGGTCTGGGCTTCCCAGTAATAGTGTCTGGAATTTGAGAGTCTGAGTGTTCCCCTCTTTTGGGAGCTGGACATGTTTGAGGCCTATTTGTGGCCTCTTGCCCACCAAGAAGAACTTCGGAGATGTAACAAAGATCAAACCAATTATTAGGCTGACATCTAAAATAGGTAGAGGAGGCAGGTGAGAATGTTAATCTTTGTTATGTTCATCCTACCCAAGTGTGTTACGAGCACGTTATTGCAACTGGTTAGGTTAGTGTATATGTTTGGGGGGGGGGGGGAGTTCCCTTTGTACAGGTTGGCGAGTTTCCATGTAACATGTACAACAAGGTATCTAAAGCTGGCCTCTGACCATGTAAAGGAGTAGGATTCCTGTATTTAGGAACAGGAGTAAGGAGGTCTTGCTGCAATTGTACAGAGCTCTGGTGAGACCACACCTGGAGTACTGTGTACAGTTTTGGTCTCCTTACCTAAGGAAGGATATACTTGTCTTAGAGAGGGTACAATGAAGGTTCACTAGGTTGATTCCTGGGATGAGAGGGCTGTCCTATGAGGAGAGTTTGAGTAGAATGGGCCTATACTCTCTGGACTTTAGAAGAATGAGAGGTGATCTCATTGAAACGTATAAAATTCTTAGAGGGCTTGACAGGGTAGGTGCTGAGAGGTTGTTTCCCCTGGCTGGAGAGTCTAGAACTAGAGGTCATGGTCTCAAGATAAGGGGTCGGCCGTTTAGGACTGATGGGGAAATTTTTTTTCACTCGGAGGGTTATGATTCTTGGGAATTCTCAGCCCCAGAGGGCTGTGGATCCTCAGCCGTTGAGTATATTCAAGACTGAGATTGAAGGAAATTTGTACACTAAGGGAATCAAGGAATATGGGGATAGGGCGGAAAAGTGGAGTTGAGGTCTAAGATCAGCCATGATCTTATTGAATGGCGGAGCAGGCTCCTGCTCCTATTTCTTATGTCCTTATGCTTTGAAAGATGCTTGGGAGTGAGGTGGTTACTTATAGATGTCTGTCATCAGTATACAGAGATATTTTGTGTTTAGTCCCTTCTGAAATATTTTGTAACAGCTCATTTTAATGTAGTTGGCATAAGAACATAAGAAATAGGAACAATTACTTTGCGTCAGTATTTACAGTAGAAAAAGAGGATAGCATGCCAGAAATCCCAAGAAAACTAATATTGAATCGGGGACAGGGACTCGATAAAATTAACATGAGTAAAGCAACAGTAATTAAGAAAATAATAGCACTAAAGAGTGACAAATCCCCAGGACCAGATGGTTTCCATTCCAGGGTTTTAAAGGAAGTAGGTGAGCACATTGCAGATGCCCTAACTATAATCTTTCAAAGTTCTCTAGATTCAGGAACTGTCCCTCTAGATTGGAAAATTGCACATGTCACTCCGCTTTTTAAGAAAGGAGAGAGAGGGAAACCAGGGATTTATAGACCAGTTAGACTAACATCTGTTGTGGGGAAAATGCTGTCGTCTATAATTAAGGATAGGGTGACTGAACACTTCGAGAATTTTCAGTTAATCAGAGAGAGCTAGCATGGATTTATGAAAGGTAGGTCGTGCCTGACAAACCTGATTTAATTTTTTGAAGAGGTGACTAAAGTAATGGACAGGGGAATGTCTGTGGATGTTATTTACATGGACTTCCAGAGGCATTTGATAAGGTCCCACATAAGAGACTGTTAGCTAAGATAGAAGCCCATGGAATCGAGGGAAAAGTACGGACTTGGTTAGGAAGTTGGCTGAGCGAAAGGCGACAGAGAGTAGGGATAATGGGTAGGTACTCACATTGGCAGGATGTGACTAGTGGAGTCCCGCAGGGATCTGTCTTGGGGCCTCATTTATTCACAATATTTATTAACGACTTAGATGAAGGCATAGAAAGTCTCATATCTAAGTTTGCCGATGACACAAAGATTGGTGGTATTGTAAGCAGTGTAGATGAAAAGATAAAATTACAAAGCGATATTGATAGATTAGGTGAATGGGCAAAACTGTGGCAAATGGAATTCAGTGTGGACAAATGTGAGGTCATCCACTTTGGATCAAAAAAGGATGGAACAGGGTACTTTCTAAATGGTAAAAAGTTAAAAACAGTGGATGTCCAAAGGGACTTCGGGGTTCAGGTACATAGATCATTGAAATGTCATGAACAGGTGCAGAAAATAATCAATAAGGCTAATGGAATGCTGGCCTTTATATCTAGAGGACTGGAGTACAAGGAGGCAGAAGTTATGCTGCAGCTAAACAAAACCCTGGTTAGACCGTACCTGGAGTACTGTGAGCAGTTCTGCGCACCGCACCTTCGGAAGGACATACTGGCCTTGGAGGGAGTGCAGTGTAAGTTTACTAGAATGATACCCGGACTTCAAGGGTTAAGTTACGAGGAGAGATTACACAAATTGGGGTTGTATTCTCCAGAATTTCGAAGGTTAAGGGGTGATCTGATCAAAGTTTATAAGATATTAAGGGGAACAGATAGGGTGGATAGAGAGAAACTATTTCCGCTGGTTGGGGATTCGAGGAGTAGGGGGCACAGTCTAAAAATTGGAGCCAGACCTTTCAGGAGCGAGATTAGAAAACATATCTACACACAAAGGATTGTAGAAGTTTGGAACTCTCTTCCGCAAACGGCAATTGATACTAGCTCAATTGCTAAATTTAAATCTGAGATAGATAGCTTTTTGGCAACCAAAGGTATTAAGGGATATGGGCCAAAGGCATGTATATGGAGTTAGATCACAGATCAGCCATGATCTTATCAAATGACGGAGCAGGCACAAGGGGCTGAATGGCCTACTCCTGTTCGTATGTTCCGATGTTACTAGCAAGCTGTACGGCCCTTTGAGCCCGTTCCGCCATTCAGTAAGATCATGGCTGATCTTCGACCTCAACTCCACTTTCCCACTCTATCCCCATATCCTTTGATTCCCTCAGTATCCAAAAATCTATCGATCTCAGTCTTGAATATACTCAACAACTGAGTATCCACAGCGCTCTCGGGTACAGAATTCCGAAGATTCACAACCCTCTGGGTGAAGAAATTCCTCCTCATTTCAGTCCGAAATGTCCGACCCCTTATCCTGCGACTGTGGCCCCAGTTCTAGACTCTCCAGCCAGGGGAAACATCCTCTCAGCATCTACCCTGTCAAGCCCTCTTAGAATCTTATTTTTTTTAATTCGTTCATGGGATGTGGGCATCGCTGGCGAGGCCGGCATTTATTGCCCATCCCTAATTGCCCTTGAGAAGGTGGTGGTGAGCCGCCTTCTTGAACCGCTGCAGTCTGTGTGGTGACGGTTCTCCCACTGTGCTGTTAGGAAGGGAGTTCCAGGATTTTGACCCAGAGACGATGAAGGAACGGCAATATATTTCCAAGTCGAGATGGTGTGTGACTTGGAGGGGAACGTGCAGGTGGTGTTGTTCCCTTGTGTCTGCTGCTCTTGTCCTTCTAGGTGGTAGAGGTCGCGGGTTTGGGAGGTGCTGTCGAAGAAGCCTTGGCGAGTTGCTGCAGTGCATCCTGTGAATGATACACACTGCAACCACTGTGCGCCGGTGGTGAAGCGAGTGAATGTTTAGGGTGGTGGATGGGGTGCCAATCATGCAGGCTGCTTTATCTTGGATGGTGTCGAGCTTCTTGAGTGTTGTTGGAGCTGCATTCATCCAAGCAAGTGGAGAGTATTCCATCACACTCCTGACTTGTGCCTTGTAGATGGTGGAAAGGCTTTGGGGAGTCAGGAGGTGAGTCACTCGCCGCAGAATACCCAGCCTCTGACCTGCTCTTGTAGCCACAGTATTTATGTGGCTGGTCCAGTTAAATTTCTGGTCAATGGTGACCCCCAGGATGTTGATGATGGGGGATTCGGCGATGGTAATGCCATTGAATGTCAAGGGGAGGTGGTTAGACTCTGTCTTGTTGGAGATGGTCATTGCCTGGCACTTATCTGCCGCGAATGTTACTTGCCACTTATGAGCCCAAGCCTGGACGTTGTCCAGGTCTTGCTGCATGCGGGCTCAGACTGCTTCATTATCTGAGGGGTTGCGAATGGAACTGAACACTGTGCAATCATCAGCGAACATCCCCATTTCTGACCTTACAAGAACATAAGAACATAAGAAATAGGAGCAGGAGTAGGCCAATCGGCCCTTCAAGCCTGTTTCGCCATTCAATAAGATCATGGCTGATCTGATCCTAACCTCAAATCTAAATTCATGTCCAATTTCCTGCCCGCTCCCTGTAACCCCTAATTCCTTTTACTTCTAGGAAACTGTCTATTTCTGCTTTGAATTTATTCAATGATGTAGCTTCCACAGCTTCCTGGGGCAGCAAATTCCACAGACCTACCACCCTCTGAGTGAAGAAGTTTCCCCTCATCTCAGTTTTGAAGAAGCAGCCCCTTATTCTAAGATTATGCCTCCTAGTTCTAGTTTCACCCATCCTCACCGCATCCACCCGATCAAGCCCCTTCACAATCTTATATGTTTCAATAAGATCGCCTCTCATTCTTCTGAACTCCAATGCGTAGAGTGCCAATCAACTCAACCTCTCCTCATATGTCCACCCCCTCATCCCCGGGATTAACCGAGTGAACCTTCTTTGTACTGCCTCGAGAGCAAGTATGTCTTTTCTTAAGTATGGACACCAAAACTGTATGCAGTATTCCAGGTGCGGTCTCACCAATACCTTATATAACTGCAGCAATACTTCCCTGTTTTTATATTCTATCCCCCTAGCAATAAAAGCCAACATTCCGTTGGCCTTCTTGATCACCTGCTGCACCTGCAAACTAACTTTTTGATCTTCTTGCACTAGCACCCCCAGATCCCTTTGTACTGCAGTACTTTCCAGTTTCTCGCCATTAAGATAATAACTTGCTCTCTGATTTTTCCTGCCAAAGTGCATAACCTCACATTTTCCAATATTGTATTGCATCTGCCAAATCTCCGTCCACTCACCCAGCCTGTCTATATCCCCTTGTAGGTTTTTTATGTCCTCCTCACTCTCTACTTTCCCTCCCATCTTTGTATCATCTGCAAACTTTGATATGTTACACTCGGTCCCCTCCTCCAAATCGTTAATATAGATTGTAAAGAGCTGGGGACCCAGCACCGACCCCTGCGGAACACCACTGGCCACTGGTTGCCAGTCCGAGAATGAACCATCTATCCCAACTTTCTGCTTCCTGTTAGATAACCAATCCTCCACCCATGCCAGAATATTACCCCCAATCCAGTGATTCTTTATCTTGAACAATAATCTTTTATGTGGCACCTTGTCGAATGCCTTCTGGAAGTCTAAATACACTACGTCCACTGGTTCCCCTTTATCCACCCTGTACGTTATATCCTCAAGGAACTCAAGCAAATTTGTCAGACATGACTTCCCCTTCGTAAAGCCATGCTGACTTTGTCCTATTAAATTATGTTTATCCAAATGTTCCGCTACTGTCTCCTTAATAATAGACTCCAAAATTTTACCCACCACAGATGTTAAGCTAACTGGTCTATAATTTCCAGCCTTCTGCCTA
Source organism: Heptranchias perlo (assembly GCF_035084215.1). Classification (NCBI taxonomy): domain Eukaryota; kingdom Metazoa; phylum Chordata; class Chondrichthyes; order Hexanchiformes; family Hexanchidae; genus Heptranchias; species Heptranchias perlo. The sequence goes on along the minus strand of NC_090325.1, from coordinate 84,718,497 downwards.
CTACCCTTTTTAAATAAGGGTGTTACATTAGCAGTTTTCCAATCTGCTGGGACCTTTGCCGAGTCCAGAGAATTTTGGAAAATTATTACCAAAGCATCCACAATCCCTACTGCCACTTCCCTCAAGACCCTCGGATGTAAGCCATCAGGTCCAGGGGATTTATCCGCCTTGTGTCCCATTAATTTACTGGGTACCAATTCCTTAGTGATTTTAATCGTATTTAGCTCCTCCCCCGCCCTCGAGCCCCGTTTGTCCAGTGTTGGGATATTCTTAGTGTCCTCTACCGTAAAGACTGAAACAAAATATTTGTTCAACATTTTTGCCATCTCCATGTTTCCCACCATTAATTTCCCGGTCTCATCCTCTAAGGGACCTACGTTTGCCTTAGCCACCCTTTTTCTTTTTATATAACTGTAGAAACTCTTGCTGTCTGTTTTTATATTTTTTGCTAATTTATTTTCATAATCTATCTTCCCTTTCGTAATCAATCCTTTCGTTACATTTTGCTGTCTTTTGAAGACCTCCCAATCTTCTATCCTCCCACTAAGTTTGGCTACCTTATATGTCCTTGTTTTTAGTCGGATACTATCCTTAATTTCTTTACTTAGCCACGGATGGCTGTCATTTCTTTTACACCCTATTTTCCTCAGTGGAATATATATTTTTTTGAAAGTTGTAAAATAACTCTTTGAATGAACACCACTGCTCATGTACCGTCTTACCCTTTAATCTATTTTCCCAGTCCACTTTAATCAATTCCGCTCTCATACCATCATAGTCTCCTTTATTCAAGCTCAGTACGCTTGTTTGAGAACCAAACTTCTCACCCTCTAATTGGATATGGAATGTAACCATGTTATGGTCACTCATTCCAAGAGGATCCTTAACTATGATGGAGGGAAGGTCATTGATGAAGCAGCTGAAGATGGTTGGGCCTAGGACACTGCCCTGAGGAACTCCTGCAGCAATGCCCAGGGGCTGAGATGATTGGTCTCCAACAACCACTACCATCTTCCTTTGTGCTAGGTATGACTCCAGCCACTGGAGAGTTTTCCCCCTGATTCCCATTGACTTCAATTTTACTAGGGCTCCTTGGTGCCACACTCGGTCAAATGCTGCCTTGATGACAAGTGCAGTCACTCTCACCTCACCTCTGGAATTCAGCTCTTTTGTCCGTGTTTGGACCAAGGCTGAAATGAGGTCTGGAGCCGAGTGGTCCTGGCGGAACCCAAACTGAGCATCGGTGAGCAGGTTATTGGTGAGTAAGTGCCGCTTGATAGCACTGTGGACGACACCTTCCATCACTTTGCTGATGATTGAAAGTGGACTGATAGGGCGGTAATTGGCCGGATTGGATTTGTCCTGCTTTTTGTGGACAGGACATACCTGGGCAATTTTCCACATTGTCGGGTAGATGCCAGTGTTGTAGCTGTACTGGAACAGCTTGGCTAGAGGCGCAGCTCGTTCTGGAGCACAAGTCTTCAGCACTACAGCTGGGATGTTGTCGGGGCCCATAGCCTTTGCTGTATCCAGTCCACTCAGCCGTTTCTTGATATCACGTGGAGTGAATCGAATTGGCTGAAGACTGGCTTCTGTGATGGTGGGGATATCGGGAGGAGGCCAATAGATGGATCATCCACTGGGCACTTCTGGCTGAAGATGGTTGCAAACGCTTCAGCCTTGTCTTTTGCACTCACGTGCTGGACTCCGCCATCGTTGAGGATGGGGATGTTTACAGAGCCTCCTCCTCCGGTTAGTTGTTTAATTGTCCACCACCATTCACGACTGGATGTGGCAGGACTGCAGAGCTTTGATCTGATCCGTTGGTTGTGGAATCGCTTAGCTCTATCTATAGCATGTTGCTTCTGCTGTTTAGCATGCATGTCGTCCTGAGTTGTAGCTTCACCAGGTTGGCACCTCATTTTTAGGTACGCCTGGTGCTGCTGCTGGCATGCTCTTCTACACTCCTCATTGAACCAGGGTTGATCCCCTGGCTTGTTGGTAATGGTAGAGTGAGGAATATGCCGGGCCATGAGGTTACAGATTGTGCTGGAATCCAATTCTGCTGCTGCTGATGGCCCACAGTGCCTCTTGGATGCCCAGTTTTGAGCTGCGAGATCTGTTCTGAATCTGTCCCATTTAGCACGGTGGTAGTGCCACACAACACGTTGGATGGTGTCCTCAGTGCGAAGACGGGACTTCGTCTCCACGAGAACTGTGTGGTGGTCACTCCTACCAATACTGTCATGGACAGATGCATTTGCGACAGGTAGATTGGTGAGGATGAGGTCAAGTCAGTTTTTCCCTCGTGTTGGTTCGCTCACCACCTGTCGCAGGCCCAGCCTGGCAGCTATGTCCTTCAGGACGCGACCAGCTCTGGTGTTACCGAGCCACTCTTGGTGATGGACATTGATGTCCCCCACCCAGAGTACATTTTGTGCCCTTGCTACCCTCAGTGCTTCCATCCAAGTGGTGCTCAACATGGAGGAGGACTGATTCATCAGCTGAGGGAAGACAGTCGGTGGTTTCCTTGCCCATGTTTGACCTGATATCATGAGATTTCATGGGGTCCAGAGTCAATGTTGAGGACTCCCAGGGCCACTCCCTCCTGACTGTATATCACTGTACCGCCACCTCTGGTCGCCTGTCCTGCCGGTGGGACAGGACATACCCAGGGATGGTGATGGAAGAGTCTGGGACATTGGCTGAAAGATATGATTCTGTGAGTATGGCTATGTCAGGCTGTTGCTTGACTCGTCTGTGGGACAGCTCTCCCAATTTTGGCACAAGTCCCCAGATGTTAGTGAGGAGGACCTTGCAGGGTCAACTGGGCTTGGTTTGCCGTTGTCGTGTCCGGTGCCTAGTGGTCCGATGCCGGGTGGTCCGTCCGGTTTTATTCTTATTATGACTTTTCGTAGCGAGATTTTACAACTGAGTGGCTTGCTAGGCCATTTCAGAGGGCGATTAAGAATCAACCACATTGCTGTGGGTCTGGAGTCACATTTCGGCCAGACCGGGTAAGGACGGCAGGTTTCCTTCCCTGAAGGACATTAGTGAACCAGATGGGTTTTTACAAGAGTAGTTTCATGGCGACCATTACTGGTACTAGTATTTTAATTCCAGATTTTATTTTTAATTAATTGAATTTAAATTTGCCAGCTGCCGTGGCGGGATTTGAACTCATGATGCTGGATTTTTAATCCAGGCCTCTGGATTACTAGTCCAGTAACATAACCACTATGCTACCGTACCCTATGTTTCAATGAGATCACCTCTCATTCTTCTAAACTCCAGAGAGTATAGGCCCATTCTACTCAATCTCTCCTCATCGGACAACCCTCTCATAACAGGAATTAACCTAGTGAACCTTTGTTGCACTGCCTCTAAGGCAAGTATATCCTTCCTTAGGTAAGGAGACCAAAACTATGCACAGTACTCCAGATGTGGTCTCATCAAAGCCCTGTACAATTGCAGTAAGACTTCTTTACTCTTGTACTCCAACCCCCTTGCAATAAAGGCCAACATACCATTTACCTTCCTGATTGCTTGCTGTACCTGCATGTTAACTTTCTGTGATTCGTGTACAAGGACACCTAAATCTCTCTGAATACCAACATTTAATAGTTTCTCACGATTTAAAAAATATTCTGTTTTTCTATTTTTCCTTCCAGAGTGAATAACCTCACATTTCCCCACAACAGCCTGACATAGCCATACTCACAGAAACATACCTTTCAGCCAACATCCCAGACTCTTCCATCACCATCCCTGGGTATGTCCTGTCCCACTGGCAGGACAGACCAACCAGAGGTGGCAGTACAGTGATATGCAGTCAGGAAGGAGTGGCCCTTGGCGTCCTCAACATTGACTCCGGACCCCATGAAATCTCATGTCATCAGGTCAAACATGGGCACCTGCTGATTACCACCTACCGTCCTCCCTCAGCACCATTTGGAGGAAGCACTGAGGGTAGCAAGGGCACAGAATGTACTCTGGGTGGGGGACTTCAATGTCCATCACCAAGAGTGGCTTGGTAGCACCACTACTGTCCGAGCTGGCCGAGTCCTAAAGGACATAGCTGCCACACTGGGCCTGCGGCAGGTGGTGAGCGAACCAACACGAGGGAAAAACGTGCTTGACCTCGTCCTCACTAATCTATCTGTCGCAGATGCATCTGTCCATGACAGTATTGGATAGGAATGACCACTGCACAGTCCTCATGGAGATGAAGTCACATCTTCGCACAGAGGACACCATCCAACGTGTTGTGTGGCATTATCACTGTGCTAAATGGGATAGATTCAGAACAGATCTAGCAGCTCAAAAGTGGGCATCCATGAGGCGCTGTGGGCCATCAGCAGCAGCAGAATAGTATTCCAGCACAATCTGTAACCTCATGGCCCGGCATTATCCTCACTCTACCATTACCAACAAGCCAGGGGATCAACCCTGGTTCAATGAGGAGTGTAGAACAGCATGCCAGTAGCAGCACCTGGCGTACCTAAAAATGAGGTGCCAACCTGGTGAAGCTACATCTCAGGACTACATACATGCTAAACAGCAGAAGCAACATGCTATAGACAGAGCTAAGTGATTCCACAACCAACGGATCAGTTCAAAGCTCTGAAATCCTGTCACATCCAGTCGTGAATGGTGGTGGACAATTAAACAACTAACGGGAGGAGGAGGCTCTGTAAACATCCCCATCCTCAATGATGGCAGAGTCCAGCACATGAGTGCAAAAGACAAGGCTGCATTTGCAACCATCTTCAACCAGAAGTGCCAAGTGGATGATCCATCTTGGCCTCCTCCCGATATCCCTACCATCACAGAAACCAGTCTTCAGCCAATTCGATTCACTCCATGTGATATCAAGAAACGGCTAAGTGCACTGGATACAACAAAGGCTATAGGCCCCGACAACATCCCAGCTGTAGTGCTGAAGACTTGTGCTCCAGAACTAGCCGCACCTCTAGCCAAACTGTTCCGGTACAGCTACAACAGTGGCATCTACCCGACTGTGGAAAATTGCCCAGGTATGTCCTGTCCACAAAAAGCAGGACAAATCCAATCCGGCCAATTCCTGCCCCATCAGCCTACTCTCAATCATCAGCAAAGTGATGGAAGGTGTCGTCGACAGTGCTATCAAGCGACACTTACTCACCAATGACCTGCTCACTGATGTTCAGTTTGGGTTCCGCCAGAACCACTAGGCTCCAGACCTCATTACGGCCTTGGTTCAAACACAGACAAAAGAGCTGAATTCCAGAGGTGAGGTGAGAGTGACTGCACTTGACATCAAGGCAGCATTTGACCAAGTGTGGCACCAAGGAGCCCTAGTAAAATTGAAGTCAATGAGAAGCAGGAGGAGAACTCTCCAGTGGCTGGAGTCATACCTAGCACAAAGGAAGATGGTAGTGGTTGTTGGAGACCAATCATCTCAGCCCCAGGGCATTGCTGCAGGAGTTCCTCAGGGCAGTGTTCTAGGCCCAACCATTTTCAGCTGCTTCATCAATGACCTTCCCTCCATCATCAAGGTCAGAAATGGGGATGTTCGCTGATGATTGCACAGTGTTCAGTTCCATTCGCAACCCCTCAGATAATGAAGCAGTCCGTGCCCGCATGTTGCAAGACCTGGACAACATCCAGGCTTGGGCTGATAAGTGGCAAGTAACATTCGCGCCAGACAAGTGCCAGGCAATGACCATCTCCAACAAGAGAGAATCTAACCACTTTCCCTTGACATTCAATGGCATTACCATTGCCGAATCCCCCACCATCAACATCCTGGGGGTCACCATTGACCAGAAACTTAACTGGACTAGCCACATAAATACTGTGGCTACAAAAGCAGGTCAGAGGCTGGGTATTCTGCGGCGAGTGACTCATCTCCTGACTCCGCAAAGCCTTTCCACCATCTACAAGGCACAAGTCAGGAGCATGATGGAATACTCTCCACTTGCCTGGATGAGTGCAGCAACAACACTCAAGAAGCTCGACAAAGCAGCCCGCTTGATTGGCACCCCAACCACCACCCTGAACATTCACTCCCTTCACACCCGGTGCACTGTGGCTGCAGTGTGTACCATCCACAGGATGCACTACAGCAACTCGCCAAGGCTTCTTCGACAAAACCTCCCAAACCCGTGACCTCTACTACCTAGAAGGACAAGGGCAGCAGGCACATGGGAACAACACCACCTGCACGATCCCCTCCAAGTCACACACCATCCCGACTTGGAAATATATCGCCGTTCCTTCCTCGTCACTGGGTCAAAATCCTGGAACTCCCTTTCGAACTGTGGGAGAACCTTCACCACACGGACTGCAGCGATTGAAGAAGGCGGCTCACCACCACCTTCTCAAGGGCAACTAGGGATGGGCAATAAATGCTGGCCTTGCCAGCGACGCCCACATCCCATGAACGAATAAAAAATAAAATTATACTCCATCTGTCACCTTGCCCACTCACTTAACCTGTCTCTATCCTTTTGCGGATTCTTTGCATCCTCCTCACAACTTACTTTCCCACCTAGCTTTGTATCGTCAGCAAACTTGGATACATTGCACTCGATCCCTTCATCTCAGTCATTAATATAGATTGTAAATAGCTGAGGCCCAAGCACTGATTACAGTGGCACCCCACTAGTTACAGCCTGCCAACCTGAAAATGACCTGCTTATTCCTACTCTCTTTTCTGTCCGTTCACCAATTCTCTATCCATGCTAATTTATTATCCCTAATCCAATGAGCCCTAATCTTGTGTAACAACCTCTTGTGTGGCACCTTATCGAATGCCTTTTGAAAATCCAAATATACTACATCCACTGATTTCCCCCTTATCTACCCTGCTAGCTGCACCCTCAAAAAAACTCTAATAAGTTTGTCTAACATGATTTCCCTGTCATAAAACCGTGTTGACTCTGCCTAATCATATTATGATTTTCTAAGTACCCTGTTACTACGTCCTTAATAATAGACTCTAACATTTTCCCTACTACTGATGTCAGGCTAACTGGCCAGTAGTTCCCTGTTTTCTCTCTCCCTCCTTTGTTGAATAGTGGGGCTACCTTCCAATCCATTGGGACCGTTCTAGAATCTAAGGAATTTTAGAAGTTCAAAACCAATGCATCCACTATCTCTGCAGCCACCTCTTTTAAAACCCTAGGATGTAGGCCATCAGGCCCAGGGGACTTTTTGGCTTTTAGTCCCATTAATTTTTCTATTACTTTTTCTTTACAAATCTTAATTATTTTAAGTTTCTTCCTCTCATTAGCATAGTTTGAATTCACATACAGTTTAATAGCAAGTGAAGGTACATCCTTAAATTAACTTTAATCCCGTAGAGGAATTGCACGCATGTGTTTATAGGGAAAAATACAATAAAATTACATAGTTACAAAATGAGAATATTGCGCAATTTGTTTTTAATTTTTCATTGATTAAAGCGGTAACATCTTCATGAAAATGCTTGGCAAACCTATTTTTTTGTTTGTGCACACCCTTCAGTGACATAATCATTTTGAAACACATTTGCGTGTGATGCCAAAGGAAAAGTAACATCCATCCTCATCTCTTTATGATTTTCTCTTGCTGCAAACTAACATTTTGCCAAATATTTTTTATGAAGATTTTGCCCTTTTAACATGAGAAGCATGTATGATGTAAATGAAATTAACTGTATGTAATATTTTCTTTTCCAAAGTAGAAGAACTCTCCTTTAGCCAGCTTTTCTAGTGACCTAGCATTCCTACAACTGTTTCTCTTTCAATCTGCATTTCTAGACAAACTTTTCTGTTTTCATTCCTTCCAGTTGTGGAATCTGCATGGTCTGTATGCCATCTTCTACAGGGCACTCTGCATTTCTCTTCCTCTGGCAACATCAGAGACCTACCCTATAAGTAAGACTTTGGGTTATTTGCAGCTTTTATATGCAGATTGTGCATTTGCCTGTTCTATCGACAATGGGTTTGCTTTAAACCTGCTAAATGTTTCAGTTTCTGTTAACCCTGGTTACACACAATTATTACACTCCTGACATCTGGGAGGTAATTTTAACCCCCGAGGACAGTTGGGTTGGGTGGGAAGGTAAAACCCAACCACAACCCGCACATTTCCGGCTTTAATGGAGGCGGGTAGAAGGGTGGGTGACCAACCCGCTCTCAGGAGGCGGGTCGGTCAGTAAAAATTTTCTAAGGAGGCTGCAGGCCTCCATTTTAATAGCTGTTTTATTTATAACTCTTGGTGGTCGGGAATTCTGAGCCTTCTGATTCTTGCCACATGAGAGGAGGCGAGAAGGGCCGGATCGGCAGGTAAGTGCTTTTATTGCACTGCTTATGAGCCAGGAGGAGCAGGAATGTTTCCTCCAGATCCTACAAGCTTACCTGCCGTGATCCAACACCTCCCCCCCCCCCCCGATCGGTCGGCCGGCCGGCCGGCCGACCACCCCCTTCCCCCCCCCCCCCCCCAATGCCTGACCCCTGGATCTAACCTCGACCCCCCACCCCCAAAGTCTTCCGGGTTTCCGTCCGGAAATGCTCCCCTCCCGGCTCTCCACAGCTTGGAATGAAAATCCGGGCCCAGTGCACTCACACAGTAGTTACATTGCTGGGGTGAAATTTTCACACAGACCACTGAGCTTGGTAAATGCTTGATGACACTCCTCTTCTGCCTCCATGATTCAGTGGGGAAATGAATCATGTGGTGCGGTGCTGAATCAACAGGCCAAGAAAATCCCAGTCTTCCTGTGTGTGCTGAGTTAACCAATTTCAGCTGGGGTTGCAGTGGAGCACTACAGTTGACTCATGCTTAGGGTAGGAATGGATAAAATGCATTTCTGTTCCGACTTCTAACTGATATCCAGTGACCCCTGCTGGAAAGTTCTTGTATGTATGTGAGGACTTGATTGGGCTTGGTTCTGATACCCACCAGGGCCAAGTAGCCTGCTGACACACTGGCCAGGCTCACACATGAAGAATGGCCACTTGAGCAAGGTATCAGAATGCTGACTGTACCAAATCCTAGTGTGAGCGGTCAGCTAAAAGGGAGAGAAGAAAATTGCAGGTGATTTAAAAAAAAGTTTGCTGATATTGACTTAAATGTAAATTGCTTGTTATAGGGTTTCTATAAAACAGTTGCTGAATGAATAAGGCTACAGTCTACACACATGCAGGCATTAAAATATCTACCCCACCTGTGTTATCTTTTTCCAGTTCCTTTACATTTTGAGCCTTATCGTTTTTATCTATGGTAAGTACTGCAGTTATATTAAAATATATTTTGTTTCAGCAGGATAGTTGGGTTGATTTGCACTGACGCTAATGAAATCTGAAACACTATTTAGTTTACTTATTCTGCTTTCTTTTTCACACTCCCCTGTCATACACCCTTCTGTGTCAGAAAGACTTCTGGGTCTCTGTTATGGTTTGACAGTTTTACTATAGGACTTTTGTCCCCGAGGCTAGCAATGAGAATTGATTGTGACTTGGTTGTTGTAACTGCTCAGTGATTCACTCCATTTTTACTTTTATTTCTATTGCCCTTATTGACCATCTGTTTGAAAACATTTGAGAAGGAAGCTGTAAACTAAATTATTTTTAAAACTTCATTTTAGCCCTAATGCACAGAAACCTTTGTTGATTTATCACTGTGCACTTTCCTGTCATTTGTCTGCAGATTTTTTTTTTGAAACTACATTTTAACAGAATAATAAAGTTTGTGAATCAAGTCCTCAATTTGTACTTTCTCTCCTTTTCCAGGTGTGCTCATGCACTTGATTGGATTAGGATTATTCTATGGTCGACGGTCTAAATCTTTCCTATCAGAAACCAGTATTGTGACTCTTTTCAAACTCTTGGCAAAGTATGTCAAACTATGTAAGTGGCACTGAGATAATGTATTTACACTTTCACTTAACTGACATGTTTCATTGTATGTAGATTGTTCTGTACTCTTTTGGATTTATCAGTGTAGATGTACATAAATCCAGGTCTGAAATCTGGATTCGACTTTAATTGCTTTGAGAAAATCCCCATTAACAGATCTTGCATTTTAGAAATATTGAAAGCAGCATTCCTTGAATAATTCATTATGTGCAGCACACTATTTAAACTGCTAAAATTTATAATATAATTTTCAAACATAAGTTCCAGGAAGCCTTTTAAAAATATATAATTCAAATATTGATTAAATTGCTTTAATTCTGTTTTAAAAGCAGGCATTTAAATCAGAATGATTGGTGATTGTGACTACATAGAAAGGCATACATTTGGTTTATAAGTGGAGGAAATATGACGAGAAGTAAAACAACAAATGTTGGAAATCTTAAATATAAACAGAAAATACTAGAAATGCACAAAAGCTCAATTAGCATCTGAAAGATAGGTTTATATATTTGATGTGAACCTTCATCAAAATTCAAATTCTGACTGTGAGTCACTCCTGATACACTAACCTATCTTCTCTTTCAGATACTAATTGACCTGTTGTGCATTTCCAATTTTTTGTTTTTATTTCTGGTTTACTACAATGTGGGTACTGCATCCTGGCATAACCATGGGATGTATTTTGGTGTTTCCAATATGGGGAATAAAATAACACTGATGGGGTGTAGATTTCCCAACCTCTGATCCCATGGCTCCAAACTGGGTCTTGGGCTGATTGGACATTGCTGGCCCTGTTATTGGCTATTCCTGGAGCACAGAGGGATTTTTCTCACCAGTTATATCACCCTAAAAGTGAGGGATATCAACTTGAGGCTTCTGCTGTCTGTAAGAAACTTGATGTTTTTACTTGAAATGGGGAAGTACTTTGAACTTTCCTTCTTCTCTGAATTTATTCTGATATTGGTTTAAATTTCATATCGAAGAGCAACAGCTGCTAGTTTATTTAAAAATTGCAATATATAAAAAGGCCTAAATTTGCAATCATGGCCTTCGAAAGGGAACTGGATAAGTACTTGAAATGAAAAAATGTGCAGGGCTACAAGGATATGACGTGGGAGTGGCTGGATTGCTAGTGCATAGAGCCAGCGTGGACTCAATGGGCCAAATGGCCTCCTTCCATGCTATAACCTTTCTATGATTCTTTCTATGATTCTATCTTGTTTTATCCATCCAGAAAGATCCTAATACTACCCCACTGCAACATCTAATTGTTTCTTAAATGATTCCAGGGTTTTTGACTCCACGACTCTATTTGAAGTTTATTCCACATGTTGATGACTTTTTATGTGAAAAAAAAATTCCTGCTATCAGTCCTAAAAGTACTCTTCTCTAGTTTGTACTTGTGCTCTACTGTTGCACTTTAATTTAAAGTAATATTTGTGAACAGTGAATGACTCCCTCATAATGATTGTCAAATCTCTTCCCTAGTCTCTTCCAGCACTCTCTGGGATAAACACCATCTATCCTTGGATAAATTAGCAAAGTTGATGCACCATAAAATACATAACCTTCTTATGTCTTCAGAAATCCTGCTATATTATTCATTGTAACGGATAAATTCAAAATGTTGCTAGATTGACTACTTGAATGTCTGAATGTTGTGTTTTTAAAACCACCTTCAAACAGTGTCTTTGTTATTGTAGTTTACAATACTGTGCTTGATAACAATTGTTAGAATGAAAAATCCCATTTTTAACATGAAAATATTTTTTTCAAATTTTACACTATTTCCTGTTTAGTGCTTTGGCTGTTTGTAGGTGTGGGCCTGTTAGGGTTAGGACATCGATTCATGTTGTATCAGAAGAAATTACTCAACCCGGTGAGTGTCCTGGTCTGTAAGATATTTAATTTTTTTCTATTCATACAGAGTTTAAGAATGTATTTCAATTCAATCAGAACTTTTACGAGAACAGGCAGATGATGTAAGAGAGATAAACCAAAACTGATTATGAAAATTACCCTGTTCATGGCATATACCTCATAATTGGAAATGTGTCACAATTTGTTCAGTTTTTCTAAGTGTATTTTTCTTAAGATTTGCTATGATTAACCTTCATATATTTTCTTAATTTTCTTCCCCGTTGCTTCTACCTTTTGTGACCAGTCTGTGAAGAAAGACTTCTCAGCCATGATATGGTCGTACAGATTTGGATTTGACAATCGTGGTTGGCCAAGTTTAGAAAGATCTGCTGAGCTTATTGAACAGACAGGTATGTTTTTTTTTTCTGCACTTAATATATTTTTTTTAAATTATAGTCATTCTAATAATATTTTACTGCTTTTGTTTCCTTTTTTATCTGGCATTTTTTTCCCTGTCCTCTTCTCCTGAAAATGTTGATTCCTTGTTTGTGTATTGTTCTATTGGTATGGGTATTTTTACAATTCATTCCCAGGATTTGGGCGTCGCTGGCAAGGCCAGGATTTGTTGCCCGTCCCTAGTTGCTCAGAGAAAGTGGTGATGAGCCGCCTTCAACCGCTGCATTTAGCGGTTTGATACAACTGAGGAGCTTGCTAGGCCACTTCAGAGGTCAGTTAAGAGTCAACCACTTTGGTGTGAGACTGGAGCATCTCACCCAATTGGCCATTCTTCACGTTTGAGCCTAGACTGTGTGTAGCAGCCGATTGCGATGTCCCCTCCAAACAGTCTGTCCTGACTCAATGTATACACACACACACACACACTCTCTCTCTCTTCAAGTACGGAGTTGGAAGCGTGGTTAATTTTTCCTTTCTTAGCCAGGGGCACTGACGCCAATTGTATTCTCCCTGTTGCCACTCTACTTAAGATCAACTAAATCGGCTTAGACCAGGCATCAAACCTGTGTGGAGGGAAAACCCTGTCGGACTTGTCCTGCAGCCTCTCCAGTTGCTACACTCTTGACGTGCCCCCTGTCCACGATGTATATCATTTGTTCTTTCAGTCGGGAAGCACATGGATGAATGGTGTCCCTCCCCCTGTGGCCGCCTGCTCCCTCTTATTGTGTGAGAGCTTGTCCTGCAAAAAAGCAAGTGAGTGTCAGTGTTAGAATAGTGAGATGCTTTGAGGATGTGCGTGAGGGTAGAATAGTATGCTGGTATGTGGAAGATGGCGGAAGTGTGAAGAGGTGAGGGAAGTAATAATGAGGACAGTAGCAGGAGTAGAGCACTACAGTAAGTGCAGAAGGAGGTGGAGCGAAGTGTGCTGCAGTGATTGGATGAGAGTGATGGAAATCAGAGGAGGGAATGGTTGAGAGTGCTGGGGCTACAGGCAGTTGTAGGGCTAAGCAGAGAGTAATGAGATGTGAGTTAGGAGGCTTAACTTGTGAGGTCATTGAACTTTTTTTCAGCATTGCAGCCATGTCCTGAGAGCAATGCTTCTGGCACTCCCCTGCTCAGCCACCTTCAGCTGCCTAGGCCCCAAGCTTTGCTATTCCCTCCCTAAACCACTCTGCCTCTCTCTCTCCTCCTTTAAGACGCTCCTTAAAACCTACCTCTTTAACCAAGCTTTTGGTCACCTGTCTCCTAATATCTCCTTATGTGGCTTGGTATCAAATTTTGTTTGATAACGTTCCTGTGAAGCACCTTGGGAGGTTTTACCACATTAAAGGTGCTATATAAATGCAAGTTGTTGTTGCCTGCCATTATCAGTTATCTTCAGTAATAGTTGCCTGCAGCCAAAGTGCACGTCCTCTTTGAGGTGCAGGCTGCCTTTAAATGGTTTAACAACGTGCGATATTGACATCCTCATTAGGCGAGCTGGCAGTCAACAGTATGAGTTGTGCTAGCAATCCGCCTGTTCTATTCAAATAAGGCAGGGGCCACCAATTTGGAGCTTTAGTTATAGCCACGTTATTAGGCGTGTGCTCCACATGCGGCACCTATTCTGTGCCTGAAAACTGGTGTAAACCAATTTCTACTCCTGGGTTCCTGAAATAGAACGCTTTCCATTCACCAGCACAAATATCCCTTCACCAGCACAAATATCCCTTCAACATCCTGCTGAACAGAAAAAAGACAGTTATACATGGGCCTTTAATAAAACCAGATTCATTTACTTGAAAACTTGGTTGCAGGGTAGGCCTTAAAGGCAACTAAGGGACATTTTAGTACCTTTTATCTAAAAGATTGTGCATTTCTTTCAATTGTGAACAGTAGAGCCTCTGACCTTTCTGACTCTGCACTCTTGCTATTGATAATAGGTGCTGATTTAATTACCATATTGGAAAGTGATGCCTCCAAACCATTTCTGGGAAACAACGATCTCACCATGTGGCTGGGAGAGAAACTGGGTTTTTACATGGATTTTGGTCCAAGCACAAAAGATCACACCTGGGGGTAAGTCCTTGATGACAACTATATACAAAACTTGTTAATTAGCATATCAGTTTATAATCTGGTGCTTAAATAGTTAAAAGATTGTGTGGTCCTAGGCTTCGCTTACAATGGACAGAATGTTCCTCTGATTACTACTGCCGGTGCTGTTTTACTTACCACTTAATTTTCATGTTTTGATTTGGTAATAGTTTGAATTACTGTTCGTTTTCCCCCTAATTTTTATTACCACCATTGACCATTACCACCAGATGGAAACAGTGCTTATTTTGGCAGGCAAAAGGGTACATTCCTGTTAAATTTAGTAACCTGTGCAGTATTTTCACTTTAGCTGTGAACAGTCATATTGGGTGGTGGTGAGGTGTGCCCTCAGCTGCTGTAAATGTCGCTTCACCTCTAAACTGGGTGGAATAATGTTGATAGCTTTCTCTGTGGTGACTACAGAGGCCATTACACTCATTATTTTCCCAACTATAGTTTTATCCAGCAGGCTACAGCTGCATGGTACAGAGAGGCTTTGCCATAAGCTCCATCAAAAATAGGGAAACTCTATTTCACATATTACATTTTGAATGAAATTGGACGCTACATGTCAGTAAAAACATGCTTCACAATTTTTTTGTCTCACATTGGACCCTTAAGGTTTGCTCATAACTGTGCCCACATCAAGCCAGCTCATCCATTCCTAAACATCAGGTACATAAACCTAAGCATTATCAAAAAAATATTAAATTGGTGCTTGATCAACTCCAAAGTTAATTTCCCCAGCCATCCCATCGTTGCTTGGACACTCCAAAGTTGTTCCCCAATTTGCTTTACTACTTAATAGAAGAGCAAAAATCAATATTACTTTCCAAAAGTAAGAGATTCTGAAATATAATAAACAACACTTTATCTCCGTAGTTATTTTTATTGCCTGGTTTTGTTCTTTAGTGTATTTTTCATAGACTGAAAGAGCCGATACAATGTGAGTATGTACCTCAGAGCACAGTTAGAAGAGGCTTGTTTTCTGGAGAGCTGGAATGAACTGCCCTTTGAAGCAGGTCTAGACCAGGTTTGCGGGTGATCCGTGTCTCTTCCAGATTAAAATGCAAGTCTTCCCTCATGTCTTGATCATTTCTAGGAAGTTCTGGACCCAGTATTCTTACAGAGCCACCACTCCCACACAGCCTTCTATGCCTTTTCCCCTCCTTTCTCTCCTTCAGACACACTGAACACAGCAGTGTTGATCTTTGTGATTGGTGTGAATGTAATTTTAATGGTCTTGTTCTGTAGTGTAGGAGAGACCCCTGTTTCTCTTGGTGTCGCTCAACCTCTTGACACTGTCTGTGCCACCTGTTTGTGGTCATACATTTTGATTTTTAAAAAAGTAACTCTTAACTGGCTGGGGAAATTAACTTTGGAGTTGATCAAGGGGGTGCGGATGGGTGATGTTGAAAAACAGGAGGATTTAAAAGTTCAGGTTCAGAAGGCATTAAAATAATTACCTCAAGTTGATACAGCCATTAAAAAAGCTAATGGAATATTGGGTTTTATGGCAAGAAGTATAGAATACAAAAGTCGAAATGTAATGGTGAATCTATGGAAAACTTTAGTAAGACCACAGTTGGAGTACTGTATGCCGTTTTGAGCTCCACACTATAGGAAGGATATTGAGGCAATTGAGGCGGTACAGCAAAAATACAAAGAAAGACATGGAAAAAGTGGAGTTGTTTTCGTTAAAACATGAGAGATTACAGGGAGATTTGATAGGTTTTTAAAATTATGAAGGGGTGGAACAGAGTAGAGGGAAACAAATTGTTTACATTGTTTGAGGGGTCTAGATTGAGGGGACATAGATATAAGATTAAATGTAAGAGATTTAGGACAGAGAGCAGGAGAAACTTTTTTATACAGTGGGTAGTGAGGCTGTGGAATGCACTTGTGAAATTAGTGATTGAAGCAGAGACCATGTCAATATTTAAGAGGTTACATAGGTGGTTGAAGGAAAGGGGGGAACAGGGCAGGCACGTGGGATTAAGACTACAGCTCATGGAGGATAAACACCAAACACGGACTGGTTGGTCCGAATGGCCTGTTTCCACATTGTAATTTCAATGTAATCTACAATGTGATCCCAGCACCAAGCACATCTATCCCCTCTTGACTTTTATAGAGGAACTGTTCAATCTTCCATTACCTCCTCTTCTGGCTACTCTTTCCTATGCACTTTCCAGTGGCAGATACAATATCTGTTCATTCACTTCTTCCTACAACATTGTCTGGAGCCCCAAATACAATTCCATGCGTGACATTGATTTATAGGTATTTCCACCAATCTAATATAGTGTTCACAGCTCACATTGTGGTCTCCTCTATATTGGTGTGGCCAAACGCCAATTGTGGCTGCAATGCTGCTCTAACCAACCTTAGAATATTATTCCATCTTTCTCATTTTCAGTCTGCAACCCTCTGGTCTGAACAGTGAGTTTTGCAACATCAGATCTGAACTGACTTGCCCCATTTTCCTGTCACTTTCTCCCTTCACACTCTGTTTTTCACTTCTGTTTTACTTACCTTCTGCCTTTTCTCAACCTGACTGAGATGACCTTTATATCACCCAGCACTTTTTACCTCTTTCCAGTTTAAAAAAAATCAATTCAAGTGTTACTTAATTACCCATTGGCTGTCTCTTTATCATAGCAATTAGCATATTTCACCCTTGATCTTTACCTGTTGTTCTCCCTGCCCCTCTGTTTTGGGCAACCCTATGGAGGGTTCTGATGAAGGGTTTTTACCCAAGATGTTAACCTAACTTCTGTCTTTTAAAATGCTGAGAGGCTTACTGTATATTTCCGGCAATTTCCATTTTATTTCAAATTTCTAGCATTTGTGTCTTTTTCATTTCTATTTTTTAAGTGTTAAAGATACTGGTATTCTTGAAACTGATGAATGTTATGATTCTTACATATGATGCAATGGATAGATTCTCTGGTTAACAATTTTCTAGTCAAAATGAATGTACAACTGCCTACTTGACCTGAAATCTTATGAATTTCTGATGTTTAGGACAATGGTTCTGTCGAGATACCCTATAGTTCAGTCCGTGCACCATCTTCTTCCGTCCCCACATGGAGAGCTTGCTCCTGCCATTTCGATGACTGTCAACATTTCAGGGAATCTGGTGGACTTTGTTGTTGCTCACTTTGGCAACGACCAGTAAGTAAATTTTCTTATATTCATTTAACAATTTAAGGGTTCCCGTCCCTTATTTCTATATTTTTCTATACTTCAGGGCGTTGCTATATAGGCCCAAATGTTTTAAAGGGAGATATCTTGTATACTGGATGGTCACCCCTTGTTCTTGTGTTGGTTTAAAACTGCTAATTTGTTAAACGTCTGGGAGAAAATATTTAAGCCTGGTTATTATTATTATTGATGTGGAGATGCCGGTGATGGACTGGGGTTGACAATTGTAAACAATTTTACAACACCAAGTTATAGTCCAGCAATTTTATTTTAAATTCACAAGCTTTCGGAGGCTACCTCCTTCCTCAGGTGAACGATGTGGAAATGAAGTCCTCGAAATGAAGTCACATTTATAATTCACAGAACAATGCTGGTGATAACAGACAGTTTTTTCAACTGCCCGTTGCCAAGGCAATCAGTGTGCAGACAGACAGGTGTTACCTGCCAGGTCTCAGAATATACAAATCACCAAAAAAAAACAACAAACAAAAAAAAAACAGAGATAGAGAGGTAGAAACATAGAAAAGACAGCAACTGACCCGTTATATTAAAAACAGATAACATTTGTTCGCTGGTGGGGTAACGTGTAGCGTGACATGAACCCAAGATCCCGGTTGAGGCCGTCCTCATGGGTGCGGAACTTGGCTATCAATTTCTGCTCTACGATTTTGCGTTGTCGTGTGTCTCGAAGGCCGCCTTGGAGTACGCTTACCCGAAGGTCGGTGGCTGAATGTCCTTGACTGCTGAAGTGTTCCCCGACTGGGAGGGAACCCTCCTGTTTGGCGATTGTTGCGCGGTGTCCGTTCATCCGTTGTCGCAGTGTCTGCATGGTCTCGCCAATGTACCATGCTCCGGGGCATCCTTTCCTGCAACGTATGAGGTAGACAACGTTGGCCGAGTCACAGGAGTATGAACCATGCACCTGGTGGGTGGTGTCCTCTCGTGTGATGGTGGTATCTGTGTCGATGATCTGGCATGTCTTGCAGAGGTTACCGCGGCAGGGTTGTGTGGTGTCGTGGACGCTGTTCTCTTGAAAGCTGGGTAATTTGCTGCGAACGATGGTCTGTTTGAGGTTGGGTGGCTGTTTAAAGGCGAGTAGTGGAGGTGTGGGGATGGCCATAGCGAGGTGTTCGTCGTCATTGATGACATGTTGAAGGCTGCGGAGAACATGGCGTAGTTTCTCCGCTCCGGGGAAGTACTGGACGACAAAGGGTACTCTGTTGGTTGCGTCCCGTGTTAGTCTCCTGAGGAGGTCTATGCGATTTTTTGCTGTGGCCCGTCGGAACTGTCGATCGATGAGTCGAGCGTCATATCCCGTTCTTACTAGGGCGTCTTTCAGCGTCTGTAGGTGTCCATCGCGTTCCTCCTCGTCTGAGCAGACCCTGTGTATTCGCAGGGCCTGTCCATAGGGGATGGCCTCTTTGACGTGGTTAGGGTGGAAGCTGGAAAAGTGGAGCATCGTGAGGTTGTCCGTGGGCTTGCGGTAGAGTGAGGTGCTGAGGTGCCCGTCTTTGATGGAGATTCGTGTGTCCAAGAAAGAAACTGATTCTGAGGAGTAGTCCATGGTGAGCTTGATGGTGGGATGGAACTTGTTGATGTTATCGTGTAGTCTCTTCAGTGATTCCTCGCCGTGGGTCCATAGAAAGAAAATGTCGTCGATGTATCTGGTGTATAGTGTTGGTTGGAGGTCTTGTGCAGTGAAGAAGTCCTGCTCGAACTTGTGCATGAAAATGTTGGCGTATTGGGGTGCGAATTTGGTCCCCATGGCTGTTCCGTGTGTTTGGGTAAAGAACTGGTTATCGAAGGTGAAGACATTGTGATCCAGGATGAAGCGGATGAGTTGTAGGATGGCGTCCGGAGATTGGCTGTTGTTGGTGTTGAGTATTGATGCTGTCGCAGCGATGCCGTCATCGTGGGGGATACTGGTGTAGAGTGCCGAGACGTCCATCGTGGTGAGAAGTGTTCCTGGTTCAACTGGTCCGTGGGTACTGAGTTTTCGTAGGAAGTCTGTAGTGTCGCGACAGAAGCTGGGGGTTCCCTGTACGATGGGTTTCAGGATGCCCTCGATGTATCCAGAGAGGTTCTCACACAGGGTTCCGTTGCCTGATACGATAGGACGTCCAGGTGTGTTGGCTTTGTGTATCTTTGGGAGGCAGTAGAAGTCTCCCACGCGGGGATTACGTGGGATGAGAGTGCGTAGGATGCTTTGAAGGTCTGGATCGAAGGTCTTGATCAGTTTGTTGAGCTGGTGGGTGTGTTCTTTGGTCGGGTCTGCGGGTAACCGTCTGTAGTGTTCCTGGTTGTCCAGTTGTCGGTATGCTTCTTTGCAATAGTCCGTCCTGTTCTGTATGACTATGGCTCCTCCTTTGTCCGCTGGTCAAAGGTCTTGATCAACAAACTGATCAAGACCTTCGATCCAGACCTTCAAAGCATCCTACGCACTCTCATCCCACGTAATCCCCGCGTGGGAGACTTCTACTGCCTCCCAAAGATACACAAAGCCAACACACCTGGACGTCCTATCGTATCAGGCAACGGAACCCTGTGTGAGAACCTCTCTGGATACATCGAGGGCATCCTGAAACCCATCGTACAGGGAACCCCCAGCTTCTGTCGCGACACTACAGACTTCCTACAAAAACTCAGTACCCACGGACCAGTTGAACCAGGAACACTTCTCACCACGATGGACGTCTCGGCACTCTACACCAGTATCCCCCACGATGACGGCATCGCTGCGACAGCATCAATACTCAACACCAACAACAGCCAATCTCCGGACGCCATCCTACAACTCATCCGCTTCATCCTGGATCACAATGTCTTCACCTTCGATAACCAGTTCTTTACCCAAACACACGGAACAGCCATGGGGACCAAATTCGCACCCCAATACGCCAACATTTTCATGCACAAGTTCGAGCAGGACTTCTTCACTGCACAAGACCTCCAACCAACACTATACACCAGATACATCGACGACATTTTCTTTCTATGGACCCACGGCGAGGAATCACTGAAGAGACTACACGATAACATCAACAAGTTCCATCCCACCATCAAGCTCACCATGGACTACTCCTCAGAATCAGTTTCTTTCTTGGACACACGAATCTCCATCAAAGACGGGCACCTCAGCACCTCACTCTACCGCAAGCCCACGGACAACCTCACGATGCTCCACTTTTCCAGCTTCCACCCTAACCACGTCAAAGAGGCCATCCCCTATGGACAGGCCCTGCGAATACACAGGGTCTGCTCAGACGAGGAGGAACGCGATGGACACCTACAGACGCTGAAAGACGCCCTAGTAAGAACGGGATATGACGCTCGACTCATCGATCGACAGTTCCGACGGGCCACAGCAAAAAATCGCATAGACCTCCTCAGGAGACTAACACGGGACGCAACCAACAGAGTACCCTTTGTCGTCCAGTACTTCCCCGGAGCGGAGAAACTACGCCATGTTCTCCGCAGCCTTCAACATGTCATCAATGACGACGAACACCTCGCTATGGCCATCCCCACACCTCCACTACTCGCCTTTAAACAGCCACCCAACCTCAAACAGACCATCGTTCGCAGCAAATTACCCAGCTTTCAAGAGAACAGCGTCCACGACACCACACAACCCTGCCGCGGTAACCTCTGCAAGACATGCCAGATCATCGACACAGATACCACCATCACACGAGAGGACACCACCCACCAGGTGCATGGTTCATACTCCTGTGACTCGGCCAACGTTGTCTACCTCATACGTTGCAGGAAAGGATGCCCCGGAGCATGGTACATTGGCGAGACCATGCAGACACTGCGACAACGGATGAACGGACACCGCGCAACAATCGCCAAACAGGAGGGTTCCCTCCCAGTCGGGGAACACTTCAGCAGTCAAGGACATTCAGCCACCGACCTTCGGGTAAGCGTACTCCAAGGCGGCCTTCGAGACACACGACAACGCAAAATCGTAGAGCAGAAATTGATAGCCAAGTTCCGCACCCATGAGGACGGCCTCAACCGGGATCTTGGGTTCATGTCACGCTACACGTTACCCCACCAGCGAACAAATGTTATCTGTTTTTAATATAACGGGTCAGTTGCTGTCTTTTCTATGTTTCTACCTCTCTATCTCTGTTTTTTTTTTGTTTGTTGTTTTTTTTTGGTGATTTGTATATTCTGAGACCTGGCAGGTAACACCTGTCTGTCTGCACACTGATTGCCTTGGCAACGGGCAGTTGAAAAAACTGTCTGTTATCACCAGCATTGTTCTGTGAATTATAAATGCGACTTCATTTCGAGGACTTCATTTCCACATCGTTCACCTGAGGAAGGAGGTAGCCTCCGAAAGCTTGTGAATTTAAAATAAAATTGCTGGACTATAACTTGGTGTTGTAAAATTGTTTACAATTATTATTATTGGCTATGTTATTGTATGAGCGGCTAATACGTTCATATAACAAATTCCCATCTTAGCTACTTGAGCAGAGGTGTTAACCCCTTTGTTTTAAAATTGTGGAGAGGAATTTGATACAAGTTCATTAAGCATTTGTACGATATAATTGGCAGCAGTAATTTCTAGCCTTTTGTGTTGAATCTTGTGCATCGTAAAGTCCCACTTCACAGACATGAATGGACAGTGTGGGTTGTAGACCGCATTCTTGTTAGTAGAACAGAATTTGTGATGTTGCTGCATAAGGTTTCTACAAAAAAGATGGATTCTACAAAAAAGATGGATTCATTCCCTTCTCCATCAATTTGACTGTCAGTTGGTGGGTAGGGTTTGCTGAGAAGAGAAAATGTGTACCTCAAATTTTCCTTTGCAATCAACAGCTTGTATTTATATAGTGTCTTTAACGTAGTGAAACGTCCCAAGGCACTTCACAGGAGCGTTATCAAACAAAATTTGACACCGAACCACATAAGGCGATATTAGGGCAGGTGACCAAAAGCTTGGTCAAAGAGGTAGGTTTAAAGGAGCATCTTAAAAAAGGAGAGAGAGATGGAGAGGTTTAGGGAGGGAATTCCAGATCTTAGGGCCTAGGCAGCTGAAGGCATGGTCACCAGTGGTGGAGCGATGAAAATCAGGGATGTGCAAGAGGCCAGAATTGGAGGAGCGCAGAGATCTCGGAGGGTTGTAGGGCTGGAGGACTCCCTACAGAGATAGGGAGGGGCGAGGGCATGGAGGGATTTGAAAACAAGGATGAGAATTTTAAAATCGAGGCATTGCCGGACATGGAGTCAATGTAGGTCAGTGAGCACAGGAGTAATGGGTGAACGGGACTTGGTGCAAGTTAGGATATGGGCAGCAGAGTTTTGGATGAGCTCAGGTCTACGGAGGGTGCAAGGTGGGAGGCCGGCCAGGACAGCTCCACCTAAGCAGTTCGTTGTTTTCGTCTACATTCCTCTTCCCACCCCCTCCCCCAAGGGGTAGACTCATACTGGGGTATGGTTCCATGGGTGGCAACTTTCCTTCAGTACCTCACTCTTGTGGGCATTCTTCATATGTAAGACTAAACAGTGGGTATCAGCAAATCATTCAGCCTTGGGAGCCATCACAGCTGATCCTGACCCTGTCCTCACCAATGATGCATACATGCAATTTCCAGTATGATAACAGGAGTGGGGACTATTGTCTATTGATAAAGACTCCAAAAACTTGTATTTTTGTGTAACATTTCAATTGTTCTTTGTATTACAAGGTTTGCTCAACTTATTTGCTTTTGTCAGGGATGATCTAGACAGGAAGTTGCAGGCAGAGTACGTTTCTAATTTACTGAAGGAAATCCCACAGCCTGTTGTATTTCTGGGTTACATTACTTCTGAACCTGGCTCCAGAGACTACATACAACTTACAAAAACTGGAAATGTAAAGGTAAGGACATATTCACGAGAAATTAAAGTGAACCAAATGTGAAAGCATAACCTCATTCTTAATATTGTGTTTTATTATTTTAGTTTTAATTGTGACACTGTAATCTCCACTACAGAGGGCGTACAAACTTCCCACTGCTCAGATGTGTGATACATGTAAAATGACCTAAACCTATCAAACCTGATACCTGAAATAGTTCTTTGAAAGAAAAGCCCTAAAATCCTGATTCTAATTTACATAGAGGCATCTTATTTATGCATGCCTATTATAAGCCTGCAAAATCAAAAGTGAGCTAATTTAGTCCATTTCTAACTAAGTTACATGGACAGACTAGAGGAATTGGGTTGTTCACTTAGAGCAGGGAGGTTATGGGGAGATTTAATAGAGGTGTTCAAAATCATGAAGGGTTTTGATAGAGTAAATAAGGTGTAACTGTTTCCAGTGGCAGAAGTATCGGTAACCAGAACACACGGATTTAAGGTAATTGACAAAAGAACCAGAAGCGAGATGAGGAGAATTTTTTTTACGCAGCAAGTTGTTACGATCTGGAGTGCACTGCCTGAAAGGGTGGTGGAAGCAGATTCAACAATAACTTTCAAAAGGGAATTGGATAAATACTTGAAGGGAAAAATTTTGCAGAGCTATAGGGAAAGAGCAGGGGAGTGGGACTAATTGGATAGCTCTTTCAAAGAGCCAGCACAGGCATGATGGGTTGAATGGCCTCCTTCTGTGCTGTAAGATTCTATAATTCTATGAAGTAAGCAAATATTAACCACTTTCCAATTTTGCTTGTTTGCTTTTATATATGAAGTACACAAGTCTATCAAAGAGTAAAGCTTAATTAAAACATTAAAAAAATGGGTTTGAAGGAAATTCATGTTGTTTTTAAAGATCATTTTAACAGGGATTGGAGCAAAATTCTGAAGCTGTGGAGCAAAATATTTTAATAGATTTTTTGAGTTCACTTTGTTGCAGCTGGATCATGTGACATACCATCCTTGACAATAATCCTTACTTGTGATTTCAACATTCAGAAATGTGACCTGAATATAATGCCAGGTTGTTGGAGGCCAATCATCTTAGCCCCAGGAGTTCCTCAGGGCAGTGTCCTAGGCCCAACCATCTTCAGCTGCTTCATCAATGATGTGGAGATGCCGGTGATGGACTGGGGTTGACAATTGTAAACAATTTTACAACACCAAGTTATAGTCCAGCAATTTTATTTTAAATTCACAAGCTTTCGGAGATTTTCTCCTTCCTCAGGCAAATGTTTCAAGAGCTCCTTGAAGCCTACGCATTTATACATATAGAACAATACATGGTGTTTACAGACTGCCCCTGCAACTGCCCGTTGCCAAGGCAATCACCGTGTTCAGACAGAGAGGTGTCACCTGCAGAACCCCCGAATACACATTCAACAAAAAAACAAACAGGGAAAAAAAACAGAGAAAAAAAAACACAGAGAGAGGCAGAAACATCCGGAAGGCAGAGAGAGCCAGCAAATGACCCATTATATTAAATGACCTTCATCAATGACCTTCCTTCCATAAGGTCAGAAATGGGGATGTTCGCTGATGATTGCACAGTGTTCAGTTCCATTCGCAACCCCTCAAATAATGAAGCAGTCCATGCCCGCATGCAGCAAGATCTGGACAAATCCAGGCTTGGGCTGATAAGTGGCAAGTAACATTCGCACCAGACAAGTGTCAGACAATGACCATCTCCAACAAGAGAGAATCTAACCACTTTCCCTTGACATTCAATGGCATTACCATCGCCGAATCCCCCACCATCAACATCCTGGGGGTCATCACTGACCAGAAATTTAACTGGACCAGCCACATAAATACTGTGGCTACAAGAGCAGGTCAGAGTCTGGGTATTCTGCGGCAAGTGACTCACCTCCTGACTCCCCAAAGCCTTTCCACCATCTACAAGGCACAAGTCAGGAGTGTGATGGAATACTCTCCACTTGCCTGGATGAGTGCAGCTCAACAACACTCAAGAAGCTCGACACCATCCAGGACAAAGCAGCCCGCTTGATTGGCACCCCTCCACCACCCTAAACATTCACTCCCTCCACCACCGGCGCACAGTGGTTGCAGTTTGTGCCATCCACAGGGTGCACTGCAGCAACTCGCCACGGCTTCTTCGACAGCACCTCCCAAACCCGCAACCTCTATCACCTAGAAGGACAAGGGTAGCAGGCACATGCGAACAACACCACCTGCACATTCCCCTCCAAGTCACACACCATCCCAACTTGGAAATATATCGCCGTTCCTTCATCGTCGCTGGGTCAAAATCCTGGAACTCCCTACCTAACAGCACTATGGGAGAACCTTCATCACATGGACTGCAGTGGTTCAAGAAGGCAGCTCACCACCACCTTCTCAAGGGCAATTAGGGATGGGCAATAAGTGCTGGCCTGCCAGCGACGCCCACATCCCATGAACGAATTACAAAAAAAACAGAAGTAGTTTAACTTATAGGGTCAGAGATCTATCAAGTGGCATTGTACAAAGGACACGTGAGCAATGATTACCAGTCTGATTGTTTTAGACTTTATACATTTATGTTGCTAACTTGAATGAAAACATTAAATGCGGGGGAAAGAGGGGGGATTGCAAAGTTGCAGGTAGTCTGTCTGTGATTTTCTGTCCATCAATTTTTGATGGCTGGAAAGTGTGGGCAGCATGTCTTTCCGATCCCCACCAGCTTTCCCTAACCAGCTGCCTCTGAGTCCCCACTAGAGGTATGGATCTCACAAAAATGTATCCCGATGTGTCCAGAATTGTTACAATTTACCTAAGAAAATCACAACAATTCAACCGACATCTGTGAATAGAATGGACATTCGACGTTTTGGGTGCGCACCCTTCATCAGAACTTAAAAATAGGGGATGGTCAGCCATATTAATAGGATTAATAGAAAAGGGGGTGGGGGAATGATTTATACATATGATTTATTCCTATTTTAAAAAAAGCAAACAAATAGAGAGGGAAATTACTTTTTTGAACCTTGATTTGGAAACAAGTGATTAAGTTTTGACTTCATTTATTGTGGAATATATAATGAGATATATTATCAAATTTGTACAGTATGTAATTCAATTCTTATAAAACATCTGTTGTTAGAGGAATCTAGAAAGTGCATTGGATGTGCTTGTGAATCAGTAGATTGTGATGAAAAAGGAGCAGTTACTAGGTTGCCAAAGAGCAAATAAACGGTTTATTAAAATTGAAACCATGTTTAAGGAACCAGAGTAAAATAAAATGGGCTATTTGAAGTCAGCAGAGATAGAAGACTTTCATCCAATTAGTCTATGTTAACCCTCTTTCCAAAAACCTCTCCATTTTCCTTGATCATTATTTTTCTTTTAGGACATAGATCACAGTGATCCACATAGATGGTGCGAGTACATCATGTACCGTGGACTAATAAGGTTAGTTGCAATACTTTGGCATATTTGCCTTGGGCAGTTATCTGCTAAGAGTGAAGAATAAGTACTTTGCTCGTGGATCTATGGTGGTACGTATAATTTCTAAAAATAGTGACACAACAATCTACCTGGAGTACTGAGAGTGTATCTGTAGCATATCTTGTCAGTATTCAGTCTGGCTAGCTGCAGCTGCATTTCCATCCAGAAGAGAAATTTACCAGTTGCTAGGAGCGAACTGGCAAAATACATTGCTGAATTGTTCAAAATCACATCCAAAACATTTTGTGCAGATGAGTTCATGCTCCATACTATTTCTGAATGACATTTACGAATGTTTAAGAATTATTTATATATTAACCAGTGAGTCAGGATTCTGTGACAATAGAAAGCTGTCTGTTTGCAGCACATGTATGGAAATTGCTCAAGTCCTTTCCCCATACTATCCCAAAATAATGTTTTGTTCCAATTCAAATTCTGTTTTCCTTAAGTGTCTGTGAAATTGCAATGAAGGGGATAGGGGATATGTTGTAAAATTCAGCACACTTACACTGTTCTCATATATTCCTTTTCTGCCCGTAATTTACTTGGAGATGTTCTTATTTCGCTGCCCTAACTTTGGCAAAAGTGTAACAGAAACCCCGTTTTTTTTTCCCCAACACACTCCCAGCAAAATTACACTGGTGGAGTTGGGGCAGCTCCAAGGAAATTCCAAGCCTAGTTTCTATTCAAATAAAAGTTGGTGTTAGATCTGTGCAAGTGGCTGCTGGAGGTTGATAAGGAGACTTCGGAGCAAGTCAGTTACAATTCATTTTTTTAAAATTGGCTACATCGTCGGGAGGTGGGTGGGGAAGTAGAAGAACCACCATGAATGAAATGCTGGAACATGCCCGCCCTGCTGCTGTTCCTGGATGCAGAAGAAACCTTCCACCGGGAAGAATGGAGCTGCCCTCTGCCATGCTTGAGCAAATAGCATTTAGGGACACTTTCAGAAGATGAGGGTCAAATTTTCCAGTCTAACCATTCATCCTTTGTATGCTTTAGTGGCTATATCTCTTCTG
Organism: Heptranchias perlo; assembly: GCF_035084215.1. Taxonomy (NCBI): domain Eukaryota; kingdom Metazoa; phylum Chordata; class Chondrichthyes; order Hexanchiformes; family Hexanchidae; genus Heptranchias; species Heptranchias perlo. Next base: position 84,690,638 of record NC_090325.1, on the reverse strand, counting down.
CAGTCCCTCTCCAGCAAGTGACCAGGCAGGGATGGTCCTTATCCCCCCACTTCCTATTTTCCCTATCCATAGTATCCGTAGTTACAGCCACATGAACTAACCCTCACATCCATGGGCTATAGAGCATAAAATATTCCCCTATGCAGATGACATCCTGCTTTATATCAACCACCCCAACACTTTCCTCCCTAGCATAGAATCTCACAACACAGGAGCTCATTTGGCTATCCATCTAATGATAAATCCCCTCAAACTACCACTTGCCTGTGTAACTGCTGCATTTTGCGATTTCCCTCCCTCTCTTTCGGTCCTTGTCTGCATCATAGGTAACCAACACTATGTACTATACTTGCATTGGAGACAGTTCAGAGAAGGCTTTGGGTTGATTCCGGGTATGGAAGGGTTGTCTTATCCAGTCGTGAATGGTGGTGGACAATTAAACAACTAACGGGAGGAGGAGGCTCTAAATATCCCCATCCTCAATGATGGCAGAGTCCAGCACATGAGTGCAAAAGACAAGGCTGAAGCATTTGCAACCATTTTCAGCCAGAAGTGCCGAGTGGAAGATCCATCTCTGCCTCCTCCCGATATGCCCACCATCACAGAAGCCAGTCTTCAGCCAATTCGATTCACTCCACGTGATATCAAGAAACGGCTGAGTGCCCTGGATACAGCAAAGGCTAAGGGCCCCGACAACATCCCGGCTGTAGTGCTGAAGACTTGTGCTCCAGAACTAGCTGCGCCTCTAGCCAAACTGTTCCAGTACAGCTACAACACTGGCATCTACCCGACAATGTGGAAAATTGCCCAGGTATGTCCTGTCCTCAAAAAGTAGGACAAATCCAATCCGGCCAATTACCACCCCATCAGTCTACTCTCAATCATCAGCAAAGTGATAGAAGGTGTCGTCGACAGCGCTATCAAGCGGCACTTACTCACCAATAACCTGCTCACCGATGCTCAGTTTGGGTTCCGCCAGGACCAGTCGGCTCCCGACCTCTTTACAGCCTTGGTTCAAACGTGGACAAAAGAGCTGAATTCCAGAGGTGAGGTGAGAGTGACTGCCCTTGACATCAAGGCAGCATTTGACCGAGTGTGGCACCAAGGAGCCCTAGTAAAATTGAAGTCAATGAGAATCAGGGGGAAAACTCTCCAGTGGCTGGAGTCATACCTAGCACAAAGGAAGATGGTAGTGGTTGTTGGAGGCCAATCATCTCAGCCCCAGGGCATTGCTGCAGGAGTTCCTCAGGGCAGTGTCCTAGGCCCAACCATCTTCAGCTGCTTCATCAATGACCTTCCCTCCACCATAAGGTCAGAAATGGAGATGTTCGCTGATGATTGCACAGTGTTCAGTTCCATTCGCAACCCCTCAAATAATGAAGCAGTCCGAGCTAGCATACAGCAAGACCTGGACAACATTCAGGCTTGGACTGATCAGTGGTAAGTAACATTCGCGCCAGACAAGTACCAGGCAATGACTGTCTCCAACAAGAGAGTGTCTAACCACCTCCCGTTGACATTCAACAGCATTACCATCGCTGAATCCCCCACCAACATCATCCTGGGGGTCACCATTGACCAGAAACTTAACTGGACCAGCCATATCAATACTGTGGCTACAAGAACAGGTCAGAGGCTGGGTATTCTGCGGCAAGTGACTCACCTCCTGACTCCCCAAAGCCTTTCCACCATCTACAAGGCACAAGTCAGGTGTGTGATGGAATACTCTCCACTTGCCTGGATGAATGCAGCTCCAACAACACTCAAGAAGCTCGACACCATCCAGGACAAAGCAGCCCGCTTGATTGGCACTCCATCCACCACCCTAAACATTCACTCCCTTCACCACCGGCGCACAGTGGCTGTAGTGTGTACCATCCACAGGATGCACGGCAGAAACTCACCAAGGCTTCTTCAACAGCACCTCCCAAACCCACGACCTCTACCACATACAAGGACAAGAGCTGCAGGCACATGGGAACAACACTACCTGCACGTTCCCCTCCAAGTCACACACCATCCCGACTTGGAAATATATCGCCGTTCCTTCATAGTCACTGGGTCAAAATCCTGGAACTCCCTACCTAACAGCACTGTGGGAGAACCTTCACTACACGGACTGCAGCGGTTTAAGGTGGCTCACCACCACCATCTCAAGAGCAATTAGGGATGGGCAATAAATGCTGGCCTTGCCAGCAATGCCCACATCCCATGAACAAATTAGAAAAAAGAGCAAAGATTGAACTGGTTGGGTCTATACTGATTGGAGTTTAGAGGAATGAGAGGCGATCTTATTGAAACATATGTTACCCCTCATGGGGGAATCTAAAACTAGGGGGCATAGTCTCAGAATAAGGGGTCGTCTATTTATGACGGAAATTAGGAGGAATTTCTTCTCCCAGAGGGTCGTGAATCTTTGGAATTCTTTACCCCAAAAAGCTGTGGAGGCTGAGTCATTAATTACATTCAAGGCTGAGTTAAGACACATTTTTGATCAAGGGAGTCAAAGGATATGGGGAAAAGGTAAGAAAGTGGAGTTGAGGTAAAAATCAGATCAGCCATGATCTCATTAAATGGCGGAGCAGGCTCGAAGGGCCAAATTGCCTACGCCTATCTCTTATGGTCTTAATGTGGTTATACGATTTGGACAATTTCAGATCCCCAGAAGCTTGCTGCACTGCCTCTACCAGAGCCCTCCTTTTTTCCCAGCAGATGGTCATCCACATCTCTTCCTCTGTAGCTTGCAGTACACCTACCCTTTCTCCCGTCCTTGTGCAGAATGTCTCCAATTGTTTCTCCAGCTTAGTAATTTTGAGCTGTAGGAAGTCATCCTGGAAACACTTCTTGAAACTGTAATAAAAACAGAAAATGCAAGAAGAAACCACCGCTGGCCCTTCAGCATCCGTGAAGAGAAAAAACAGGTTAACAACCTTGAAGGGTTTTGCACCCAAAATGTTAACTTGTCTTTTCTGTTTACAGATGCTGACTGTATTTTTCTTGCATTTTCTGTTTTTATTTCAGATTTCCAGCACTTGCATTTAAATTCATGATTTTTGAACAACACTGGCTTTCATGTCCTGTCACACTAAATGGGCTCAGAAACTTAAAGTAGCTTCAAGCCAACTACTTTTTTTTAAAATTTCAAAATATACTTTATTCCATAAAATTTAAAAGATACATATGGTTTACACACAGTTCAAATAAAGGGCACAAAATGCAGCACAGCAGTTCAAAGCAATGCAGTACAGATCGTATACACTATGATCTTATTGTTACAATTTTTAAAACACAGTACATATTTTCTAATACATTGTGTAATACAGGGTGGGGTGACTTTATACAGTGGCCTTTCCCCATAGAGCCTTTGCGTATGTCGCACCTCGCTTCAGTGCGTCCCGCAGCACATACTCCTTGACCTTCGAGTGTGCCAGTCGGACACTCCTTCAGCTGGAAGACCAGCATGTTTTGGGCTGACCAAAGGGCCTCCTTCACCAAGTTGATGGTCTTCCAGTCACAAGTGATATTTGTCTTGATGTGCGTCGTGGAGAACAGCCCATAGAGCAGTGTTCTGTGTTACTGAGCTGTTGGGGATGAACTGGGACAGATACCAACGCAACTCTCTCCATACCCTCTGTGCAAAGGGGCAGCCCATCAGGAGTAAGCGACGTTCTCCTCTCCGCCAGAGTGTCAAGGGCAGCTCGTGGTAGCGCTGAGATTCCGTGCATGTTGGAAGGACCATGGGAGGGCCTTTTTCACCACCATCCAGGTGCCTGTTAGTCAATTCCGGCGATGAGACGTTCTGCCAATGGCATCGACCGTCTGGTTGGGGAAAAAACCGATGGAGTCCACCCTCTCAGTTCCTTGCAGGACTCTTACAACGTTTCCTGTTGACCACTGTCTGATGGTCTTATGGTCGAAGGGGTTCCTCCTCAGGAACTTCTCCACCTGGGACAGGTTGGGGGCGGTCCAGGTGGACGGGACGCCCTGTGCCTGCTCAGCCAGCGTAGCTATACCCAGCATTCTCAGTGTGTTGGACAAGTGGAAACTCAGCATGTAGTGACACTTGGTGTTTACGTATTGGGGGTCTACACACATCCTGAGGTAGCCACACATAAAGGTGGCCATCAGGATCAGAATGAAATTGGGGATGCTCTTCCCCGCCCCCTTTGTCTGGTGGCTTGTATGTGGTGGCCTTGCAAATGCATTCTACCTCGGACCTCCAGACAAAGTGGAAGATAGCTTGGGTGACTGTGGCGGTGGAGTAGTGGGGAATGGGCCAGACCCTAGCCACGTAGAGCAACACCATGAGTACCTCAGACCTTATAATCAGATTCCTGCCGTTTATGGAAAGGGATCGCCCACCCACATTCCAAGCTTCTGTTTGGGCTTGGCGATCCACTCCTCCCAGCTCTTTGTGCAGGCCAGGGGGCCCCCGAACCAGGTCCCAAGCACCTTCAGGTAGTCAGAAGGGGACAAAGAACTGGGTCTCCCACCTGTCAAAGAACGTGGCCTCGCTTTTACTTTGGTTGACTCTGGCCCGAGGCCAGCTCGAAACTGTCGCAGGTGGCCATCAATGTGTGGACTTACTGCTGATCAGGGCAGGGAGGCCTTAATCGGAGAGCCTCCGCTCCCTGGGATCGTCACCCCTCGATACCTTCCTGATGGATGCGGCAAATGGCTTGATACAACATAGGAACAAGACCATGGTGAGAGTCATAGAGAGAGAGAGAGATTATACAGCACGGATAGAGGCCCTTCGGCCCATCGTGTCCGCGCCGGCCATCAGCCCTGTCTACTCTAATCCCATATTCCAGCATTTGGTCCGTAGCCTTGTATGCTATGGCATTTCAAGTGCTCATCCAAATGCTTCTTGAATGTTGTGAGGGTTCCTGCCTCCACAACCCTTTCAGACAGTGAGTTCCAGACTCCAACCACCCTCTGGGTGAAAAAGTTCTCTCTCAAATCCCCTCTAAACCTCCCGCCTTTTACCTTGAATCTATGTCCCCTTGTTATAGAACCCTCAACGAAGGACAGCCCTGCCTGACTCGAGATCTGATTGGAAAGCTCTCTGACTCTCACCCGTTGATTAGGACTGCGCTACGGACGTCCGCGTAGAGCAGTCGGATCCAATCACTGATTCCCTCCCCAAAACCCATTTTGGAGAGCATGTCCATCATTTACGTGTGGGATAGATATTCTGTCAAAGGCCTTCTCCTGGTCCAGGCTGATGAGGCAGGTGTTCACCCTCCCCCACCCCCGTACTGCACATAGGTGATCGTTTTCCTGAGCTGCGCAAGGCCATCAGAGATTTTACAGTACAGGTCTGATCCGGGTGGATCACCCGCTCTAGAGCAGACTTGAGCCTGTTGGCTATGGTCTTAGACAGAATCTTGTAGTTGACATTTAGCATGGAAATTTTTGATTTCTTCCCTCATCCAGTTGTAGATGAGGGTGATGATGCCTTTCTTCATGGACTCTGACATGCTGCCTGTCAGAAGCATACTCCCATACACTTCCAGTAGGTCTGGGCCTATCCGGTCCCACAGAGCCGAGTACAACTCGACTGGTAAGCTGTCGCTTGCCTCAATCTGTCTGTTGGCCCTACGATCTGATGTGTTTGTTTATGTTCCTGCAATCTCAGAGGGTTGGTACTGATGCTAATGTGCATCCCACCATAAAAGGCTTTCTGGGGATGGGGGGTGGAGGGAGAAGAGTGTTAGGCTGTATTGCTGACTGTGATGAATGGCCCACGAATGGGACACACATAAGCCGACTGGAACACTGGAGAAAATGAGAAAAGTCACAGGAAGTCATCAAGATGAGGCGGGAGGCGGGGGGAGGGGGGGGTGGGTGGCGGTGGAGGGTGAAAAGGGAAAGACTAAAGCTTGTCAGCAGTAAATTTCAGGAGGGAGCAGCTGCACCAGAAGCTGGTAGGGTGGGGTGGGCCTGAGATATTGGCAGTAGTTACTGGAAAGGGAGGAAGAGGGGAAGGGAGTTCAGGGCTGAGATCTCGGTGGAGGCAACTACAGAGGCCAGCGGATTCGGATGGTAGGTGAAGCGAGGGCCATGAACTATGGACTCAGTGGGGTGGCCGGGAACAAGGACACACAGGGCAGTGAGGAACAGCAGCCAGCTATGAGTGGGGGGGGGGGGTCCCAGAAACTTGCAATTGGACAAAATATTAATAAATTTAAATTTGCCTACTTGCTTCCCTTGTACCAACATGGCTAATGACTGACAACAAAGGCTGAGACAGGCTACTCCACAGTGACACATGGTGACCTGAGCCTGAAACTGCATGCAGACTAAACAGTTCTTTTTACTATGAACTGTCAATCTACTATAGCAGTTATTGTTTTAACAGCTAATGTTACATGACCTTTAACATTGCGAACCCCTATCGCAGTGTCACCTATAGGTATTACAACAGTGACACTTTTAAAAATGAGTTTTCCCACTGACAAAGCTCAACATTGGAACTTTCAATGTATTTTGAGATAGGATGTTGTGACCCACTCAGCATTCTTCAGTATATAATAGATGTAAACACTAGCAACTTATTGGGAAAGGGGTGGATAAGAGGGACATCTAATCCTTATGCAACTTCAGTAACAGTACTAACAATCAAACTGAGGCTGTAATAGTGTGAAAAATCCCACTCAAAACAAACAAAAACTTAAACTATTCCAGCTGTGTATCTCTAGCTGCTGCAGGCTCTCCTGCTGCACTGTCATTCTGCTGGTATCAAAAATCAAATCTGCCAGCTTCTAGTTGCAGACTCTACCACTACTGCTCCTGCTGGCTTTCCCACTCCTGCTACCAATTCCTTTCCTGTTCCTGGTGGCTCTACCACTTCCTGTGTCTACTGTCAGTTTCTCTCGTTGGCTCCCTTAATGATTCCACGGCCCTTGCTCCCATAATCTGGAGAATCGGACTGTTCCGCCTTATTCTGGTGGCTGTAGGACGGGTGGCTTTTAGAGGCTGGTTGGTGATGAATGGGTGGCTAGCTGGCTTCTAGTGGCTGTGGGCTGACAGGACCCTGATGCCTGGCTTCTAAGGGTTGGATAACTTCTTGTAGCATGTTGCTGGCTGGCTTTTGGTGGTGGATTTGTTGCTAGCTTTCTTTCTGATGGTAGATGGCTCCTCGTGACAAGCTAGTTTCTAGGGTTGACAGCTGGTGAGTGGCTGGCTTCCAGTGATTGGGTGGCTGATGGAGGTCGCTGGGTGGTTTCTGATGGCTATCTGCGAGTTGGTGGGTTGGCAAGCCATCCTTCTCTATATAACTCAGCTACTCACTGGATAAAGTCACTGAACAATCAGTGGAGTCTTTTTTATGTGTTTAAATTGTATGGTGTGGTATGACATGCACAAAAAATGGTCTGCTGCAAAATGCACTAAATAAAGTGTCAAAAATCAACATTTTCTGGGGAAGTACTTGTGCATAGTAAAATGGTCAAAGATTTTGGCCATTTATCCCTGATTTCCAAGCTTGCAGGTTGACCAACAGTTAAACTGCCTGCCAACACACATTATCCAGGCTCACACATGAAGATTAGCTATTTGGACAAGATGCTGGAGGACTGTTGTTGATTGTGGAACAGAACTAAAGAACAAGTCACTACCTTCAGGGCAGGAGGGGAAAATGAGGGGTGGGGGGAGGGAAAGGTAAAGACCAAATATTATAAAATATCAGGCAGTAATTGTATCTTGCACTTTTGCTGACATTCATCAACTACTAAAACAAAAGCTTGAGTAGATTGACATTATCAGAAACATTTAATTGAACTATTGCCTTGTAACTCACTATCAGCCAACTACTATCCAATCTATTTACAAGATCACGAGATAAATACAGATGAGAGAGACCATCCATCCAGAATGAAGAAATACTTACATTCCCCTATCACGTATCAACTGTTTCCTGAATGGGTCTAAGGATTTTGCCTTCACTATCCTACCTGAAAGTATTGATCACTTGAAGACGACCTTCCTGACATCTGTCCTAAATTTTCCTTTACTAGTTTTAACCTGTGTCTAAGGACTTTAAGTTAGCTTTTATTGCAGATTTAAAAACTGGGGTTTTTTTTTTAAGTTTTTAATTATAGCATCAAAAACAGAGAAATTTAGGGTCCAAAAACAGGGTAAGTTCAGTAACAATCAATTTTTTTATTTTGACCATCACCAAGATGTTGTATAAAAGGGGATTAAGTGTTCTTCAATGTAATACAAGATTTCATGATAAAATAGCATCAAGAAATGTTAGCAGTAAAATACATTTATAGTATTTGTGTACAGAATTTGTGTTGCAAAATGTTGACTGCTGAAATATATATTTAAGGTAACACATCACCACCATTGCATCGTGAAACACAAATACTTTTAAAGCCTGACAAAAGTTTAATTTATCTGTCTGCTATGGATACTATATTGTGACTATTGTATGCAATGTATACATTTTGTTAATAATGCAGTTTTAGTCATTATCAAGGCTCTTCATTTTTGGTTCAGAGCTTATCATCATTCCATGGTATAAAAGCTCTTAATGGACATGCATCTTAATGCACATTTTTATTCCTTTCTTGCTTCATCTCCATTTTAAGTGATAAATGCACTAACTTTGCTTAAATGAGCCTCTTGGAAATTTATCGGTGGTGCACTTCAAATTGATGCTTGGATGGCCAGTAATCAAAATGTTGCCTATTATGTGTGTGAGCCTTTTGTCACAATGCCTCTTTGAATACTGCCTTCATATTCCTTTTGGCACCAGTTAGGTGTGGTAAGTGTGAGGCAGAACTTAAAACACTCTCTCAAACTCTAAGTGCATAAAGAACTTACCTCAAGTTATCTTCCTTCCAGAATTTGGCACTGAAAGTTTGAATCCCAGGATGTGCGTGCATCATGTTAGTGACAGGATTTCCATTGCTTAACTGTCAAAATATGTCAATACTACATATTCTATGCTGTCAAGATCAGCATAAACTATTTCTCCACATACTATCAGACACAGTAAAATTGGAAAACTACAAGGAATCATGTAATAATTCTTAATTTTCTGAACAATTTTTTAAAAAACTTGTAAAAGGCTAAAATGGATAATAATGGAAGTGATTCAGTTGGGCTTTCTGTTAATGAAGGATCCATAATTAATTTTGATATCCAAGTTTATGCTTTAGCAAAGAGTTGGCAGATTTGTTTTCTCTCCCTAACTTGAGGCCAGTTGTAGTACCCCTTCAGTTGAAAACAGCTAAAGCAACACAAACTGGGGTTTCATGTTTTTAAGAATAAACCTCTACTACACTTGTTATTTCAACTCATCTTGTCTAACGAGACACCTGCTGTACTATGTACAAATATTGTCTGTTAAGCCAGTAGTAAATATTTACCTTTGTTTTAGGTTGGGCTATGCCCGCATTTCTCATGGTGGTCTGAGTGATACAGAAATCCAGTTGGCGAGATTTCAGATTCCTGATGACCAAAATCACTATGAAGATAATGATAAGGTTGAAACGGATATTAAAGAAGTGCCAGAAGAAATTCACTTTAACCCCAGGTTAGTAACAGGGAAAGTTGCCATCAGTTGTAGGCCACATTGATAAATAAATATGCCAGATGGTATTCAGCATTGAAAATTCTAAAACAAATTCACCTCATAGGAACCATACAAAAATGACAAAGGAAAAGACCAGCTGATTCATTGAGCCTGTCCCATACAGTCATGTTGCAACTTAGCATCATGGCCCCCAGTGGCATTTAATCTCCTGAGTACAGGAGATTCACTCCACATGATAGCAAGAAACAGCTGAGTGCACTGGATACCACAAAGGCTATGGGCCCCGACAACATCCCAGCTGTAGTGCTGAAGATTGTGCTCCAGAACTAGCCATGCCTCTAGCCAAACGGTTCCAATACAGCTATAACACTGGCATCTACTCGACAATGTGGAAAATTGCCCAGGTATGTCTTGTCCACAAAAGGCAGGACAAATCCAATCCGGCCAATTACCGCCCCATCATCTACTCTCAATCACCAGCAAAGTGATGGAAGGTGTCGTTGACAGTACTATCAAGTGGCACTTACTCACCAATAACCTGCTCACCAATGCTCAGTTTGGGTTCCGCCAGGACCAGTGGGCTCCAGACCTCATTACAGCCTTGGTTCAAACATAGACAAAAGAGCTGAATTCCAGAGGTGAGGTGAGAGTGACTGCCCTTGACACCAAGGCAGCATTTGACAGAGTGTGGCACCAAGGAGCCCTGGTAAAATTGAAGTCAAAGGGAATCGGGGAAAACTCTCCAATGGCTAGAATCATACCTAGCACAAAGGAAGATGGTAGTGGTGTTGGAGGCCAATCATCTCAGGCCCAGGACATTGCTGCAGGAGTTCCTCAGGGCAGTGTCCTAGGCCCAACCATCTTCAGCTGCTTCATCAATGACCTTCCCTCCATCAGGAGGTCAGAAATGGGGATGTTCACTAATGATTGCAGTGTTCAGTTTCATTCGCAACCCCTCAAATAATGAAGAGTCCGTGCCCGCATGCAGCAAGACCCAGACAACATCCAGGTTTGGGCTGATAAGTGCCAGGCAATGACCATCTCCAACAAGATAGAGTCTAACCACCTCCCCTTGACATTCAATGGTATTATCATCGCCAAATCCCCCATCATCAATATCCTGGGGGTCACCATTGACCAGAAACTTAACTGGACCAACCACATAAATACTGCGGCTACAAGAGCAGGTCAGTGGCTGGGTATTCTGCGGCGAGTGACTCACCTCCTGACTCCCCAAAGCCTTTCCACCATCTACAAGGCACAAGTCAGGAGTGTGATGGCATACTCTCCACTTGCCTGGATGAGTGCAGCTCCAACAACACTCAAGAAACTCAACGCCGTCCAGGACAAAACAGCCCGCTTGATTGGCATCCTATCCGCCACCCTAAACATTCACTCCCTTCACCACTGGCGCACCGTAGCTGCAGTGTGTACCATCCACAGGATGCACTGCAGCAACTCGCCAAGGCTTCTTCGACAGCACCTCCCAAACCCACGACCTCTACCACATACAAGGACAAGGGCAGCAGGCACATGGGAACAACACCATCTGCACGTTCCCCTCCAAGTCACACACCATCCCGACTTGGAAATATATCGCCGTTCCTTCATCGTCGCTGGGTCAAAATCCTGGAACTCCCTACCTAACAGCACTGTGGGAGAACCATCACCACACGGACTGCAGCAGTTCAAGAAGGCGGCTCACCACCACCTTCTCAAGGGTAATTAAGGATGGGCAATAAATGCTGGCCTTGCCAGCGACGCCCACATCCCATGGACGAATAAAAAAAAACCTTAGCTTGGTTCAAAGAAAAAGAATTCTGGGAAATTCCTTTCCAATTCCCAAAGGCAATCAAAACAAGTGCCAGGAGATACAGTGACCATGAGGTACATCATCTAACATCTCGCTTACCTTTAGTACACAGTGATATCAGCTTCAGCCAGGGCCTCATCCAGCTGCCTTTGGAATGTTAGCCTCAAACTGTAGGAATTGGTGCAAGTCCCAGGCAGCAAACATTATTCAAAGAACTTGGATACAAAATCTCATTATATAATACATGTAGTATAAAATATAGGTAGGAGTAGAGTAGTTCAGAAGGCATCACCAGCTTACCTTAGGCACCTTTTATGTATTAAAACATTCCAAGGTGCTTTGTGTCAGCAGTGGTCAATGGACTGATGGTAGGAGAGCAGTTAGGGGAGATGTCTGAAAGATAACTTTCAAAGAGGCTTTTGAAGGAGGGCAGACATAGCAAGGTGGAGAGTTTTACAGAGGGATTTCTAATGTACAGGTGGCTGAAGTTATCTTCCACTGATGATGGAAAGAAACATTAATAGTCATCTACATGTACCTAGCAAGAATTCTACTTTATATATTTCACCAGTGTGAACTCACACCTGCCACTTTTATGCAGATTGGCAAAAGATCACTTGCTCTGGTGCATAAACATTCACAGCTTCATGGCTTTGATTCATGCAATGGTATTATAGTAACATTTTATGAACTTCATTAGTGAAGTGATCAGTAAGTGTTTTATCACACACACCAATGCTTATGTACTACAAGTCATACTGCAGTAATATAGATTTTTATTTCACTACAGTATTCAGTAAAATAACATAGTATTAACTCAAAGATATAGGATGCACTTAAGTGGAAAAAAAAATCAATTTAAAGTGGGTATGCAACTTATATGCAAGCTAATTATTTTTATTCCAGCATATTAAGGTATATCAGAGTATATTTTGAAACTTCAGACATGTCCCATCTTGCACTTAGTTTTAATTGGCAAAATCCCAAGAAGCACTTCAGGAGCAAGAACTGTTAATGTACCTTTTCTGCATTACAGTTGAATTTTTCACTTAATTGCAACGGATCATTTGTCCATTAAGTACTATATAAAATGCACAGTAGACCAGGAAAAAGTAGTATATGATAAAACTTTCATGTAATCTATAAATGCATCAAATCCTTGTTGCTACAATTGAAGTAAAATCATAACAGATCCATCATCACTTAGAATATACAAATATCTTTTATAGGAACATAGAGGCCAATTTTCTTGATCTTTGCCCCTAGGGAACACCCATTTTATCAGGTGCAAAGGCCAGGAAAAAGGGACAGACACCTGTTTTGAGACATCTCAGCCTCCTTTATGTCATATGATTTAAGGAACCTCGCCTGGGTGGGGAGCTGTGGTCTGCTGTGGGGGTCTTGGGGACAGGCTGAAGACAAGCAGATGATTGTTCTCTTCACTTTTTGTGTTCTGATGCCATCAGGGCTTTCTGGCTGCCGATCTGTATCAGTAGTCAGAAAGTCCCAATCTCAAGAGGTCCAATACACAATTGCAGCCTCAAATGTGCATCCATTTTTAATGTGCAAGGCCCAGCCAGTAGGTGAGCATGCATTGGGGATGCTCCTGTGCCATATTAATGACTGAGGATAGGAAATTACATTGTTCCTGGGCCTGGGCAGGAGCAGTATACTGAAAGTTCACTATTCTTGTCCAATAGGGGGAGGGAAATTGGCCCCTTAACATTTGCATCATTATTTTCTTTTACAAGTAGCAGCAACTAATAATGAATAATTGCTCCGATTCAATTTCATAGCTGTACATATTGAAGTAGTGGGAACTCATGTTTTTTTTAAATAAGGAAGTTTGCTTTCTACACAGGATTGTTTTATGATTAGATCTTGTTTTTGCTTTTTTTTCTTTGCTCAGTCTTCTCACTAGCTGATGACAGACCTGGCTAAACTATTTAACCCTTTCAGCACTGACTTGTCCATAAATATGCACATTTTTTTCCATCCCTCATGGTTCCCCAGAGCAACTTTAGATTTAATTTTCAGCCTTAATAGTTACAAGATTAATAGTTGAAGGCTCATAAATATCATAGTAGGTACAGAACAGGAGAAGGCCATTTGGCCCATCATGCCTGTGCTAACTCTTTGAAAGAGCTATCCCAATTAGTCCCACTCCCCTGCTCTTTCTCCATAGCCTTGTAATTTTTTTCCCTTCAAGTATTTATCTAAATTCCCTTTTGAAAGTTATTATTGAATCTGCTTCCACCACATTTTCAGGCAGTACATTCCAGATCATTACAACTCACTGCTTAAAAAAGTGTTTTCTGGCTCTTTTGCCAATCACCTTAAATCTGTGTCCTCTGGTTACTGACCCTTCTGCCACTGGAAACAGTTTCTCCTTATTTACTCTGTCAAAACCGTTCATGAATTTGAACACCTTTATCAGATCTCCCCTTAACCTTCTCTGTTCTGAGAACAACCCTTCCTTCTCCAGTCTTTCCACATAACTGAAGTCCCTCATCCCTGGTACCATTCTAGTAAATCTCTTCTGCACCCTCTCGAAGGCCTTGATATCCTTCTGCAAGTGTGGCGCCTAGAATTGAACACACTACTCTTTAAAATACTGGTTAGGCCTCAGCTGAAGGTTTAGCATAACTTCCTTGCTTTTGTACTCTATGCCTCTATTAATAAAGCCCAGGATCCCAAATGCTGATTTAACAGCCTTCTCAACTTGTCCTGCCACCTTCAAAGATTTGTGTTTGTGCACCCCCAGGTGTCTCTGTTCCTGTGCCCCTTTTAAAATTGTGCCATTTAGTTTTGTTATTGCCTCTCCTCATTCTTCCTACGAAAATGCATCACTTCACATTTCTCTGCGATAAATTTCATCTGCCATGTGTCTGCTCTTTTCACTAGTCTGTCTATGTCCTCCAGAAGTCTGTCACTATCCGCCACATTGTTTACTACATTTCCAAGTTACGTGTCATCTGCATACTTTGAAATTATACCCTCTATACCCAAGTCCAGGTCATTAAATAAATCAAAAAGAGCAGTGGTCCTAGTACTGACCCCTGGGGAACACCACTGTATACTTCCCTCTCGTCTGAGAAACAACCGTTTACCACTACTCCCTGCTTTCTGTCCCCTATCCAATTTTGCATCCACGCTGCCACAGTCCCTTTAATTTTGCTAACAAGTTAATTATGTGGTACTTTATCAAGTGCCTTTTGAAAGTCCATGTACACATCAACTGCACCACCCTCATCAAAGAACTCAATCAAGTTCGTCAAACACTATTTTCCTTTAACAAATCTGTGCTGACTTTCATTTATTAGCACATACTTTTCTAAGTGCCAATTAATTTTGTCCCGGATTATTGTCTCAAAGTTTCCCCTCCACTGATGTTAGGCTAACTGGTCTTTAATTGCTGAGTTTATCCCTCTCCCCTTTTTTGAATAGGGATGTAACATTTGCAACCCTCCAGTCCTCCGGCACCATTTCCATATCTAAGGAGGAGTGGAAGATTGTGGCCAGAGCCTCTGCAATTTCCATCTTTATTTCTTTCAGTAACCTAGGATGCATCCCATCTGGACCGGGTGACTTTTCTACTTTGAGTACTGCCAATCTTTTAAGTACCTCACCTTTATCTATTTTTATCCAATCCAATATCTCCACTACCTCCTCCTTTACTGTTACAATGGCAGCATCCTCTTCTCTATGCAAAGTATAGATGCGAAGTATTCATTTAGTACCTCAGCCATGTCCTCTGCCTCCACAAGATCTTTTTTGTCCTTAATCGGTCCCACCCTTCCTTTGACTACCCTTTTACTGTTTAGAAAAGACTTTTGGGATCCCTTTTGTTAGCCACTAATCTATTCTCAGACCCTCTCTTTGCTCCTCATTCCTTTTTTTTTTTTAAGATCTCCTCTGTATTTTCTGTATTCAATCTGATTCTCTACTGTATTATGAACCTTACATTGGTCATAAGCTTCCTTTTGCTGTTTCATTTTAATCTCTATATCTTTAGTCATCCAGGGAGCTCTAGCTTTGGATGCCCTTCTTTTCACCCTTGTGGGAATGTGTCTACTCTGTACCTGAACCAACTCCTCCTTGAAGGCCTTCTATTGTTCAAATACTGTTTTGCCTACCAATTTTTGATTCCAATCCACCTGGGCAAGATCCTTTTTTAATTCACTGAAATTAGCCCTCCTCCAGTTAAGCATTTTCATATTTGATTGTTCCTTGTCCTTTTCCATAACTATTCTAAACCTAATGATACTATGATCACTGTTCCCCAAATGCTCCCCCACTGAAATATGCTCCACCTGCCCCACTTCATTCCCCAGAACTAGATCCAGCACTGTTTCCAGCCCTCCCGCCTCTCCTTTCTTTCCTTCCCTATCTTTCCTAAGTACCTTGTAGCGAGGAATATTAAGTATCCAATCTTGCCCTTCTTTGAGCCCGGTCTCTGTTATTGCCACTATGTCATAGTCCCATGTGGCGACTTTAGCCTGCAGCTCACCAACCTTATTTACCACGCTACATGTGATTACGCACATGCACTCTAAACTCATCTTAGATTGCCTCGCACTTGCCCCCTGTCTGATCCCTCCTATTTCTGAATTATTCTTTACTCTAGTACTACTTGTCCCTTGCACCTTGTTTCTCCTGTCAAATTAATTTAACCCCTCCCTCACCACACTAGTCAACCTCCCCTCAAGGACATTAGTCCCAGCACTGTGGAGGTGCAACCCTCCCATCTTGAACTGATCCCTCCTGCCCCAAAACTGGTCCCAATGCCCCAGGAATCTGAAGCCCTCCCTCCTGCACCATTGCTCCAGCCTGTCTTATCCTACTATTCCTATACTCACTAGCACGTGGCACTGGGAGTAATCCAGAGATTACTACCTTTGAGGTCCTGCTTTTTAACTTCCTCCCTAGCTCCTGAAACTCTGACTGCAGGACCTCGACCCTTTTCCTTCCTATGTCATTGGTTCCCACATGGACCACGACTTCTGGCTGTTCCCCTTCCCCCCCTCAAAATGTTCTGCACCCTCTCAGTGACGTCTTTTACCCCGGCAGCAGGAAGACAATACATGCAGGTGGTCACATCAGTGGTTGCAGAAACGCCTGTCTATCCCCCTGACTCCCATCAAAACCCAGCGTCACTGACATCAGACTGGCAGGCGGGAGTCGGATGAGCATGGCAGAAAGATGCAGTCGGGGACCCATGGAAAGAACCGGGTTGGGTGGGGCGCCGAAGGATATCTTATGGAGCCCAGAGGTCCCTGTAGTCCCCCCTACCCCAGGAAATCTTTGAAAAATAAAAATATCTATCCTATATGGCCCTCTTCTGTATCAGGATTCTCTGGCAAGGCTGGCACCAGGTGCCAACCTCGCTGCTGCCAGTTAAAATGTAGTCGGGGTCTGAACTACATGCTCAAGTCTGTTAAAATGGCGTAAGCCGCACGTGGAGCGTGGTTCTGGTGAATGCCACGCTGCTGATAATTTAACTCTCCGCACGCCCTGTTCTCATCAAGCGAGGGGGGGTTAAAATCAGGGCTATCATTTTGGTGGCAGTGAGGGGGCAAGAGAGAGAGAGAGACGACATTTGACAAGCAGTCTTCAACTGAGTTAGTTTCTCAATATACAATCCTTAACACCAAATTTGTTGTCGGGTGTCAGCCTTAGCTTACTGGTAGCACACTCACATCTGAGTCAGAAGGTTATGGTTTCAAGCCCCATTGCAGAAACTTGAGCACATAATCTAGGCTGACATTACAGTGCAATACTGAGGGAGGTGCCATCTTTCGAATAAGATGTTAAACTGAGACCCTGCCTGCCCTTTCAGGTGGATGTAAAAGATCCCGTGGCACTATTTGAAGATGAGCAGTAGCGTTATCCCAGTGTCCTGAACAACATTTATCCCTCAACCAACATCACAAACAGATTACCTGGTCATTTATCACATTGCTGTTTGTGGGACCTTGCTGTGCACAATGTAGCTGCCATGTTTCCCCACATTAGAACAGTGACTACACTTCAAAAGTACTTAATTAGCTGTGAAGCAATTTAGGATGTCCTGTTCATTCGTTCTTTTTTCTAAAATACTGTATTTCATTAATAGTATTAGTATTTTCCTTCCTAGATTTGGATCCTTTATGATTGGACACAACTATGAACATATTCACCACTTTCACATGAACACACCAAAGTACTTCCTCCAGCATAATAAAAAAGAAAAAATTAAAGTGTATATATGATTGCAGAAATAGTAATATGCTTATATACATCCTGTCTGAAACATATATAGGGAGTATTACTTTATGTAAGGATAGTTGTATTACTGTTCATTAAGGATGCTGTTCTATGGTAAGAACATTAGAAAGCACGTAACAAGAAAAGGCCATTCAGCTCTATCATAGACTCTACACCATCTATTACTAAATTGTGCAAAACTGCAGAATACCAAGATAACCTTAAAATCTATAGTATTGATCCATCGCTGGTTGCTTTCCTTGGCATGACTTTTTCCGGGTCCCATCAATCTAGGATCTATTATGTTTTATACAACTTTCAGTTGTCTCCATCTGTACTTATTCTTATAACCCTCATCTGTTCCATGAGATACTCAACCAATTTTTTTTTAAACAAAAAAAAGGGCATTAATTGACACATCAATTACTTTGCTTGGCAGTCTATTCACCTTACAAAAAACAAAATTCACTCTAATTTCATATTCATACTACATCTAAACCAAATGCCACAATGCAAAGTGAATGCAGAAACGCACTTGAGTTGGTTTTGAATGATGGGCCATTGGCATGGGCTCGATGGGCTGAATGGCCTCATCCTGTGCTGTAACCATTCTATGGTGAGGGTTGAAACTCATCCTTAAATACAACACTGCAGTCATCAATTACATCAAGGATTCCTGCTCCTGACGTGGCCACCCTTACACCTTGGGTGGAAATGAATACATGAGTACATTGAGTGAAAATGGAATAAAGCTTGGCTGCAGATGAATCATTATTTAGCACAACTGTCTTCAATTATACCTACTGTTTAAGCATTGGGCAAGCCTGACTCCTGCAGCTGAAGAACATAG
Source organism: Heptranchias perlo (assembly GCF_035084215.1). NCBI lineage: Eukaryota > Metazoa > Chordata > Chondrichthyes > Hexanchiformes > Hexanchidae > Heptranchias > Heptranchias perlo. Next base: position 84,672,179 of record NC_090325.1, on the reverse strand, counting down.
CGAGGGGTTCCCTGAAGGGAAGAAATTGATAAAAACTGGGGATAACAAACCTGCAAGTAACTTATAAAAAGAAAGATTCACTGTCCTTTTGTTAATTTTTAAATTTTCTCCCCATTCTTACCTCTGACTGCTTAGACAATTCACCATTTCCTGGTTGGCGTAGTGAACAGACAACCTATTTCCAGGCATCTGATAATGCTGTTCTTGATTCAGTGACTGGTTTAAAAGCAGTATTGACAGAAGGCTGGGAATAGGTTATCTGTTTGACCTTTTGGTTAAGGATGTGAAATATGGGAGAAAATAAATAAATATTTTTTAAAAGACAGGTAAATTTAACCTATCTTTTACTTTCACTAGGGTAAATTGTCTTCCAAATACCCTAAAACAATAGCCCATTCTGTAACTGATGGATTTACCTAGAGTTCTAATATAACATGTGTTGCTTATGGCTTCTTTACTGTGTTGGAGAACCCATAGAAAACACTCTCTACAATATGTCACTTTTTGTGTAGGTTCCCAAAGATGGTATTTGTGGAAAAGCATTTGGAAAATGCAGATAAAAAAGGATAGTGCTGCCTGGCTGAATGATAGTTATTTCAATTATAACAACAGGTCATAGGGAAAGATCTTTTGTGTTATGTTTAACAAAATTGTAAACTAGTTCTTTTCAAATCAGTATGCAGTTCTGTAATAACTAAGTAGTACATTTGGGGAAAAGTAATGAATATAATATTTCCATTCTGTTATCAGGGAAGTTCTTAATGAGGTAGAGAAACTGAGATCTAGAGAATATACACACTAACCTTCAAAACAGCATTGTCAGATGCCTGGAAATAGGTTGTCTGCTCACTACATCAATCAGGAAATGGTGAATTGTATAAGGATTGCAGGTAGAAAAAAATGGCTATTAGGATTGTGAATTTTATACATAGAAATATTGAATGCAAAGGCAAAGAGGTAAGAGATTGCTTAGTCACAATTGGAGTACTGGGTGTGGTTTTGCATACCTTATAGAAAGGATATTGGAACCATGCAGTGTAGATTTACTAGGATGATGCCAGGGAGGAGAGGGTGCAGTTATGAAAAAGTGTTTTTAAATTGTGGCTGCATTCACTGGAGCAGGTGTTCAAAATGTTGAGACGGTAAATAATGAAAGATTAGTAACACTGTTCAGTGAATTGGTAGTAAGGGGTGTAAAGTCAGAATTAGTACGGGAATAAAATGAGAGAAGGATTTTTTTTTAAGCAAAGGGCTAATAGAATATGGGATCCATTGATGTAAGTGGCTACTGAAGCAAAGTCAATTGTGACATTTAAGAGGAAATTAGATAAACACAAGAAAAATATTAAAAAATAAAGGGAAGGAGCAGGGAAGTGGGTTAAAGTGGATGGTTTTAGTGGGGTGCTAACATCAGCCTAAATGTGTTAGGCTGAATAGCCTTCTTATGTACTGAGATTTCGAAGATCTGCTATGCCTTTTAATAAAATTATTTGAAATTTATGATAGAATGAGTATTTTATTGTAACAAACTTTTCTTCTGCTTTCCAAAATGCACATAATCTACTATATTGTTTTAAATAATTGAGTATTGCATTTGTTTGTGGAAAGGAAGGGCATTATTGGTCACATGGACCAATCAAATGAGAGAACTGTTAGGTCGCTAGCTATATTTATGAAAGTTCATTCCATAATATTTAAATTTTAATTCAATCTATTTCTTTGTACTTTTGGTCCTTGATTTTATCTTAATTTACTATTTCAGTTTCATATACAATTTCCTCCTCCATTTTAAATTTACCGACTCAATTTGATGTACAATTTCTTCCCACCTCCCTTTTCTCCATGGCCCTGCTTCTGCTTTGATTCATACTTTTTGATTTTTTCCCTCCCTTTTTCCCTTCGCTCTCTCTCTCCTTCTGGGACCCCAATCCTGTTTCCCTGGACTATTTTCTGCTGCCAGGCCATGCTCTTGTTCTTGTTCTTGGCCACTTCTTGCCTGGTCTTGGCCGGCCACTAGCCCCTTCCTGCCAGTTCTGCTCCCTGCTCTCAGCTTCCCCCGGCTTGTTCTCAACCATCCAGCCAGTGTCCTTTCAGGCCACCACTGTTCCCCAGCACCTGGTGATCAACTCATCCCAGACCATTCTTTGGCAACAATCTGCTCAGTGCCACCCGATAGCCTTTCGGGCCTGGGCCTTGACACATTTTCCGTCAAAAATGTCCTGATGCCTTTAGTACGCGATGAGGGCTGCAAATCAAGATGAGAAAGGGGTAAGTTAGATAAGAAGAGGGAAGGGAATGGTATGGAGTGAAGGGGATTGTAGGGAGATATTGGGATGGGGTGGGTGGGGGCAGAAGGTAATTTAGGTGGGCCAAGGGGCACAAGGCATGTATGGAGGCTGGGGTGTACAGGAGGATGTTGGGGGGGGGGGGGGGGGAAGGTGGAAAGAGGTATAGGGGATACTAGGGGGAGAAGCAATGGAAGTGAGGAGGGAAATGGGGAGAGGGGGAGAATTGACCTGAAGGGGACAGTCAGGAGGCTGGGGTCAGTAAGGGATGTGGGGCCTGTGAAGCGGACATAGAGCAAAGTGATTAAAGGTCCACCCTCTTCACATTGCTTTCTGGTACCACCAGAAAATGTGGCCATTTTCCCTCAGTGGCTCCCTTTCCCTTTCACGCTATCCACCGCATCACGCCCAAAAGAATGTAACATAAGAAGAACATAAGAAATAGGAGCAGGAGTAGGCCATGTGGCCCCTCGAGCCTGCTCCGCCATTCATTAAGATCATGGCTGATCTTCAACCTCAACTACACTTTCCCGCCTGATCCCCATATCCCTTGATTCCCCTAGAGTCCAAAAATCTATCTATCTCAGCCTTGAATATACTCAACGACTGAGCATCCACAGTCCTCTGGGTTAGAGAATTCCAAAAGATTCGCAACCGAGTGAAGAAATTCCTTCTCATCTCAGTCTTAAATGGCCGACCCTATGTCCCCTAGTTCTAGACTCTCCAGCCAGGGGAAACAACCCCTCAGCATCTACCCTGTCAAGTCCCCTCAGAATCTTATGTTTCAATGACATCACCTCTCATTCTTCTAAACTCTGGAGAGTATAGGCCTATTTTACTCAATCTCTCATGATAGGACAACCCTCTCATCCCAGGAATCAATCTAAAGAAAAGAAAAATAGAAGCAGAAGATGAAACAGAAACAAGAACAGAAGAGGAGACAGATGAAGCAGAGCAGAACAGAAAGACAAAGTGGAAGAGACAGACACACAAACACCGAAGTGAAAATAACAGACAGGTAAAAGAAAACCTATGCTCTGACTGCTATGTGCAACACCACAAGAAACAAACTAGTAATATAAAACATAAGATAGGTGCCTGACCCACTTTGGTACCATGCTTTTTGACTTGCTCAAATGTCACATTCAACAAATCACAACTCAGTAGCTACAATCTTCAAATAAAGCAAAGTAGAATTGGAACCAATCAAATTGCTCCAAAAGAAATTCTCAATGTTTTTCATTGCCAATATTTCCTTTGATAATTGGTCATCACCCTCTTCCTCAAAAAAAAATCCACCCTTGACCCCTCTGTCCTTGCAAACTACTGCCCCATCTCCAACCTCCCTTTCCTCTCCAAAATCCTTGAACGTGTTGTCGCCTCCCAAATCCGTGCCCTTTCCCGTAACTTCATGTTTGAACCTCTCCAATCAGGTTTGCGACCCTACCACAGCACTGAAATGGCCCTAATCAAAGACCAATCAATCTGAAGTAGGAATCAACAAAGCCAATGTGTGTTGAATTAAGTAGCTAGAACAGCAGGATATAAGTAAGGAGGAGCAATGATCAAACTGAATAGTGCACGGGTTAGAGCTCGAGTATTGTGTCCATTTCTAGTCATCAAGACACAAGGAAGACATTGAAGCGTTGGAGACTATGCAGATAAGAACCACAAAGGTAATCCCTAGTGTCAAAGGTCTGAGTTATGAGGAAAGAGTGAAGAAACTTGGGCTTTTCAGCCTGGAACAGAGGCAACAGAGGTGATCTTACAGAGATATATGATAGTTAACACTATTGGAAAAAGGTAAATTTAGAAAGCTAATTTACACCAAATTGCAAGGATAGAACAAAAGGTTTAAACTAGTAAAAGATAAATTTAGAATTAATATCAAGAAGCTCTTCACACAATGTTATTAATACATGAATGGACTCCTGGATAAAGTGGAGTTGAAAACCCTGGAAACATTTAAGAAGCAGTTGGATGCTGTAATGAGTGGACATTACAGTCTTTCCATATGAAGTAAGATGGGCCAAATGGCCCACCTTCATCCAAAATTATCCTCTGCTCCTGAACACTAGGAGATACTTCTGAGATATCAATCAACAGGCTCTTTGCATACCTGTAAGAAACAAAATTTTCATGATCTTCATGCTACTAGCTGAGGCAAAGATTTAGTGACTGAGCTACCTGAAGGAAATCGATAACTATAGACTATCAGCAACAAACAGATGTAGATTAAAAAGAAAAAACAAAAAGTCCTGAAAATTTGTAGCATATCAATCAGCATTAGTAAATAGAAAAGGCAGGCTAACAATTTGGGTACAGACCTTTCGTCAGCAAGAATGCATAATATTGCATAAGTGGAGGAGGTCATTGATATGAAGGAGAGATGGGGACAGAGAAAGAACAAGCCTTGGAAGACAAAGAAACTGGACTGTCAAAGAATGATTAACTAAAGCACAGAGAACTATTTAGGAGAAAACGAAATAGCCGAGAACATAAAATCAGACGCAAAATATTTCAGATTTCCAGCATCTGCAGCAAGACCAGAAAACGCCGGAAATACTCAGCAAGTGAGGCAGCATCTGTGGAGAAAGAAACAGAGTTAACGTTTCAGGTCGATGACCCTTCATCAGAACGAAGACCTGAAACGTTAACTCCGTTTCTTGCTCCACAGATGCTGCCTGACTCGCTGAGTGTTTCCAGCGTTTTCTGTTTTAATTTTATATATACGTACAATTTTTTTTTTAAAGTGGCAAGAATCAAAATAGGTCATTTTTTTTTTGAACCGGGGAGTGATTGACACTCCTAATAAGAGTGAAAAATCGACAAATCTGATGTTGCTGAGTCAGAGAAAGTCTGAATCCCAGGCTTATTTAAAAAGTGTAACCATAGCCATGACCCCCAACGGCACAATCCAGACACCGCCTTCACCTTCCCCAGCAACCACTGCGGCCAGCCCTTCACCCACACACTCTGATTGGTCCGGAGGTTTCTGTTGCTAGGATAGGAGCCCATTCCTATTATTTACTGCAGCGACGAGGGTGTGGCTTAATTAGAGAGAGAGGAAAAAGTAAAAGTTAGCCCCGGAATAAAATAACACGAAGACACATGCCCACTGTCAATACCCTTCATACGAGGAGTGTGTGTGCGCGCGCGCGCGCTTCTATTTACTTTAAAGAGAGTACGTCGCAACGACCAGTAATTTTTAAAACAAAACCTGAAAACTGAAGCAACATCTGCGCCACGGACCTGGAGCCAAACGCCCGGCGCTCGTTTATCTACTGGTCTGAAACGACCCTTTGATTGACATTCCGCCAGCGAATCGAACGCCGCACTGAAAATTACGTACGGCGGACGGGGAGGGCAGCCAATCGCCGCGGCGCGAAGGCGGGACTTCCGTTGTTACTGGCTGGCTTTACCGGCACGAGCGGAGCGGTTGTCCAGCGGCGTTCTGTCCCATCACTGCATTGAAAATGCACGCGGATGCAGTCAGTAAGTATGGACTCCGGGCCGCCACTCCTGCCCTGATCGCGCACACACACACACACACACAGAGCTCGCCATCCCAATGTCAGCACTAGTGGCCGGGCTCGTAAGCTCATTTGTTTTGTTTACATCTAGTGTTGTGGAATTCTCTTCCCCCCCCCCCCCCCCATTTTTATTTAATCCAAAATTTTCGTGTCTCGCAACAAAAGTATGACGCAGTTTCTCTCATAATTTCCCCCTTTTGAAAAGCGCTGTGCAGATTTTTTTCCCCGTCTTTTTGATCAGTTCTCGGTTGAAGGTGAGGAACGGTAACGTGATAAGTGCGCAGTGATAAATTTCGACGAAGTCGTGGCGGTGGTGAAGCAGGGAAATGAGCACTCCCTTCCCCTTCCCCCTCCCCCAGTGGTGGTGTTGGGGGGGGGGGACCGTACTAACTCAGCTGCGAAGCCGTCTTGAGTTGCATTTATTTAAGACTGTCAGGGAGGGGAAGAGAATGAGATGGATGTACGTCAGCGCGCACGCGCAACGTTCGTGACGTCTTCTGGGAATTGTAGTTATGTGACGACACGTTCTCTCGTTATGCGTCGCAATCCCGTCACAAGGAAACTGCAATCCCCACACTGCCTTGCGCGCTGTAACCTGGGGAAGTGTTTTTAAAACCCCTTCTCGCTCAGGAGCAGAGCTCCTCCTTCCCAACTCTGATTGGCAGACAAGCTCTCAATGCACTTCTGTCTGCTGAGGTTTTGCTTTTGTTTGGTCACCTTCAGTGTCAGTCATTAAAATCAATCTATATTTTTCTTTGCTTATTGGTTGTACTTTAAAGACAATTTCTTTCATTTTTTGAACGGGAATAATTTTATTTACTCTGTCCTCCATTGGCATATTCACCCACTGGTGTGGCTATGCAAGATATGGTGATAATTCTGCATTCAGGTCAGTTCCTTTCTAGTGCAGTCAACATCTGGCATTAAATGCTCCAATCTTGTTTAATTTTCTAATTGTGGAAGCTTGTCAAATGTTGTTGACAGTACAATGTTACAAAAAATTGTGTTGGATCCATTCTGACTAAAAATGGTTCATGTTGGTTTTGTACAACTTGGATTTGATTTGAATGGCTCAACCAGCTTCCTCCACTTGAACAAAGGCTCACTGTTGCTAATTGTTGGAACTGGGTTGTCTGTCTATACTGTAAGAATTGTAAACAATTTTACAACACCAAGTTATAGTCCAGCAATTTTATTTTAAATTCACAAGCTTTCGGAGGCTACCTCCTTCCTCAGGTGAACGATGTGGAAACTGTAAGAATGTAACACAACCTTTTCTGTCTATGCTTTTTGCTAACGTAGTTGGAGTCATGGCCCTTGCTATACGGTAGTTGTTTAGATTTTAAATGGCGCATGATTGTCATTCTTGATTTCTCTTCAATGCCTCAGAACTTTCTGGATGAAGATGAATCAACTTCTGACTTGATTTCAGTAGTGGAAGTTTACTGCTCTTTGCATTAGACTAGTGTTGTCTCCTGCACAGATGCAGTTTCAATCCACATTTTGAAAGGTGAAGTTTGACCTGTTAAATCGGGGATATAAACAAGTTGCGTCTTAAATGATTCCAGAGTTCTGATGTAGACCCCTTTTAAGACTTGCTGTATTAGGATCAAGTTGCACTGCCTAAGTCCTGTCAGTTTTATGGTGCAGTAGTCTTTCTAACTCATGGAACAGGATGAAGAGAAACAAAACCCTACATTTACCAGTATTGACTGGTTCAATACTGATTTGTATTTATTTATCACAGTTGTATTGAGTCCAAATGCAAATGGATGCCTACTATATTTCAGTAAACAGCCAAGTTTATTTGAGGGATGTGGTTTATAACTGAAGTAGAAAGTAAATCGAAGGGAACATACCTAAGGTTCTTAGTTTCTCAATGTTCAAGACAATTCAGACATGTACTAATTTTACAAATTTAAAACATTTGAGACATTGCCTTATATGCAAATATATATGCTATCAACCTGTGAGAACGCCCTTGCTTTCCAACCCCCAAAACTTTGGAAAAACAAAATGCCCATATATAAGCACCACCCCCCCCCCCCCAAAACCATAGAGTCACTAGGACTCCATAGAGTGGGCCACTTGATGTATATGTGTGCTGACTCTTCCATGCATTGCTGGCAATGTGTCAAGTTAAGGTGTGAGCTGGAGAGTAAAGAATAGACAGGAGTGGGATGGAACCAAGAGTGCTCTCAGCGTGTACTGCAGTACTATTCACCGATGGCTCGTATTTATGACAATTCCTACTTCTAAGCTGCAAATAGTGACTTGAATTTCTCGTCTTGTATGTGAATATACAGTACCTAACAATGTTGTCTTGCAAGATGTTTACCGTGTAGAAGAGAAAAATGGCTTTACACTGAAGTGACTTGGTTTTTAATTAAATGGACATTAGAACGCTCATTTATAAAGTGCCGTCTGACATGATAAATGTAGCATCACTGACTTGCTCTTAAATGCAAGTGACACAGTGTTAAAGTTTCCTTTTAAGGCTGACAGTAATGTTATGATTTTTAATTCTGGGAAGGGTACTGCGAAGTAAATAATATATAGTTTTACAGTTCATTTATGAGATAATGGTGAACTCAGTGAATTATAAAGCAATAAGGCAATTAAGAGATTATAACAATTTCCTAAACTCAGAATAAAGCTCAAACCGTTGGTTAACTGAAGACTGAGAGCAGGACCAATTCACTGAAAGGTATTTGTTTAATGCACAGCGACGAAGTTTCTGCGATTTATCATCCTTATTGTCACTATTTCCATAAGCTTTGTTTCAAAGTAACTACTTTTAAATCATGAAACTAGGAAAATGCACTACCCTATGTGGATTCATTGAAATTTTTTTCTTATTACAGTGTTATAAATTAACCGATTCTTTTGTGTAAAATTTTCTGTAATTTAAAAAAAATGTTTCTTTCTACCTCAGTCAAAACTGTTCCAACTGTTATATCAATACTCTAAAGTGTGCTGAAATGATGTAGGGCTTTTGCAATTCGACAGAGGATTGTTCCTGATATTATTTATGAAAAGCATAAATTCTAATTACATTATTGGTTGTTATTTCATTGGTGTTTTATTTTGTTATGGAAGCTGGTGTTAACTCTAATTACCCATTAACTTGTAAGTTCTGACCTAATCCATCGATCATTTTATCTCGTGTCATTTATGGGTTTCTTGTTGACTAATTGATGGAGATTGATTGCTATGATTAGTCAACAACTCCATTATCATTTTATCATGCAACTACCAGGATGGTACAAGGCAAATTAGATGGACCTTGGTCTTTTTTCGTCTAGCAATTCCTATGATCAACAGTATGGCTTCGGATACGGCTATTCCACTGGTAATCTGGTTGCCTGTTGTGCGTTTTTGAAGCCTTGATCTTGAACAATTTTTGGTGAATCGTCAGCCACTGTCTTGAACATCCCCAAAGCCTTTGACGTAGGTTGGCAGTGTAAATTGTAAACCATTATATAGCTATCTAGTTTCCCCCTTAAATATCCCCAATTGCGCTATGTTTGATGGCTCATCTTCTGACTTTTTTTCTACTTCATTAATTCATAGGGCTTTATCCTCTTTTCCACAGTTCCTGCTTGATATCTATGACCACCCCCACTCTTGCTGATTATTCCATTGTACATTCATTAACTTCCTTCACATTGGACCCCCTAAGTCCTCATAACGTCCAGTCATACCTTCCAGTCCTTTTGCAGTGCCGTATCTGAATCACTGCATCTTCATCACAACAATGTTTTTTTCAACTGTTCACAGGCACTTTCTTCATGTCTTAAGTCTAACCAACAGCTACAATCAGTTACCTTTTGATACTGGGCTCGCCATCTCCTTTGACCACGTTAAAACTTCCACATCTCCACTGCTAAAGCTATGACTAAGAGGTTAGATTTCTTGTTATATGCCAAACACTACTTTTCTCTTCAACAGCACCTAGTGTTAAAGCCCAAGTCTGTCTAAGACTTGAATACTACTACGATATTTGGCGAGGCTCTTCTAGCATTTCTGTTGCACTCCTGGACAGATTACGAGAGAAAAGCTTGTCTTGCAGTTCAACCCTTTGTCACTTCCACCTTCCAGCGGGTGTTTTTTTTTTGCATTCTTCCTCCTCTCTCCTCCCATCCTTTTTATCACAATCTTTGTATTTTTCTTCATTTTATTAACAATGCCACTGTGGTCAGTATTCTTCTGAACTTATCTTTCTTGTACTTTCTAAGCCCCAAATATGTCGTCCTGCATGTTCCCTCCTCCCTGTGTTGAAATCGTGACTCATTGCGCAGTCTCTTGCTCTAATTCATTCTTTCCCAGTAACACAAAAACTGAAATTCCATAGTGTTCTCAGTCTTTCATTCCTCTTTCAGTTTTTAGACTTTTAAAACTTAAGCAAGATACCATCTGACTGTTACTTCCTGATTTACCTCATCTTTTATTTTCAACCTTGTTGGTGTTCTGTACTTAGGGCCTTGGTCCTACCTCTGGTTTCACAACCTAGATCAATTTTCATATTTTTTTTATGTGCTGAGCAAATATATTAATATAGGGAAAAGCTGAGGCCTTCTAAATACTTAATATTTTTTAAACTTGTGTAACTGGAATTTAAGTATGAACAACTGAAGCAAGACTAAGATCATACAGCGTTGATGGGAATGCCCCTCAGGAGATATTCAATATGCAGTGAAGTCAGTTTGAGGAAATCAAAAAAATAGAACCATCTTATTCCAATAAGTTGTAACGTTTTATTATGTTTAAGAGAATTTGTGAAATTAAGAGACTAAGATAAGAGGGGGGAGGTGAAATCTGTCAGAGCTGGCTTATTTTGTGTAGTTTTTTTTTTACAGTGCGTAGAGATGTGCGGTAATACTATGATAGCCAGTTTTGCTGTGTGGGAATTAATGTCCAACAGGCTTTAGTGCATTCTTACAACTTTTAAGTTGTCAGCTGTAGCTGAGTAGTAGCACTCTTGCCTTTGAGTCAGAAGGTTGTGGGTTCAAGACCCACTCCAGAGACTTGAGCACAAAATCTAGTGGGGTACTGAGTGAATGCTGCACTGTCAGAGGTGCAGTCTTACGGATGAGACATTAAACTGAGGCCCCCTCTGCTCTCTTAGACGTAAGAGATCCCATGGCACTATTTCGAAGAAGAGCAGGGGAGTTCTGGCCAATTTTTATCCCTCAACCAACACCATACAAAAACAGATTATCTGTTCATTATCACATTGCTGTTTGTGGGTCCTAGCAGTGTGAAAATTGGCTGCCACATTTCCTACACTACAACAGTGACTACACTTCAAAAAGTACTTAATTGGCTGTAAAGCACTTTGGAATGCTATATAAATGCAAGTTTTTTTTTAATAAAAATGGACATAAAAGACCACTTTATAATTGAAGTACTCGTAGAAGCTAAGGGTTCACAGGATTGGAGATTGTGTGAGGGAATTTTGTCTTAATGGAATCAAAATAATCTAATTCTCAGTGATTTCCTCGAGAGTTGGACTTTATCAGACAGTACTCAAAACCAGAAAAAAATCTGTGTGTAATTCAAGATAATGCACAGCAGGCAGATATTCTAATAATACAGTTCTAAAGATAATGCATTCAACAATCATTTGTGCTGCTTAGCTTAAAAATGTAGCATATAATCTACACCTGATTCTTAATTCAAAGTTGCGCCTTAGTCTCCTTTGCTGTTTTATTTAAATTGCTTAATTCGAACTACTGGATAAATGGATTTTTTTTTCAAGCAAACAATGATTTTGAATTAATAGGAATAGGAATTCAGACAGATTTGTTTTCAAACCCATTCTGTTAAAGGCCAGAATGCATTTAAGCAGTTTGTTTCACATTCTAAAAACTGAATGAACGGAGGAAATTTGGAGCTGTTATCTTCCAATGTTAATTTATCTCTTGCCTTTCAATGTTAATTTTAAACTTTTTTCCTTTCTCCTAGATTTTCCACTAACTTCTCACCTGTCTACACTGGCCAATATTCACAAGATTTACCACACCTTAAACAAACTGGTAACTTTATTTTTATTAATACTCAGCAGTACACAGTAATTGGGTTCAAAATATTTTTTCACAGGCTGAATAAACACAAGCTTCGGATGTGTAGAATGGCTTAAGTACACATGACACCATCTAAGTTGTGGGGTTTTACTGCTATGATTAGGAATCCTTGAAAGCATGATTAACTTCTGGGTTTTAGTGTAATGATTTAAAGTTCAACAAATGATTGGTTTAAGCTGTTTGTAATGTACATAACTAGGAAATGGAAGTGGAAGTGGAAAAAAAAATCTTCATGTTTGCAGCTAATACCAAACTTGGGGAGAGAACCACAAATAGGAATCAGGCTGATCCAATACAGAAGGACTTGGATAGAATGGGGAGCTGGGCTGATGAGTAGCAGATGTCTTTCAATGTGGACAAGTGTCAAGTCAGGAGATTGGGAAAGCATAACAAACAGTGGCAATGTAAGTTAAATGGCATTGTTCTACAGGCTATGACACAGAAGAGGAACTTTAGGGAACTGGTGGCTATATCGCTGAAGCCATCAGAATAGCGAAGAGAGCAAATAGGATCTTAGGCTTTATAGCCAGAAGAATAGGGCACAAATCTCAAGAAGTAAATCTGTATTTGTATTGAGCGGTTGCTTGACCCCACTTGGAGTACTATATTATCAGAAAGACATCCAGATATTGGAATGCGTGCAATGAAGGACAGCTAAATCAATAGCTGGGATTAGACATCTTGAATTAAGAGAAGAGGCAGCAAAAGCCGGGAATGTTTATATCGGAGAAAAGGCTCAGGAATGAGTTTATTCAACATCCTAAAGGGCATGGATGAAATCATTAATATGTTTAACACATCCTACAACAAGAGGGTTAGTTTGAACTAAGAAGTGGAAGGGTGAGAAGACTATTTAGATTTAACTACATTACCCAGAGGGTGGTGAACGTATGGAATGGAGGCATTGGGGGCTGATTTGTATCAGCCAATTCAAGATAGAGTTGGATAAGTACCTAGAGAAAAAATTGATAGAGGGGTATGAGTGGTATCGTGGGATGTGATATTTCCTAGATCCTGGGACTGCACATGGTCTTTTCTTGTCCTACACATTCCTTTTTTTCTCTAAGAAGAGGGTAGATGAGGGCAATGCAGTTGATGTGGTGTATATGGACTTTCAAAAGACGTTTGATAAAGTGCCACATGGTAGGTTTATCATCAAGATTGCGGCCCGTGGAATAAAGGGGGCAGTAGCAACATGGATACAAAATTGGCTAAGTGACAGGAAACAGAGAGAAGTGGTGAACGGTTGTTTTTCCGATTGGAGGGAGGTGTACTGTGATGTTCCCCAGGGGTCGGTGCTGAGACCACTGCTTTTCTTGATATATATTAATGACTTGGACTTGGGTGTACAGGGCACAAATTCAAAATTTGCAGATGACACAAAACTTGGAAGAGTAGTAAACAGTGAGGTGATAGTGATAGACTTCAAGAGGATATAGACAGGCTGGTGGCATGGGCGGACACATGGCAGAAGAAATTTAATGCAGAAAAATGCAAAGTGATACATTTTGGTAGGAAGAACGAGGAGAGGCAATATAAATTAGAGGGAACAACTCTAAAAGGGGTACAGGAACAGTGAGATCTGGGGGTACATGTGCACAAATCGTTGAAGGTGGCAGGGCAGGTTGAGAAAGTGGTTAAAAAAGCATATGGGATCCTGGGCTTTATAAATAGAGGCATAGGGTACAAAATTGTGGAAGTCATGATGAACTTTTATAAAACACTAGTTCAGCCACAGCTGGGGTATTGTGTCCAGTTCTTGGCACCACACTTTAGGAAAGATATGAAGGCCTTTAGAGAGGGTGCAGAAGAGATTTGCTAGAATGATTCCAGGGATAAGGGGCTTTTGTTACGTGGATAGACTGGAGAAGCTGGGATTGTTCTCCTTGGAACAGAGAAGGTTGCAAGGAGATTTGATAGAGGTATTCAAAATTACGAAGAGTCTAGACAGAGTAAATAAAGAGAAACTGTTCCCATTGGCGGAAGGGTCAAGAACCAGAGGACATAGATTTAAGGTGATTGGCCAAAGAACCAAAGGTGACATGAGGAAAAGCTTTTTTTACACGACTAGTGGATCTGGAATGCACTGTCTGAGGGTGTGGTGGAGGCAGATTGAATCATGGCCTTCAAAAGGGAACTGAATAAGTACTTGAAAGGAAAAAAATTGCAGGGCTATGGGGATAGGACAGGTGCTTGGGACTAGCTGGATTGCTCTTGCATTGAGCCGGCGGGACTCGATGGGCCGAATGGCCTCCTTCCGTGCTGTAACCTTTCTATGAATCTATATAACTTTTCAATAGTTTGTACTTGCTTTAGTAAATGTATTTCAATGTAATGAACGGTGTAGTTGAATTTTTTTTATTTTTAACTGTTAATTATACACTTAGTAAGTTTGTACTGATTTGATTTTCATTTGTTCTTCATATTCGAAGTTCAGGTGCTATCTACATACTTGCATCATATATATTGTAATATTTTTCATCTTTTTCTCCTCCAACCCTGCCCCCCTCTTCTCCCCCCCCCCCCCCCCCCCAAAACCAATCATCCAACTGAATTTTTTTGGTCTTTTACAATTTGTACTGCTGCTATACTGCCCATTATAAGATTCTGCATACAAAAAATAAAACAGACAGTTTTTGAAGTAAGTCACACTAATTAAATAACCTGGGTAATCCTTGCAGTAAATAAATTGGATAACTCATTTGCCTCTCCTTCACACACACGTATACACCTTAGCTTTTAGGTTCAGTAGGGTAGATACAGACAAACTATTTTCCTCTGGTGGGAAAATCCAGAACAAGAGGGCTCAATCTTAAAGTTTGAGCTAGGCCATTTAGGAGTGAAATTGGGAAGTACATTTTCACACAAAGGGTGATGAAAATCTGGAATTCTCTCCTGCAAAAGGCTGTGCATACTGGGTCAAATGAAATTTTCAAGACTGAGATCGATAGACTTTTTGTTGGGTAAGGGTATCAAGGGATATAGAACAAGGACTGGTAAATGGAGTTGAAGTACTGATCAGCCATCATCTAATTGAATGGCAGACCAGGCTTGAGGAGATGAATGGCCTACTCCTGTTCCTATGTTCCTAAACATTATATACCAGTTTTCTTTCTCCAATCATGAGTTTGGTGGATATTCAATTTTTTTGGAGGGGCGCATGGTTGAGGGCAAAATGCTGTTCACCTTTGATTTAATTATAATGGTACAATCCTCAGAAGTAAGACTTCTGATCTTGGTGAAATGGTTTTTTGATTTGTGAATCTTCACTCTGCAGGTTATGATCAATCCTCTGCCTGAATCTACCACCCTTGGTTACTCTAACCCTGAATGTGGTGATGTCTTGAGCACCTCGGCTCTAATATTTTCTGCCTGGAAGACTTGACTTGTCTAATCCAGTGTCTGGGAATCAGACTTTTTTTTCCCTTAGTTCATTTTGGGTTGATCCTGTTTTTCCATTTGTAAGGTGAAAGACCCACATCAGTTTATGACCTAGTAGTCCACACATCTGTTCCTCACCTTGAGTTGGTGTACTTTACTCCCAACTTGACATGATGACTGAATAAATCCTTTAGATAAGAAAGGTTCAGAACAATTCAGTGAACGAGTAATGAAACTAATAATTCTCCATTGTGATTATCTGTCCAACATTGTTTCTTTCTATGTGAGTCAACTTATGTACTAACTCCTTGTCCTAATTGCTGGTCTCGGCTGTTCATAAAGTACCATTCCAGCATCTTTGACTATCAGACCCATCTGTTTTGGACAAGTTGATCAAGATTTAGTCTTCCAAAATTATTTCCTGCTGATCATCAATCTCCTTTAATGCCTCATCAATCTTCCAAAGAGTTCAGGGTTTGATGTATTAAGTCAAGGAGTTAGTCTTTAATGTATGTATTGCAGGAGATCGTATCCAGATGATCTTCAAAGATTTACTATCAGTTTGATTTGCAGCTAACTGCTTTAATGAATATGCATAATGTTTTTATTTGGGTAGGGCAGTGGCATAACACAGTGCCTCAGGAGAAAACTAACCAGAAAAAGGATCTTGTGATTTGACCCTGGTAGAATACAGAAGACTTGCAGAAATTGTATTGGGTACTAGTGGGGAAGGTGTAGATTTACAGTTGTACACTTTTTATTAACCCTTACTCAGCAAGTTGGTAGTTAACTTTGAAATTTTAAAATAAATTTAAACTTGTGCACTAACAAAATTGTGGAAAATGCTGTTTGGCCAATAATTTCACAAGTTGGATAAGTGGTCATTGGCACTGTATACAGACTGAATTAAGATAGAATAAGAAAATGCAGTTGTAGAAATTACTTGTTTTCCTTTTCAAAAGCTCCTGTCTGACTTTAGAGTTAACCAGCTCTGTGAATTTTCTCTGTAATGTGCCAAAAATAACCATAGCTCAACCTTGTAGAGCAGCTGCTGATTGTGACAAATAGAGATGGACTTTCTTAAGGATTCCAGCTTTTCTAGTAATCTTTTGCCACTAGTTTGCTAGTTTATAGTGTTGATCATATGCGACTACAAAGTCGAAGAATGGAATATTCGTGGCTGAAGAACTTGCAACTCTGAGTAAAAGTGGGCATGCGACAACAAAAGTTCACCTTTCTATATAGTTACTGATATGGTCATCTTAGTGTTAAAGCTAATGCTGCGCTTCTCTTTTAGAGCAGCTAGTTCTTAAGTTTGGATTTATCACAGCTACAATATTTGTAGTTTTCCAGATATGCTATTAATGCAGAACCCTGATCGGTTTTCTCTTGCAGTTATTTTGAATAAGAAAGAACGAACTTGTATTTACATAGCGCCTTTCATGACCTCAGAATGATACAAAGCGCTTTACCGCCAATGAAGTACTTTTGAAGTGTAGTCACTGTTGTAGTGTAGGGAGACGCGGCAGCCAATTTGTGCACAGCAAGGTCCCACAACCAGAAATGTGATAATGACCATATGATCTGTTTTAGTGATGTTGGCTAAGGGGTAAATATTGGCCAGGACACCGGGTAGAACTCCCATGCTCTTCTTCAAATAGTGCCATGGACCTTTTACGTTCCCCTGAGAGGGCAGGTGGGGCCTTGGTTTAATGTCTCATCAGAAAGACGGTACTTCCAACGTTGCAGCCTTCCCACTCGGGCGAGAATTCTACCACTGAGCAAAGGCTGACGCTTGTATTACTTATCACACAAGTTATTTAGTATATGCTAAACCATTAATGGTAAATGCTCCAACATCCTCTGGAAGATCTTAATCTTAAAAGTTGCACTTTGCAACATGTCCTTGAGTATGGGGGAGGGTGGGGAGAAGTGGACAAAATAACCTTGCCAAAATGATTTTTTTCTAGGATGTGAATTTTTTCCCCAAAGGCAATGGACCATGTTACATTACAATTGTATGGCACTGGCAGCCCTGTGGGCAAGATAACCTGTACACAAGATAGAATTATACAAAATTTACAGCACAGCAGGAGGCCATTTGGCCCATCGTGTCTGCGCCGGCTGAGAAACGAGCCACCCAGCCTAATCCCACTTTCCCGCATTTGGTCCGTAGCCCTGCAGGTCACGGTTCTTCAGGTGCACATCCGGGTATTTTTTAAATGAGTTGAGGGTTTCTGCCTCTACCACCCTCTCAGGCAGTGAGTTCCAGACCCCCACCACCCTCTGGGTGAAAATTTTTTTCCTAATTTCCGCTCTAATCCTTCTACCAATCGCTTTAAATTCATGCCCCCTGGTTATTGACCCCTCCGATAAGGGAAGTAGGTCTTTCCTATCCACTCTATCTAAGCCCCTCATAATTTTGTACACCTCAATCAAATCACCCCTCAGCCTCCTCTATTCCAAGGAAAACAACCTTAGCCTATCCAATCTGCCATCATAGCTAAAATTCTCCATTCCTGGCAACATCCTCATAGATCTCCTCTGCACCCTCTCTAGTGCAATTGCATCCTTCCTGTAATGTGGTGACCAGAACTATGCACAGTACTCAAACTGTGGCCTAACTAGCGTTTTATACAGTTCCAGCATAACATCCCTGCTTTTATATTCTGTGCCTCGGCTAATAAAATAAAGCATTCTATATGCCATCTTAACCACCTTATCTACCTGTCCTGCTACCTTCATGGATCTGTGGACATGCACTCCAAGGTCCCTCACTTCCTCTACACCTTTCAGTATCCTCCCATTTATTGTGCATTCCCTTGCCTTGTTTGCTCTCCCCAAATGCATTACCTCCAGATTGAACTCCCATTTGCCATTTTTCTGCCCACCTGACCAGTCCAATGATATCTTCCTGCAGTCTACAGCTTTCCTCCTCACTATCAACCACACAGCCTATCTTTGTGTCATCTGCAAATTTCTTAATCATGCCCCCTACGTTTAAGTCCAAAATGTTAAAGTATACCACAAAAAGCAAAGGACCTAGTACCGAGCCCTGCAGCACTCCATTGGAAACAGCCTTCCAGTCGCAAAAACACCCATTGACCATTACCCTTTGCTTCCTGCAACTGAGCCAATTTTGGATCAAGATAAGGGCTCATGGGGTTGGGGGTAACATATTAGCATGGATAGAGGATTGGTTAACGGACAGAAAACAGAGAGTAGGGATAAAAGGGTCATTTTCAGGCTGGCAGGCTGTAACTAGAGGGGTGCTGCAAGGATCGGTGCTTGGGCCTCAGCTATTTACAATCTATATTAATGACTTAGATGAGCGGACCGAGTGTAATGTATCCTAGTTTGCTGACCATACAAAGCTAGGTGGGAAAGTAAGCTGTGAGGAGGACACAGAGTCTGCAAAGGGAGATAGGTTAAGTGAGCGGGCAAGAAGGTGGCAGATGGAATATAATGTGGGGAAATGTGAGGTTATTCACTTTGGCAGGAAACATAGAAAATAGGAGCAGGAGTAGGCCATTCGGCCCTTCGAGCCTGCTCCGCCGTTCAGCATGACCATGGCTGATCCTCTATCTCAATACCATATTCCCGCTCTCTCCCCATACCCCTTGATGTCTTTTGTGTCTAGAAATCTATCTATCTAGCTCCTTCCTATCTAGTGACTTGGCCTCCAAAGCCTTCTGTGGTAGAGAATTCCACAGGTTCACTACCCTCTGAGTGAAGAAATTTCTCCTCATCTCAGTCCTAAATGTCCTACCCCGTATCCTGAGACTGTGACCCCTCAGCCAGGGGAAACATCCTCCCTGCATCCAGTCTGTCTAGCCCTGTCAGAATTTTATGTTTCAATGAGATCCCCTCTCATTCTTTTAAACTCGAGTGAATACAGGCCGAGTCGACCCAATCTCTCCTCATACGACAGTCCTGCCATCCCAGGAATCAGTCTGGTGAACCTTTGCTGCACTCCCTCTATGGCAAGTGTAACCTTTCTTAGGTAAGGAGACCAAAACTGCACACAATACTCCAGGTGTGGTCTCACCAAGGCCCTGTATAAGTGCAGTAAGACATCCTTGCTCCGATACTCAAATCCTCTTGCAATGAAGGCCAACATACCATTTGCCTTCCTAACTGCTTGCTGCACCTGCATGTTTGCTTTCAGTGACTGGTGTACAAGGACACCCAGGTCCCTTTGTATATCAACATTCCCCAATCTATCACCATTTAAATAATACTCTGCCTTTCTGTTTTTCCTTCCGAAGTGGATAACTTCACATTTATCCACATTATACTGCATCTGCCATGTATTTGCCCACTCACTCAACTTGTCTAAATCGCCTTGAAGCCTCTTTGCATTCTCCTCACATCTCATGATCCCACCTAGTTTTGTGTCATCAGCAAACTTGGAAATATTACATTTGGTTCCCTCATCCAAATTATTGATGTATATTGTGAATAGCTGGGGCCCAAGCATTGATCCCTCTTACGTGGGACTTTATCAAAGGCCTTCTGAAAATCCAAATAAACCGCAAACACTGATTCTCCCTTATCTATCTACTAGTTACATCCTCAAAAAACCCCAGTAGGTTTGTCAAACATGATGAGGGAAGAAAAGAAAAATAGAATATTTATATTTTAAATCGTGAGAAACTATTAAATGTTGGTGTTCAGAAAGACTTGGGTGTCCCTGTACAAGAAACACAAAAGTTAGCAAGCAAATGGAATATTGCCCTTTTATTGCAAGGGTTTGGAGTACAAAAGTAAGGAAGTCTTACTACAATTGTACAGGGCTTTGGTGTGACCTCACCTGGAGTACTGTGTACAGTTTTGGTCTCCTTTTCTAAGGAAGGATATACTTGCCTTAGAGGCAGTGCAGTGAAGGTTCACTAGATTAATCCCTGGGATGAGATGGTTGACCTATGAGGCGAGGTTGAGTAGAATGGGCCTTTACTCTCTGGAGTTTAGAAGAATGAAAGGTGATCTAATTGAAACATATAAGATTATGAGGGGGTTTGCCAGGGTAGATGCTGAGAGGTTGTTTCCCATGGCTGGTGAGTTTAGAACTAGGGGGCATAGTCGCAGGATAAGGGGTCGTCCATTTAAGACTGCGATGAGGAGGAATTTCTTCACTCAGAGGGTTGTGAATCTTTGGAATTCTCTACCCCAGAGGGCAGTGGATGCTGAGTCGTTGAGAATATTCAAGGTTGAGAGACAGATTTCTGGACTCTAGGGGAATCAAGGGATATAGGAAATCGGGCAGGAAAGTGGAGTTAAGGTCGAAGATCAGCCATGATCTGATTGAACGACGGAGCAGGCTCAAGGGGCCATGTGGCCTACTCCTGCTCCTATTTCTTACGTGGTATCGTACCTACTTTTCTAAGTGTTGGTAGTCGCAGGCTAAAGCTTAGGTGCCCGAATTATAAATTCACTGTTTGATTTAATATTTGGAAAGCAATTTCTGGCTTGTAAATAGAAATTTTAAAATCATTACAGAATCTCCCCCCCTCCCCCCCCAAACACCTTTTATTTCTTAGTTTTCCTTTTGAAAATTTGGTCCCTTGTTAAATGTAAGCTGTTGTCGTCTCACTGCAGCTCTCTATAACTCCATAGTCTACTCGGGAATAGTTGAGTGAAATATTTTTCTGATGACTACAAATCATAGTTTTTTGAAAAAGCGATAAAATGGCACAATTTTGGATATTTTCTAACACTGTTTGACAGCAGTTCCCCTAAGTGGACTTTGTCCCCTATGATCTGGAAGCTCTACATTTTCAGTAAGTTGCTCTTTCAATGTTACATGCTCCTGAGGATTCACGATTACCTTACTTGCAGTAATCTGCATGCTGGATCAAACTTGGCACCATATTACACTACACACTCTTTGGGAAATGGCACCAGCTAAAACAACTAAAAGATTTATTTACAATTTAAAAGAATTAAGAATTATAAAAGAATTTGACAAATACTGTGAATATAAATATTAAATGGTAGCAAGCACAGTTTTTAAAGGGTTTGGATAATATTTCTGGATTGACATTCTGCCAGTTGATTCCTACAACACTCAATTAAACATAGTATTTTGTAGAAGCTTATGCATTTTTATAGCTGTATAGCTTTGATTTATGTTACCAGGTGAGCACATTGAACAAATTGTTAAGGGTTCGGGAACAATCTGATGTTTACAGCCATGCAGACATTAGAAATTCATTACAGCAGTCACACGTTATTTTAAACTGACGCAAGCAAAATCCACACATTTTTAACAACATACACTATTACAAATGTGTGGATGTTGTTAATACTTTATTGATTTGCATAGTGATTGAAATACTAACTAATACCATGCTGTGTAGCCACATAAACATGAATAATATACAATCTTATAAGAAAAGTAACGGTTGGGTGAAAGCAAACGTTCCCTCTGGAATTATGGCTAGTGAAATAACAAATGGACTAAGACTGAAGCCCTTTGCCTGAGGCTACTTTTTCTAGTTGAAAGATTTTCATAGGTCACAAGGTTTCAGTACTTGGATAATTTGTCCAATCATGATTGTTCAAGTGTCAGCTTGGGTCAGTGATAGCACTCTCACCTCTGAGTCAGAAGGTTGTGGGATCAAGGCTGATATTTCTGTGCAGTACTGAGGGAGTGCTGCACTGTCACAGATGCTGTCTATCGGATTAGACGTTAAACATTGCCCTGCCTGCTTGTTCGGGTAGGTGTAGAAGATTCCATGGCTCTATTCAAAGAAGAGCAGGGAGTTCTTCCAGTTTCTAGCCATCATTTTCCCCTCAACTAACACCACCAAACAGATTAACTAGTCATTCATTGGATATTAAATATATATACATTTTCTAGTGATTTTTGAATTGTGACAAGACCGCTCTCCATCGCACTTCCTCTTGAACTGCTTACAGTTGCTTGGTGAATGATTCTTGAGTCTGGAGATCTAAAAATAATTGTGCTCCATAAAAGGTGCAGAGGACAGTATAAATTTAAATTTAACTTTAACCAATAGATACCCTTTTTTAAAAAGTTGAAAATTTGAAAACTTTTTAAAGTATATCTCGCACGTAATCTCTTGCCTTTTCCTTACGTGACTAGTTGGGGTAGAAATTGGATCTGATTGCGACTGTTTTTGGGCACAAAACTGAGGTAAAAGGTTTCAGTTTCGCGTGGCCATATCCTGTGCCTCCAGCGACTAAAATATGTCCGATGCCATACTGGCTCGGGCGATACTCAGGCGTCCCTGGTGGCCGCCTTAAACAGGTGTTAGGTCCCACGTTGGGATATGCATGCGGCCTAACGTGTGTAAGGACCCCTCTCAGAACTTGCTCCATTCAGATTTTCCTGTTCTTGTTGCAGCCTGATCAGTGGTCCTTAAAGGGACATAAGAACATAAGAAATAGGAGCAGGAGTAGGCCAATCGGCCCCTCGAGCCTGCTCCGCCATTCAATAAGATCATGGCTGATCTGATCCTAACCTCAAATCTAAATTCATGTCCAATTTCCTGCCCGCTCCCCGTAACCCCTAATTCCCTTTACTTCTAGGAAACTGTCTATTTCTGTTTTAAATTTATTTAATGATGTAGCTTCCACAGCATCCTGGGGCAGCAAATTCCACAGACCTACTACCCTCTGAGTGAAGAAGTTTCTCCTCATCTCAGCAGCCCCTTATTCTAAGATTATGCCCCCTAGTTCTAGGTTCACCCATCCTTGGGAACATCCTTACCGCATCCACCCGATCAAGCCCCTTCACAATCTTATATATTTCAATAAGATCGCCTCTCATTCTTCTGAACTCCAATGAGTAGAGTCCCAATCAACTCAACCTCTCCTCATATGTCCACCCCCTCATCCCCGGGATTAACCGAGTGAACCTTCTTTGTACTGCCTCGAGAGCAAGTATGTCTTTTCTTCAGTATGGAGACCAAAACTGTATGCAGTATTCCAGGTGCGGTCTCACCAATACCTTATATAACTGCAGCTATACCTCCCTGTTTTTATATTCTATCCCCCTAGCAATAAAAGCCAACATTCCGTTGGCCTTCTTGATCACCTGCTGCACCTGCAAACTAACTTTTTGATTTTCTTGCACTAGGACCCCCAGATCCCTTTGTATTGCAGTACTTTCCAGTTTCTCGCCATTAAGATAATAACTTGTTCTCTGATTTTTCCTGCCAAAGTGCATAACCTCACATTTTCCAATATTGTATTGCATCTGCCAAATCTCCGCCCACTCACCCAGCCTGTCTATATCCCCTTGTAGGTTTTTTATGTCCTCCTCACTCTCCACTTTCCCTCCCATCTTTGTATCATCTGCAAACTTTGATATGTTACACTCGGTCCCCTCCTCCAAATCATTAATATAGATTGTAAAGAGTTGGGGACCCAGCACCGACCCCTGCGGAACACCACTGGCTACAGGTTGCCAGTCCGAGAATGAACCATTTATCCCAACTCTCTGCTTCCTGTTAGATAACCAATCCTCCACCCATGCCAGAATATTACCCCCAATCCAGTGATTCTTTATCTTGAGCAATAATCTTTTATGTGGCACCTTGTCGAATGCCTTCTGGAAGTCCAAATACACTACGTCCACTGGTTCCCCTTTATTCACCCTGTACGTTATATCCTCAAAGAACTCAAGCAAATTTGTCAGACATGATTTCCCCTTTGTAAAGCCATGCTGACGTTGTCCTATTAAATTATGTTTATCCAAATGTTCTGCTACTGTCTCCTTGATAATAGACTCCAAAATTTTACCCACCACAGATGTGAGGCTAACTGGTCTATAATTTCCAGCCTTCTGCCTACTACCCTTTTTAAATAAGGGTGTTACATTGGCAGTTTTCCAATCTGCCGGGACCTTTGCCGAGTCCAGAGAATTTTGGAAAATTATTACCAAAGCATCCACAATCCCTACTGCCACTTCCCTTAAGACCCTAGGATGTAAGCCATCAGGTCCAGGGGATTTATCCGCCTTGAGTCCCATTAATTTACTGAGTACCAATTCCTTAGTGATTTTAATCGTATTTAGCTCCTCCCCCCCCTCGAGCCCCGTTTGTCCAGTGTTGGGATATTCTTAGTGTCCTCTACTGTAAAGACTGAAACAAAATATTTGTTCAGCATTTTTGCCATCTCCATGTTTCCCACCATTAATTTCCCGGTCTCATCCTCTAAGGGACCTACGTTTGCCTTAGCCACCCTTTTTCTTTTTATATAACTGTAGAAACTCTTGCTATCTGTTTTTATATTTTTTGCTAATTTATTTTCATAATCTATCTTCCCTTTCTTAATCAATCCTTTCGTTACTTTTTGCTGTCTTTTGAAGACTTCCCAATCTTCTATCCTCCCACTAAGTTTGGCTACCTTATATGTCCTTGTTAACCATTGGAGGCTGCCAACAAAAGTGTAAACTTCATTTAAATTGCCTTATGTGAAGCCAGGAGGAGCACTCCTGCTCCTTCTGGCTCCTTAGCAACCTTGAGGGCTAATGCTGGCCCGAGCTTGCTCCCCTCCCGTTGCCGCAATTGCGGTCAGCCCAAATTGGTGGTGTGCCAACCAGCGAACTGCCTCTTGTCCGATTGGCACCTGCAGTTTGCCAGAATTATGCTGATGTGACCCAATTTCGGAAGAGCCTCTTGCGTGTCCAATTTCTAGCCCATTGAAGATCTGTCAACCAAATACATGATCATTTTGAAAAGGCTTCACAGTGACCCTGTTCAGTTGAACACCGAGTATCCACATCAGAACACTTTTTTAAAGATATAACAAGGACAACTGCAGCATTTAATACATTTTACCACAAATATGCAAGGTATTAATGATACCTGCATGGATTAATGTGTAACCTTATGCAGTAGAGTGTAAGTGCAAGATGCAAAAGGATTGTCCATTTGTTTAAGAAATTGTTTTTTAATTTAACATTTTGAAGAGAGAGAAGCTATAGACAGAAAATGCTAAACTTTGTTAAAGTATATAACTTGTGTAATTAATGTAATGATTTATAATTTAAAGATCAATTTTTAAAAACTTACTGTGTTCTAGTACCACCAAACTTATAATCTGGTTGGTTACTATATTGTAACGAGTTTAGTTCCTGGCTGCTTTAAGGTAGAAGTTCACAAACTGGGGGGAGCACAATAACGATCGGGGGGTGCATGCGGAATGGGCTGGTCTAAACTAACAAATGCCACCTCTACAGTCTCGCGTAGCCAGAGGAGGTGCATTATGGGGTGATCTCAGCACAGCGCAGGATGTCTAAATCTCTGTCAATTTGTAGAAGGGGACATTAGACCCATCAGCTACTTTGCACTTTACCAGTCCAGATGGATCTTTGCCTGAATTGATAGCTGCTCTGATCTGCCATTTCAAATTATAGTATTCCAAATGCCCTGAGACATGTCTCCCAAGTTACTGGGTTTAGGTGAGTGGGGCAGGTAGAAAGAGGGAGTTTGCATGGGACAAGAATTTTCAAAGTGGGGGGGTTGCTCAGCAAAACAAAGTTTGGGAATCTCTTTAAGGTTAAGATTTACTGTACTGTACCAAGTGTTGCATGGTGGATCATATTCCAAGATGCACTGCTGTAAATCTGTGAAGATTTGCACAACTTGCCTTCTCTTCCCTTTATTGCAGAACTTGACAGAAGACGTTGGCCAAGACGACCAGCAATCAGGTATGTGTGTGTTTTTCCTTCCTTCCCTAAACCAATGGGGTAGCTGCTGTGAAAGTGTAGTTGTTGCTGACATCCAGACTTGGTGCTTGACCTTGCATAGATGGATTAAATGCATTTGCTCTTTTGTATATTGTTGGTTCTGAATGGGACAGCTGCAAGGGTATTGCTTTTCAAAATTCATGTGGGATATGCTTATTGCTGTGCTCAAATATGTGATTTATTTGTATAGTTAGCACAAAGTGTATTGTGCCATAGTTGATTAAAATATAGCTCAGTGATGGGTTTGGTGACTGTCAAGACCATCTTGGAATGCTGAAAAGTAACTAGCAGTTTGATTGCAGGCTGTATTTGACTTCCTGTTGCCAGTATAGATAAAGGGAAATTAGTCCATATATGTGATAGTCTTGAGGCTCAGTTCTTTGGCTAATGGAAGCATGTGATTATAGCTTCTGTCAATGTTAAATTTTCAAAGGAGGTTGGAGGGGATAACCTGTCCCACTAGCAGGATAAACCCACCAGAGAGAGAGAGATGGGTACAGTGGTATTCAGTCATGTAGGCATGACACTTGGCGTCCTCATTGACTCCAGACTCCATGAAGTATTATGACTTCAGGTCAAAGAGACCTTCTACTGATTACCAGCTACTGCCCTCCACAACTGATGAATCAGAACACCTCCATGTTGAACATCACTTGGAGGAAGCACTAAGGGTACAAAATGTAATCTGGGTGGGAGCTTCAATATTCCGCGTCAAGGCTACCACTCATCAAGATGACAGAGTCCTGAAGGACAAAGCAGCCAGACTGATGTGCCTGCATTACGTGGTGAGGGAATAACCTGCTTACCCCAACCTACCTGTCACAGACACATCTGTCCATGATAGCATTGACAGTCCTTATAAAGACAAAAATCTCATCTTCACAGTAAGGGAACTCATCATGTATTGTAGTATAACCACTGTGATAAGTGGGACAGATTACGTACTGATCTGGTAGCCCAAAACTAGGCATCCAAGAAGTGCTGTGGGCCATCAGAAGCAGAATTGTATATCACCATAATCCGTAACCTCATGGCTGATACATCCCTTACTCCTCTACCTCTAGCAATTCAGGAAATCAACCCTTGTTCAATGGGGAATGTAGTAGGATGTGCCAGGAGCAGCACCAAGCATATATTGGAATGACGCACCAACCTAGTGAAGCTACAAAACCGGGCTACTTGCATACTAAACACCAAAAGCAGCAGATTATAGACAGAGCTAAATGATCCCACAACCAACAGATTGTGGCAAAGCTCTGTAGCCCTACCACCTCCAGTTGAGTATGATGGTGGACAATTGGGCAACAAACAGGAGAAGGGGGTTTAAAAAATGTACCCATTCTCAATGATGGTAGAGCTCAATACATGAGTGCAAGACAAATGGCTAAAATGTTTGCAAGGCTCTTCAGCCAAAAGTACCAAGTGGTCGATCCCATTCGACCACCTCCCGAGTCCCCACCATAATGGATGCCAAGCATGGGCTGGAAAAACTCTCCAGTAGCTGAAGTCATACCTGACATACAGGAAGATCACAATACTTAAAGACGAGGCAGGCTATTTCACTTGGCTTATCTTAATTCATCCACCCAGAACAACCCTACACTCCCCCGTTCTCCCTTACTGGATCTAATTGTTTCTTAAATGATTTCAGGGCTTATTTTGCCTCCAATAATATGCTCAGAAGTCCATTCCAAGTGTTGATCACTCTCTGTGAAGAAGAACCTCCTGATAAACTTTAGTCTTAAAGTTACTGTTTACTGGTTTGAACCTGTGTATCCGTGTTCGACTCCCACAATTGAAAGTATATTCTGGATCTACCTTTTCCAATCATTTACTATCTTGTATAACTTTACTCGTGGGCAAGGAAACCTCCTGCTGATTACCACCTACCGCCCTCCCCCAGCTGATGAATCAGTCCTCCTCCACGTTGAGTACCCTTTGCAGCAAGCATTGAGGGTAGCAAGGGCACAGAACGTACTCTGGGTGGGGGACTTCAATGTCCATCACCAAGAGTGGCTCGGTAGCACCACAACTGACCGATCTGGCCGAGTCCTGAAGGACATAGCTGCCAGACTGGGCCTGCGGCAGGTGGTGAGCGAACCGACACAAGGGAAAAACATACTTGAGCTCGTCCTCCCCAATCTACCTGTCGCAGATGCAACTGTCCATGACATTATTGGTAGGAGTGACCACCGCACAATCCTTGTGGAGACCAAGTCCCATCTTTGCACTGAGGACATTATCCAATATGTTGATTGGCACTACCACTGTGCTAAATGGGATAAATTCAGAACAGATCTAGCAGCTCAAAACTGGGCATCCATGAGGCGCTGTGGGCCATCAGCAGCAGCAGAATTGTATTCCAGCACAATCTGTAACCTCATGGCCTGGCATATTCCTCACTCTACCATTACCAACAAGCCAGGGGATCAACCCTGGTTCAATGAGGAGTGTAGAAGAGCATGCCAGGAGCAGCAACAGGGGTACCTAAAAATAAGGTGCCAACCTGGTGAAACTACAACTCAGGACTACATGCATGCTAAACAGCGGAAGCAACATGCTATCAACAGAGCTAAGCGATTCCACAACCAACGGATCAGATCAAAGCACTGCAGTCGTGAATGGTGGTGGACAGTTAAACAACTAACGGGACGAGGAGGATCTGTGAACATCCCCATCCTCAATGATAGCGGAGTCCAGCACGTGAGTGCAAAAGACAAGGCTGAAGTGTTTGCAACCATCTTCAGCCAGAAGTGCCGAGTAGATGATCCATCTTGGCCTCCTCCCGATATCCCCTCCACCACAGAAGCCTGTCTTCAGCTAATTCGATTCACTCCACGTGATATCAAGAATCGGCTGAGTGCACTGGATACAGCAAAGGCTATGGGTCCCGACAACATCCCGGCTGTAGTGCTGAAGACTTGTGCTCCAGAACTAGCCGCGCCTCTAGCCAAACTGTTCCAGTACAGCTACAACACTGGCATCTACCCGACAATGTGGAAAATTGCCCAGGTTTGTCCTGTCCACAAAAAGCAGGACAAATCAAATCCAGCCAATTATCGCCCCATCAGTCTACTCTCAATCATCAGCAAAGTGATGGAAGATGTCAACGATAGTGCTATCACGTGGCACTTACTCACCAATAACCTGCTCATCGATGCTCAGTTTGGGTTCCGCCAGGACCACTCGGCTCCAGACCTCATTACAGCCTCTGTCCAAACATGGACAAAAGAGCTGAATTCCAGAGGTGAGGTGAGAGTGACTGCCCTTGATATCAAGGCAGCATTTGACCGAGTGTGGCACCAAGGAGCCCTAGTAAAATTGATGTCAATGGGAATCAGGGGGAAAACTCTCCAGTGGCTGGAGTCATACCTAGCACAAAGGAAGATGATAGTGGTCGTTGGAGGCCAATCATCTCAGCCCCAGGACATTGCTGCAGGAGTTCCTCAATGCAGTGTCCTAGACCCAACCATCTTCAGCTGCTTCATCAATGACTTTCCCTCTATTATAAGGTCAGAAATGGGGATGTTCGCTGATGATTGCACAGTGTTCAGTTCCATTCGCAACCCCTCAGATAATGAAGCAGTCCGAGCCCGCGTGCAGCAAGACCGGGACAACATCCAGGCCTGGGCTGATAAGTGGCAAGTAACATTTGCACCAGACAAGTGCCACGCAATGACCATCTCCAACAAGAGAGAATCTAACCACCTCCCCTTGACATTCAACAGCATTACCATCGCCGAATCCCCCACCATCAACATCCTGGGGGTCACCATTGACCAGAAACTTAACTGGACCAGCCACACACATACTGTGGCTACAAGAGCAGGTCTGCGGTGAGTGTCTCACCTCCTGACTCCCCAAAGCCTTTCCACCATCTACAAGGCACAAGTCAGGAGTGTGATGGAATACTCTCTACTTGCCTGGATGCGTGCAGCTCCAACAACACTCAAGAAGCTCGACACCATCCAAGACAAAACAGCCCGCTTGATTGGCACCCC
Source organism: Heptranchias perlo (assembly GCF_035084215.1). Classification (NCBI taxonomy): domain Eukaryota; kingdom Metazoa; phylum Chordata; class Chondrichthyes; order Hexanchiformes; family Hexanchidae; genus Heptranchias; species Heptranchias perlo. The sequence continues at coordinate 84,642,173 of NC_090325.1, read as the reverse complement.
ATCCACCACCCTAAACATTCACTCCCTTCACCACCGGCGTACAGTGGCTGCAGTGTGTACTATCCACAGGATGCACTGCAGCAACTCGCCAAGGCTTCTTCGACAGCACCTCCCAAACCCGCGACTTCTACCACCAAGAAGGACAAGTGCAGCACGCACATGGGAACAACACCACCTACATGTTCCCCTCCAAGTCACGCACCATCCCGACTTGGAAATATATCGCCATTCCTTCATCGTCGCTGGGTCCAAATCTTGGAACTCCCTACCTGACAGCACTGTGGGAGAACCTTCACCGCACGGACTGCAGCAGTTCAGGAAGACGACTCACCACCACCTTGTCAAGGGCAATTAGGGATGGGCAATAAATGGGACGCTGACATCCCATGAATGAATTAAAGTTCACCTCCCACATGGCTCATTTCCAGGCTGAAAAGCCCAAGTCTCTCCAGTCTTTCCTGAACTTCAACTCTAAAACAAGGGATCAACCTTGTAATTCTTCTCTGCACTGCCTCCAGCGCTTAAATGTCTCCCTTGTTTCTCAGCAACTAGAACTGAACACAAGATGAAGTCTGACCAGAGCACTCTACAGTTTGAACATTACTTCCTCTGACTTGTATTCCACTATTTTGCCCATGTAGTTCAACATTCCAATGGCTTCGTCGATTGCTGCTCTGCATTGGTTGGACATTTTGAGCATTGAGTTTACTAAGACTCAACCCCTTAGCTATTTCAACACCATTCATGGAGAACATTTTTCCTTCCTATTTGCAGTACTTCACACTTGTCTGCATTAAATTGCATCTGCCATTGTTTGACATTCACTTTTGTTCAGCTGATTCTGTAATTTCTGGGCTGGCTCCTTTGATTCCACTCTCCCTCCAAGTTTGGTATCAGCTGTAAATTTAACCAATTTGCATTGAGTTTATGAATTCAAGTCATTAATGTAAATTAGAAACAGTAATGATCCCAATATTGAGTCTTGGGGTCACCCCACTCAGTACTTCCCTGCCCCCCCCCCTCAAACCTTTACCATCTAATCCATTGTTTTCTACCTTTCAGCCAATTTCCCATCCATACTTGTGTCGTCCCCTCAATCCCTACATCTTTCAGCTTAAGGTTGTACATGTCAGAGGCCAATCATTGTAGCCCTAGGACATCACTGCCTGAGTTCCGAAAGGCAGCCCCTTGGCCAAATCATCTTCAACTGCTCATGAATGACCGTCCCTCCATCACAGTCAGGAGTGGTGCTCTTCACTGACGATTCTGGTGTTCGGCGACAGTCACAACTCCGATAATGGTGTCGCCCGAGCTGCCTGCAGCAGCACCTGGATAACATCCATGCTTGGGCTGACAAGTGGCAGGTAACATTTGTGCCACATAAATGTTAGGTAAAGATCATCTCCCCCTGACTTTCAATGGCACCACCATCGTCAAGGGCACTACTGTCAACATCCTGGGGGTCTCCATTGACCAGAAGCTTAACTAGACCTGTCATATCAGTATTGTGGCTACTAGAACCGAGCTGAGGCTGGGCACTTTGCGCTGTGTGGCACACTTCCTGACTCCTCAAAACCTTTCCACCATCAAGGAGGCTGAAGTCAGGAGTGTGATGGAATATTCCTTACTCATTTGGGTGGGTGCAGCTGCAACAGCTTCAGCTAAGCACCATCGGGACAGAACAGTCTACTTGATCAGTGCTCCCACCATTGCATTCTATCCAGCCCCTGCACCACTGGCACACTGTGGTTGCATTATGTACCATCTACAGAATGCACTACAACAATTTACCAAATTTACTTTGACAGCAACTCTGAGCCCTGTGACTGCTACCACCGAGAAGGACAAACAGCAATATCATAGGAACACCATAACCTCTAAGTTGTCCTTCTAGTCATAAGGACACTAGTTGTTGAATCAAAATCCTGGAATTCCCTATCTAACACCATCACCGCAAGAACCACAGCATCTCGTGGAGAAGGCACACCGCCAGGGCAACTGGGGATGGGCAATATATGTGGCCTTGCCAGCATTTCCACGTCCCAAGAATGAATTTAAAGAAACAAGAGATTCAAAACTTGATAGTGTGTAAATCAGTTCCAAATGCTGGTTACTGTTCTGAAAAAAAGCATTGAGTAAATCTTCAGCAGGTCAGGCAGCATCTGTGGAGAGAGCAACAGAATTAATATTTCAGGTCAATACATCCGAACTGGAAGATGTTGGCGATGAACAGTTTTTAAGCAAGTACAAAGCCAGGGAAAAGGGGAAATAAAAAGGGACAGAGGGGTCTGTGGGTGGAGGACAGGAATGATTAAATGATAGAAGTGGTGATAATGAGGTAAGTATAGAAACTGGGTCTAGAGGAGGTGTAAGGAAGGATATACTTGTCTTAGAGGGGGTGCAACAAAGGTTCACTAGATCGATTCCTGGGATGAGAGGGTTGTCCTATGAGGAGAGAGTGAGTAGAAAGGGCCTATACTCTCTGGAGTTTAGAAGAATGAGAGGTGATCTCATTGAAACGTATAAAATTCTTAGAGGGCTTGACCGGGCTGAGAGGCTGTTTCCCCTGGCTGGAGAGTCTACAACTAGAGGTCATAGTCTCAGGATAAGGGGTCAGCCATTTAGGTCTGAGATGAGGAAAAATTTCTTCACTCAGAGGGTTGTGAATCTTTGGAATTCTCTACCCCAGAGGGCTGTGGATACTCAGCCGTTGAGTATATTCAGTACTGAGATCGATGGATATTTGGACACTAAGGGATATGGGGATAGGGCGGGAAAGTGGAATTGAGGTAGAAGATCAGCCATGATCTTATTGAATGGCTGAGCAGGCTCGAGGGGCCACATGGTCTTCTCCTGCTCCTAATCTTATGTTCTTAAATGGTTACAGCAGAATAGCAGAGAGGGCGGGAAGCATGGACAATCTGGCAAAGAGGATAAGATTCTCGTGGCCCGGGAATGTACAATCATAGAACGGTTACAGCACAGAAGGAGGCCATTCGGCCCGTCAAGCCATGCCAGCTCTCTGCGAGAGCAATCCAGCTAGTCCCACTCCCCTGCCCTTTCCCTGTAGCCCTGCAAATTTTTTCCCTTCAAGTTCTTATCCAATTCCCTGGAATTTGCCTCCACCACCCTTTCAGGCAGTGCATTCCAGATCATAACAACTCACTGCGTAAAAGAAGTTTTTCCTCATGTCGCCTTTGGTTCTTTTGCCAATCACCTTAAATCTGTGTCCTCTGGTTATCGACCCTTCCGCCAATGAGAACAGTTTCTCTCTGTCTCAACTAATTTGGCAGGGGTTTGGGCACCAGGATGTAGCATTGGAAAGGAGAAACAAGGTGCGCAAAGCATTGGGAGAGACAGATAACACTAGAGTAAGAAATAGTACAGTATTAGATGAGATCAGACTAAGAGAGAATACAAGGAGGTCTAAGATAGGTTTACAGTGCATGTGTGTAAATGCGTGAAGCATAGTAAACAAGGGTAATGTGGCAGAAGAGAGGTAGTGAGACCCCAGGGGTACGGACCACCCAGCTGGCTGTGTACCGATAGGGGATCCCACCCCAAGTGCCAGCCCACACCACCTCCACTCTCAGTGGCTCTGGTGAAGCCATCCTCGTTACCAGCACCTGCTATCTGAAAGAAAATGGCAGTATACCCCATTGGAGGATGTATTTAATGTGGATAAAGGTAGGATAATCATTATTGGTCACCTTTCATATTTCTTTTTTAAAAATTACTTGTTTCGTTTACTTTGTACATCACTTTGAAAAGAGTTGCCATCAGTGGCCCTCTTTTTTTAAAAAGCAAACAGTTGCAAAGAATTGTGATTAATTTAATTGGGTTTAATGGCCACCTTTATAGGTGCAAATTCGGTTCCGTTTATATAGGTGGGAGAGTTTCCCCTTATGGTCATTAACACTGATATTTATGTGGAAATTAGCTTTCCCTTTTTAAAAAAAAGTTGGATTCTTTAACTTTTTTAAAAATGAGGATTACTGGTGACTTCTAACCCACCCCCTCCAAGTCATTGATTGCCAGTATCAACCTTTGTGATATGTATAACAACTGAAGGTTTAATATTTATGGTTCTCAGCATAACTTTTAGTTCCACGATCAAATATGCGCAGCTGCTTCAGGGAAGTCCTCTTATGTAATATTTGTGGGAAATAATTTAGTTGTTCACAATTTTTATAAAGCTATATGGGCCAGAGTTTTCTGCTTCTGTGCTCACCAGCCCACAATTTTCCACCTTTTTTAAAGTGAATGGGTAGCAAATCGCGAGCGCAGAAGCAGAAAATTCAGCATTAATTGCTTGGAGGGATTGTAGCTGCTTGTGGAACAAGTTTGACATCTGTGGAAAATATTTTGTTGCTCTGTACAATTACATAGGAACAGGAGTAGGCTATTCAGCCCCTCGAACTTGTACCGCCATTCAATTAAATCATGGCTGATCTATACCTCAACTCCCATTTACCCACCTTTGATTCATATCCTTTGATACCCTCACCCAATAAAAAAAATATATAGTTAAAAATAGCCTTGAAAATTTCAATTGATCCAGCATTCACAGTCTTATGGGGAGATAATTCCACATTGTCATTGCCCTTAATGTGAAGAAGTGCTTTCTGATTTCACTCCTGAATGGCCTAGCTCTAACTAAGATTGTGCCCCCTTGTTCTGGATTCCCTCACCAAAAGAAATAACTTCTCTAAAATTATTCAAGAGAGTAGATATAAACACTTCATTTGATCACCCCATAACCTTCTAAACTCAAGGGACTATAACCCAAGTGTATGCAACCTATCCTCGTCATTTAACCCTTTAAGCCCCGGTATCGTTCTGGTCAATCTGCACTGTACCCGCTCCAAGACCAATATATCCTTCCTGAGGTGAGGTGCCCAGAACTGAACTCAGTACTCCAGATGGGGTCTGACTTAGGTTCTGTACAACTGAAGCATAACTTCCTCCACTTTGTATTCCGACCCTCTTTAGATAAAGGCTAAGATTCCTTTAGCCTTTTTGATTACATTTTGCATCTGTGCGCTAGCTTTTAGCGATTTGCATACCTGGACACCCAAATAATCTTTGCTCCTCCACAGTTTCTAGTCTCTCGACATTAAGAAAATATTCTGATTTCGTCTTTCCTGGATCCATTGTGGATGACCTCACACTTCCCCACATTGAACTCCATCTGCCACAGTTTTGCCCACTCACTTATTCAGTCTGTCCTTTTATAACTTCCTGCTCCCATCTACACAACTTACTGTTCCTCCTTACTTAGTGCTATCTGCGAACTTGGATATACAACTCTCTATTCCTTCATCTAAGTCATTGATATATATGGTGAAAAGCTGAGGCCCGAGTACAGATCCCTGAGGAACATCACTCGTCACATCCCACCAATCAGAACATTCCCTTTATCTCTACTTTGTCTCCTAACTCCCAACTAACTATCAACCCATGTCCCAAGTTACCTCCAGTTCCATGCACTGTAATTTTTGCTAATAGAACCTTGGTTCTCACCTCACCTCAGGAAGGATATATTGGCCTTGGAGCGGGTACAGTGCAGATTGACCAGAATGATACCGGGGCTTAAAGGGTTAAATGACGAGGATAGGTTGCATACACTTGGGTTATAGTCCCTTGAGTTTAGAAGGTTATGGGGTGATCAAATGAAGTGTTTAATGAAGGTTCTTGTGTAGAACCTTATCAAATGCCTTCTGGAAGGCATATAGTCTGAACATCCATAGGCAATCCCCTATTCACCTTGTTTGTGACTTCATCAAAAAATTTGATTAGATTCATAGACATGACCTACAAATCCATGCTGAAATCAGCTCGTACTTATTCAAATGCTCAGTCACTCTGTCCCTGATGATAGATTCCATTGATTTTCTGGGAACTGAAATATTCCGTGTGTGTTTTATAAAGCTGGGAGCCTTGTGATGGTGGGGGCCTTCTATATTTAAAAATGAGGCTGTAAATAGCTGTGTGTGCTTGAGTTTGTAATTGGGTGTCAGCTGTGGCTCAGTTGGTAGCACAGTCACCTCTGAGTCAGAAGGTTATGGGTTTGAGTACCAATCCAGGGGTTTGAGTACCAATCCAGGGGTTTGAGTACCAATCCAGGGGTTTGAGTACCAATCCAGGGGTTTGAGTACCAATCCAGGGGTTTGAGTACCAATCCAGGGGTTTGAGTACCAATCCAGGGGTTTGAGTACCAATCCAGGGGTTTGAGTACCAATCCAGGGGTTTGAGTACCAATCCAGGGGTTTGAGTACCAATCCAGGGGTTTGAGTACCAATCCAGGGGTTTGAGTACCAATCCAGGGGTTTGAGTACCAATCCAGGGGTTTGAGTACCAATCCAGGGGTTTGAGTACCAATCCAGGGGTTTGAGTACCAATCCAGGGGTTTGAGTACCAATCCAGGGGTTTGAGTACCAATCCAGGGGTTTGAGTACCAATCCAGGGGTTTGAGTACCAATCCAGGGGTTTGAGTACCAATCCAGGGGTTTGAGTACCAATCCAGGGGTTTGAGTACCAATCCAGGGGTTTGAGTACCAATCCAGGGGTTTGAGTACCAATCCAGGGGTTTGAGTACCAATCCAGGGGTTTGAGTACCAATCCAGGGGTTTGAGTACCAATCCAGGGGTTTGAGTACCAATCCAGGGGTTTGAGTACCAATCCAGGGGTTTGAGTACCAATCCAGGGGTTTGAGTACCAATCCAGGGGTTTGAGTACCAATCCAGGGGTTTGAGTACCAATCCAGGGGTTTGAGTACATAATCTAGGCTGACATCTCAGTGCAATACTGAGGGACTACTGTGTTGTCAGTGGTGCCATCTTTTAGATGAGATGTTAAACCGAGGCCCTGTCTACCCTCTCAGATGGATGTAAAAGATCCATTGGGACTATTTGAAGAAGAACAGAGGACTACTCAGTGTCCTGGCCAATATTTATCCCTTAACCAACATCACTAAAACAGATGATCAATTGTATCTTATTGCTGTGTGTGGGACCTTGCTGTATGCAAATTGGCTGCTGTGATTCCCTACATTAAAACAGTGACTACAATTCAAGGTACGTCATTGCCGTTAAAGCGCTTTGGGACATCCTGAAGACTTGAAAGGCGCAATATAAGTGCAAGTTCTTTTCCTTTCTTCTTTCTAATTGCACCTTGCTGTTAGCTGCCATTATAGCTGTCTGGTAGATCAAGCTAATGACCTGGAGAAGAAATTAACTATTGAGTACATGCCATTATCTCAAAAAGAAAAGGGCCTGAAATTCCATTCCAACTTGAATTTTCTTCCTTCTACTTTGAAATATACATCTGGAAGAATCACTTTTTAAAATTAATCTTGGGTAGATTATGCAATGTGTATGACCTTACTCTTGGGGATATTGAATGATTTATTATTGGTATATTATGCATTATTACTATGTGTATAAGTGGATGAGTATGATGGTTATTTGTATTTCTAATTTTTATTATGCAGGAAATCTTCGGTCTTGCAGTTGCCCCTCCGACTGCTGTAACAAGGGAATGCCACCCAGGAAAAAGAGGAGACCCACAGTAGCAGATGATCTGACAGCTAAAAAAAGCAGGCATGATGGGTATGTTTTTAGTTTTGTGAAAAGAATGAAAGCTGGATGTTCCCAACAATTCTGTGTGCAAAACTTGTTAAACACTTGGTCATCAAAAATTGCCAGGTTATTGAAAAAAAAAATCATTAAAAGAATATCTTGCAGCAGCACTCTGTTTTCCTCCTGCCTCCAAATTCTGTGACTTGCTCCTGTAAATTGAGATCATTATTTTCATTAGTTGGCTCCAATTCCTGATGTGTAGTATAATAGTTTACAATCTTGCTATACATCTAAAATCTTTTCTAGCCACTTACGTGAAAATAATTTTCCCACTCTCTTTTAAATCACCAGGAAAGGTAAATGCTTTACCACTTTATAAAATATAGTCTGACACGTATAATACAAAGAAAGGTAATGAGTTACGTCTGCCATCAAATAAACTGGGCTGTTGAGGCAAGTGGGAAGAATTCAAGCTATAAGATCCACAAGGTACTGTTTCAATTAGGTAAGGGAGAGCTAAAACCCCAGTTAACCCCAGAAGACTAATTTATCCAGGTTACAAGATACTCATGGAGTAATTGATTTTATATTACACTTCAAGTTCCAGTTGGAGTATAGAAGCTAGATAATCAAATAACAAAAGGGCTGTTAGAATAACCAATCACTGCACTTTGAGGGTTTGCCTTTTTTTTCCCCAAAAAGAAAACTTACAATCTGCATGTGCATTTGCTACTCATAAATGAAGAAATGGGGGACTGGGCTAAAGCATAGCCTTAAACTTCAGCAGACATATCCTAACTTTCCCTTTATGCACTACATAAGATTTTCTACTGCAATGGCCATTTTCAGTTCGTTCTTCCATCATTATCTTTTATGTTGATCTGAGAGAAAACCTTACTGAAAATAGTTTTGTTTTATTTGATTTTGACTGGCAAATATTCAATTATATTTTGATTGTGATTTTTTTTTTGTTTTGTTTTGTGTTTGCGGAGAAGCAACATGATATTTTATATAATAGTTAGTTAGTTTTGAGATAGAGAATCGAGCTTCATTTTCACCAGTAGAATATATTAAGCACTCAGTCACCCTTTTGCTACATTGTGTTAAATTGATTTGCCTTCGTTAGGTTGAAACAAAAAGCTTAAAACGCTTTGAAAGCTTTGTCTCTTTCGTTTGAAGCAGAGGTGATCTATCAAAAATTGTGGAAGTCAGTTGAAAGTTTTTCACCCAAATGTTAATAGGCTTATAGAATAAGTATCCAGGGAAGGTGTTGAAGCCGACATTGTATGTATGTTCAAGGGAATTGGCTGCGTTTCCAGGAAGAGATTGAGGGATAGGTGAGAGGATGACTAACTGAGTTGATCTTTCAAATGGACAGGCTTGTTAGCTCTAATAGTCTTTTCGTCTTCTTAAATTCTTGTATTCTTCCACAGTGTTATTACCTATCTTTATTTTGCACTGCTGATGATGAAGGCTTATGCTGAAGATGCTGCCTTTGGCACTACCATAAAATCTACCTCAAATTTACCTGAGCCTTGTCCGAAACTTCTTCAAAGCTTGAGAAAATAAACAGTCCCAATTTATCATCCAGGACAGGGTCAGATGCAGAAGACAACTAGATAGGGGCTTCTGTATATGAATAATTTGGCTGCTTTTCACCTCTTGTTTTTGTGCCAACCTACTCTCTACTTTCTGTCCCTTAACCAATTTCGTATCCAAGCAGCCATTGCCCTTTTAATCCCATGGGTTTTAATTTTGCTAATAATTCTATTATGTGGTACTTTATCAAATGCCTTTTGAAAGTCCACGTACACAACATCAACCGCACTACCCTTATCAACCCCCTCCGTTACTTCATCAAAGAACTCAAATCAAGTTAATCAAACACGATTCACCTTTAACAAATTCGTGCTGGCTGTCATTTATTAACCCATATTTTTCCAAGTGACAATTCATTTTGTCTCTGATTATTGTCTCAAAGTTTCCCCACCGTCAACATTAGGCTGACTGGCCTGTAGTTGCCGGATTTATCCCCTTCCTTTTTTTGAAGTGTAACATTTGCAATCCTCCAGTTCTCTGGCACCACCCCCAGATCTAAGGAGAATTGGAAGATTGTCTCCAGAGCCTCTGCTATCTCCACCCTTCCCTTAATAACCTAGGATGCATCCCATCTGGACCAAGTGACTTTTCTACTTTGAGCACTGCCAACCTTTTAAGTACCTCCTCTTTATCTATTTTTATCCTTTCCAATTTCTCTACTACCTCCTCCTTTACTGCGACATTAACAGCTTTAGTGAGGACAGATACAAAGTACTCATTTAGTACCTCAGCCACGCCCTCTGTCTCCACTAGAAGATCTTTTTGGTCCCTAATCGGCCCACCCTTCCCTTTACTATTTATATGTTTTTAAAAGATTTTTGAGTTCCATTTTATGTTGCCTACTAATCTATTCTCATACATTCTCTGCCTTTTTTATTTCCTTTCTCAGTTCTCCTCCTCTGTACTTTCTGTATTCAGCCTGGTTCTCTACTGTATTGAGATTGTGGATTTGAGTAGTCTTTTATGCAGATAATGGTCATTACAGTCCACTTTCGAGTGGAAGATTACCTCACTTGCATGGCGACTCTTATCTAAACTTCAATTTCAAGTGATACTTAGATAAGAGGACGAGTATGGAGTTTCTTCCATTTCCACAGAGAGCACAACCAACAGCTTGTACTTCTTGTCTACCTTTTCATACCTCAGATTGACCTTGTGACTTGTAGTACCTTATTAGCCCTGAAAAGTCCTGATTCTTGACCGTCTATCTCCCGTAAGGCTAAATGCTTGATCTTTTGTTAGGTGCAGAAGCAACCCTTGTTGGCTTCAAAAGGATGGGTTAGCTATTGAAGAGAGGAATGTTTTGAATAGTGAATGTTCAGGTCAAACCCTTGTGGCTTCCTACAATCTGACTCAAAAGCTTCACATTTGCATTTGGTACATGGGCTTATGGTTTGAGTCCTCATCATCTTCTGGCCTACCTCTAGATACAAGGGTTAAGTACCCAGAAACTCACATCAGATTTTTTTTTTGTTTCTTAGCTTTCAGTTTATGAAAGAGGACTTAATTCTTATAGTATACAAACCTGCACACGCAGCAGTTTCTCAATATCAAGTCTTGCTTCTTGATGCCCCGTATATGGATAGTGCAATATTCTATATGCACTCTTTTTGACAAAGGAGATTGTAGGATTTCATATGACCGAGAGTATTGCTTTTATCTTTTTCTACAGACATATGGATACAGGCTGAAGAGTGAATGAATGATAAGCAATCAGGATGCCATATGGGTGGCTAGTTTCCATAGGACTTATGCCTGCAGTGCTTAATCTACAGAAACAAAATACTAGATTTTCCACTTGCATTTACTTTATTGTTATCTGGCACTTGCTTCAGCTCTGGATACATCGCACTGATGTTGAGTATAACATAGATCATGCACTCTTCTGGGTGTAGTAGTCTTTGTTTAACATATAGTACTTTTAGATCCTCCCCTTTCCCATTGGACTGCTGTCTGATAACTTCCCACTGGATTAAGTTGGTTTAGTAAATTTCCACAAGATGGTAAGTTTAAAGGTGTGGTCACTAACTTTTTATAATTGGTTATGTGACCCCTCAAAGACTTTCCACCATCTGCAAAGCTCAAGTCAGGAGCGTGATGGAATACTCACCACTCCCCTGTATGGGTGCAGCTGCAACGACGGTCAGGAAGCTTGACACCATCCAGGATAGAGTAGTTCATCTGATTGGTGCCCCTGCCACTGGACTCAATATTCACACTCTCCACCACTGGCATACTGTGGCTGCAGTATGTACTATCTGCACGATGCAATGCACCAAGGTTACCTTGGCACCTCTCTCGCATGCGGCCTCTTATTAGCAGCAACTACTTGTGTTTACATAGTTCTTTAATGTAGTAAAACAAATGTGAAAACCAACATGAGGCATAGCAGAAGATTTGAGATGACTGAAGGCATGGTTGAAGAGGTAGGTTTTGAGGATGATTTTGAAGATTGTGAGAGGGATATCATGGTTGAGAGGTTTAGCACAAAGGTTTAGTGTGTGGGACTAAGACAGCTGAAAGTCCACCACTGAAGACTGGGGTGAGAGGAGAGGCAAAGAAAGTTAGTGCCAGAAGAAGGGTGGGGGGTGGTTGGTGTGGATGCTGGAAGAAATTGCAATGGTAGAGAAGGTCAAGGCCATAAAAGGATTTGTAAATGAGAAGGAGGATTTTGAATGGGAATCAATGGAGATGTATGAGACCAGGGATAATGGAATGGTACTTAGTGTGGGATAGGACAGTGAGGTTTAGACAAGTTGGAATTTATGTAGGGTCAAGGGACCACCCTATGTGATGAAATTTCCCTAGAGATTAAATAGTGTCTGTAATGGACAAACAGTGGATGGTTTGTAGAAATGTCAGGCCAAATGGCTTTTCCTCATTTTGTATTACATTTGCTTTCAGGAAGGTGCTTCTTGGATCTTTTGGAGTTCAGTGTCTATTGATTTCTGTCTCTACCTCAGAGCTGCTATCCTAGATAGACAGTGGGCCAACACAGTTCCTGAATCTACAACAGATAGCTTTGCTCTTGTGAGGAGTGGGCTGTTGGGAATGCGTTTTGCCCTTAGTGACGAAGCACTATTCATGCCCAGAAAACTTTCCACATTTAAAGGCATATACTTCCAAATTTTATAAGTAATGTGGAAAATCAGGTAACTAGTAGTGGATGATAATTTAAGAGAAACTGTTTACATTATATAAAGGTAGACATATTTAGTCTAATCTTTCATTTGTCTTTTATACAGCACCATGTATAGGAAACAAGACTCAACTAGGATGAAGCCTGAAGAGGAAGGGTTCTCCAGCAAGCGATGCTTAGAGTGGTTCTATGAGTATGCAGGTGTGTTTAAATGCTACAGAGTTCAATGCTAACTAACAGACAGGCACCTGAGGGTTCCCTGGTGAGTTTTGTTGGAGAGCATCTCCAATGCACCTATTTGCTTAAAGTCAAATACCCCTGGGCCCTATACAAATAATAATTTATGCTTTAAAAACATTTACACGTATGTGATCAGGTTTAATTTTGGCCCAGACAGCACTTATCGTTTCAGAACAACTAATGTAGTTAAACACACTTACTGACATTTTGATCTATAATGGACCTTTTGTCACTAAGTCCCAAATGTGTAAATGACAATGATTCAACTGACTGCACCAATGTACTATTTTGAAATTGCTGCTCAACATTAAACTGTGCTGATAGAATATTACAAATTTAAGGCTGATTACCATCAACAGAAATCAGAGTTTGGAGAGACTGCTCATTACTGTCCTAAATAGCTCTGGAGAAAATGTTGGAACAAAATATCTAAGTTCTGTGCTATGCTGCAGGTAGTGATGATGTCATAGGTCCTGAAGACATGGAGAAATTCTGTGAAGACATTGGAGTTGAACCTGAAAATGTAAGTGCTTGTGGAAACAAATCAGTAGCAAAACTTTTTTTTTTTAAAAATTGGAGATTTCTAATTTTATTTTAAGCATTACTGTTTAACTTTTGTTGAAAATAAGAACTTGCAGAGCAAGACTCAACTTTCTATATTTGTGAATTTAAGTGATCTCTGGAGGCAGTTCCAGGCCTCTGAATATCCTTGCTTTGGCAATGACTTTTCAGCACTTTAGAGAATAGAACTCAGATGGCCACAGCTATCAAGCATAAGATGTACAGATAAAACTGCACCTGCCAAGAAAGCAAAGCAGTCCACTGAGATGGCCACAAATCTGCCCTCTGGGAGTGAAACTATGTCCTCTGTGGTCTGGAAACAGGCCCTATTTCTTCTGACTAACCACAAACCAGCCCTAGACTAGGAAAAGTCATTCCATTTGCATTATTTTGTGGTGATTTGAAAAAAGAAATGAGAGGAATAGAAGGCTTGAATCTGGAAAATGCCATAAAAGGGGTTTTTTCTCCCTTCAATTAATGACTTGGACTGTGCTATTGCATGTAAATGATCTCATAGTTATTGCAGTGACCAAGACCCAAGGTGGGTATCAAACTTCATTTAAATAATATTATGTATATTTTAAGCCTGTATTTCTAAACCTTCATTATTGATCTGTTGTACTTATTGTAGGTGGTGATGTTGGTGCTTGCCTGGAAGTTGGATGCCCAGAGCATGGGTTACTTCACTCTACAAGAATGGTTGAAGGGAATGACCTTATTACAGTATGAAATGCTTCTGGTTTAGTTTAATTTTTTATTTCAAAACAGTTGCCGGTTAACTTTAAGGTTGCGCTTTATGTCAGTAGTTAAGGTTAATAGTGTTTAACTCTTTAATGGATAGAATGATAGTTAATTTTTGAAATTGTGTGAGTTCAACTACATCTCCTCAGAATACCTTTATGCTGAGTTCTGCATTAAAAATGATCGAAATTTAAGTATAGAAGTCTTTTTCAATTGATCATGCCTGTAACATTGCTCGCTGCACACTGTCTTCTCTGGTTGTAAGGGTCCTATGTGAGATGTGTTTGGGCATCATTGCATTCGATTCCTAGTGGGCATGAGCCTACAACACAAAAATATCCCTAATTCAGCAGTAATTGGCAATCTCACTCCGAGGTCATAGGATGGCTGGTGTGGGAAATGAGAAAAAATGTCAGTGTAGTAGGAGGTGCTCTTCTGAGGTTGGGGTTGAGGCACGTTGTTGGGGCAGAGAAGAGAGAGAGCTTTACTCTGACTCTAGCTGTGCTATACATGACCTAAGAGAGCTTATTACCAATACTGGCTGCCTGAGATGGAAAGGGTTCCATTTTCCAGCATTAACATCCCTTGTGTAAATGAGCACAATTTTTTAAAAATCCTCTCTGCTCATTATAACTGTATCCTTTCCTCTATGTATCCTGGTGAATCTGTGTTGCAACTTTTCTGTGGCTCCATTATTTTTTTCTGTAATGGAATGCCCAAAGCTGTATACAGTACCCGCAACTGTGGCATAACCAATGTTTTATACAAATTATTCTCCTTAAAGGGATGGCAGCATTCTATTTCTTTGTTAGATACAGGAGTTACTTGGAAAATGTCAGTGAAGGCAATAGCAAGGTAATGTGCTCCTTCCCTAATTGGCCCATGTGAATTTTTTGCATGGAACTGGGAATTATGAAGGTTCAGTATGTTAATGGACTGATGCACTGGGCTACAGCATGCAAGAATTCAGACTTGCCATGACCTATTCTTTTCTCTTTTGAGAATGGATGAAATGAAAAATCACCAGAATTCTGTTTCATCAGTTCATAAAAGATAGGCTTTTGGGCTAGAACTTAATTTTGATCTTAATGGGTAACATTTTTCTAAAAGTCCTCACAATTAACTTAATGCTCAAAATCTTGTGTTTTGCCCCATTGGGCATTTGATGTCTATATAATTCTTTTCCCAAATAAAAAGTGCATAGTTTTGTACTTTTACATTGTTACTGCTAAAACTCCAGCAATTATGCCAGTCCCTGATACGTCATCACTTCCTTGAAGCGATGGCAGAATTTCATTACGAATCAGTGACTACTGTTTCCAAATTAAATCTCAATGACATTTCACTTGTGCGGTGAAGCTTTAAACTAATTGAACTCTAACAATAATGGTCACTAGCGTGTATTTTTAATTTGCATAAGGAACACAAGACCCAATGCAGTGTGTGTGTTTGGACCACGTGGAACTTTGGTTACTTTTTCGTTTTTAAAAAAAAACTATTTCTGCCATTTACTCATACCTTTACCCCAGATAAATGTTGCAACATCTCTTAATCTGTTTTCCATCATTATTTCATGGTTTGTGTGCATCTTATTTGTATAACACTTTTTGGTCTTTGGATTAATTTGTTTTGATCTTCTGGCTTAATCAATTGTAAATCGGTATTGCTCTGTTGGCAAGGATAGTAGTATTCCATTTGGAGTTAAACTCAATGGAGAATTGGCATTTGCTCTGTCTTTTTACAGAAATGGTTGTGTTTTGGAGGGGTTGTATGTGATTAAAGGATACACTTGCCTCAATCCATACATCTTCAATTGACTTCCTAACCCCAGTATTTGTTCTATTTAGAATACTATAGTAAAGTCACTATGTATTAAATTTACTTTAGAAACAGCAGCCCATTTTTAATATGTCCAGATGGAATTATTCGTTGCAAAAATGTGTTATTTAGCAGATTACTTAAATTCTGATTTAGAGTGCTGTTACTGGATTCTGCTGTTTAAGTAGTCCAGATATTGCTACAGGTAGAGTATGATTACCTGAAATTGAGGTTGCAATTGGTAGGCCTTACGTGTGTGAGTACTTTTTTGAAAGGGAGGGAGAATTTATTTAAAGGTAATGAAAATTTTAATGTGGAACAACTGATAAGCTAGCAAATGGTGAATGTTAAGTTTCTCCTGACTAGAGAGGAGTGCTGAGTAATATGTTGACATTACTGAAGCACAGAGCGAACAGAGTGGATCGTGAACCGAGTGGAAACTTAAGAATTTGGTGAGAGTTGGAATTAGGTGTAGACGGGGAAGGAGGTGCTGATTTTTTTTTTTAAATGAAAACCAAAACAGACTAAAAAGTAATTATCTATAAATAAATATGGACTAAGATATAGCAAAGCAGGTTTTGCGTCTGGACTGCAGTATGTGTGAGTTTGTGGACATCGAGAATGACCCGAGCGAACACACCTGTAGTAGATCTCTCCAGCTCAGAGTCATTGAGCTGGACTGCAAGTTGGAGACACTCCGACACATAAGGGAGAGGGAGGAGTAGCTGAACAGTTTACTCCAAACTTCGGTCACACCTTGTAGAGAGGTACAGGATCAGAATGGGGTTGGTGTGACCGATAGTGTACTGGGTAAGGAGAATCCAGGTGGGATAGAGAGCGAGGATCCGCAGAAACTGATCTTATCCAACAGGTAAAATGTACTTGCTACCTGTGAGAATAAAGATAAAGACTGTTGGAAGGACAGCCAGAATGATCGTTGTACCCTGGAGCAGGAGGCTGTCTGGGGGAGTGGAGTGGGGTGGGGGGGTGGGGGATGTGGTAGTTGTAGGGAAGTCAATAATTGGGAGGACAGATAGCATCCTTTTGTAAGCAGGATCGAGAGTCCCACGTGGTATGTTGCCTTCCTGGTGCCAGAGTGAGGGACATCTCGAATCAGCTTGAAAGGATAGTGGAGGGGGAGGATCCAGTCATTGTGGTCCATGTTAGGACCAACAACATAGGAAAGAGTAGGCAAGAGATCCTGTTCAGAGTACCAGGAGCTAAAAATTTTTTAAAAACAGGACCTCCAAAGGTTATAATCTCTGGATTATTACCCAAGCCATGTGCAAATTGGGGTAGGGATGAACACGTGGCTGAAGGAGTGGTGTGGGAAAGAGGGGTTCCATTTCATGGGACACTGGCACCAATACTGGGACAGGCAGGAACTGTACCATTGGGAGGGGCTCCACCTGAACTGGGCTGCGACCAGGGTCTTGGGGAAAGAATAAATAGGGCGGTCACAAGGACTTCAAACTAGTAAATGGAGGGGTGGAGGGCTTAAGTGGAAAAGGTAGTGTAAATAATAATTCTAAAACAAACAAAAAGGAAGAGAGTAGAGTAATAGTCAGAAATTATGCTTTAGGCACTGCAGGTAAAGAGAAAACTAAAAGATGTAAAGTATTTAAATTAGGAGAGAGAAATAAAAAATGTTTGAGGAAAACAACATTAGAGCAGAAGGTCAGGTTAGGGTGTGTGGCCCAAATAAGCATCCTTTATACAAATGCACGGAGTATAAGGAACAAACTGAATGAATTACAGGCACAAATTCAACTTGGAGGGTATGACGTGGTAGCCATTACTGAGTCATGTCTGCAAGATGGTCAGGACTGGGAACTGAATATATCAGGTTATAAGGTTTACAGGGAGGATGGGGAAACTGGTACAGGGGGAGGAGTAGCCTTCGTGATTAAGGATGAAATTACTTCAATGATAAGAGAGGATATAATGAGAGGTAAGCAGGCAGTGGAGACTTTATGGGTAGAATTAAGAAATAGAAAAGGATTTAAGACTGTAGTGAGAGTTGTGTATAGGCCCCCTGGTAGCAGCTGTGAAGTGGCTGAATGTATAATGTAGAGATTAGACAAGCATGTAGCAAAGGCAGAGCAGTTTTATGGGGGATTTTAACTTTCATATAGATTGGGATAAGCAGATGAGCTCATGTCGTAAAGGTAATGAATTTCTTGTGTGTTTAGGACAGCTTTCTGCAATATGTCCTAGAACCAAAAAGGGGGCAGGCCATATCAGATTTAATAATGAGTAATGAGCCAGATTTAGTTAACAGCCTTACGCTGTGTGCACATTTATCTAATAGCGATCATAATATGGGATGAGGCGGAGACTGTCCACAGTAAACTGGGCAAATCTGTTAATGGGTAAAACAACAGATCAGTGGGAGGTGTTCAAAAAAGAATTTAACATGATACAGAACCTGTTTATACCCCTTAGGGGCAACAGCTCTACTTGCCAAAAAAAGCAGCCATGGATGACATAAAACTAAAAGAAAAAGCAAAAAAAAAATGCTAAAAATAGCGCAGATCCTGGCGAATGGGAAAGATACTATCTTGCTTTGTCACCCTTTGCTGTTCTTTGTAAGAGCTACAAAAAGGGAGTATGAAAAGAAACTTGCAAGGGATATCAAAATCAACACAACATTTTTACAATTATATTAGGAAAAACAGGGTGGTCAGGAGCAATGTAGGCCCCTTAAAAACTGAAAATGGTGATATTGTAAATGAAAATAAGGAAGTGGTGAACATGTTAAATAATCACTTTGCGTCAGTATTTATTGTAGAGGAAGAGGATAGCATGCTGGACACGCCAAGGAAACTAATTTTGAATCAGGGATGGGGACTCACCCTAATTAACGTAAGCAAATTAACAGTAATGAAGAAAATTTGTAAAGGGTAGGTCATGCCTGACGAACCTGGTTGAATTTTTTGAAGAGGTGACTAAAGTAGTGGACAGGGGAATGTCTATGGATGTTATTTATGTGGACTTTCAGAAGGCATTCGATAAAGTCCCTCATAAGAGACTGTTAGCTAAAGTTGAAGCTCATGGAATTGAGGGCAAATTATTGACCTGGTTAGGAAATTGGCTGAGCGGCAAGAGACAGAGTAGGGATAATGGGCAAATTGGCAGGATGTGACTAGTGGTGTCCCACCGGGTTCTGTGTTGGGGCCTCAACTATTCACTGTATTTATTAACGACTTAGTTGACGGGATAGAGAGTATCCAAGTTCACCGATGACGAAACATAAATTAGAGAGAGATATTAATAGATTAATTGGGCAAATCTGTGGCAAATGGATTTCATGTAGGCAAGTGGACCTAAAAAAGGATAGATCAAAGTCCTTTCTAAATGGTGAAAAACTTGAAACAGTGGAGGTCCAAGGAGACTTAAAGGTCCATGTACATAGATCATTAAAATATCATGGACAGGTACAGAAAATAACCAAAAAGGCTAATGGAATGCTGACCTTTGTATCTTGAGGACTAGAATACAAGGTGGTAGAAGTTATGTTACAGCTATACAGAGTCCTGGTTAGACCACACCTGGAATACTGTGTCCTGTTCTGGGCACTTAATGTTAGGAAGGATATATTGGCCTGGAGGGAGTGCAGTGTAGATTTACTAGAATGATACCTGGACTCCAAGGGTTAAATTACGAGGAGATTTACACAAACTAGGGTTGTATTCCCTGGAATTTAGAAGATTAAGAGGTGATTTGATTGAAATTTTCAAGACATTAAGGGGAACTGATAGTATAGATAGGGAGAAACTCTTTCCGCTGGTTGGGGACGTAGCCAGGACTTTCAGAAGTGAAGTTAAGAAACCCTTCTACACGCAAAAGTTGGTAGAAGTTTGGAACTCTCTTCCGCAACAGCAGTTGATGCTAGCTCAATTGTTAATTTTAAATTTGAGATTGATAATACTTTTAGTTAACAAAATCTAAGGGATATGGGGCTAAGGCCTATATGTGGAGTTAGGCCACAGATCAGCCATAACCTCATTGAATGGCAGAACAGGCATGAGGGGCTAAATGGCCTACTACTGTTCCTATCAAGTACAGTAAGATTTAGTGTATGATTTAGGTGCAACTCAACCTCCTCAGTGTGGTCCTAATGCATTTCAATATAAATGAAAAGAAGCCAGCTTAATCATAGTCCCAGTTTCCAAAATAGCTTGAGAGTCTTGTATCCATTAGTGATTTTGAGTCCGCTCAAATTAATTTTACTTAAGACCCTTAAAGGTTATCTGAAAGAGATGCACTCGCGCTCATTCTTGCTCTCTCGCTCTTTTCTTTCTCTCACTTTCCCCCTCATTCTCGATTTATATCTGAAAAGCTAAATGTGTTAACCATTTGGTCTGGAAACTTAATCAACATGGTTTGGGCTATTAAAGTGCTGTGGAAGATTTTATTTCTGTTTCCATTTTTAGATGTGACACAACAGAGAAACTGAGAAATTCGCTAGATTACTTGAGATCATTGTTGAATGAGCCCACAAATTTTAAACTTATATACAGATACGCATTTGATTTTGCACGGGTAAGTGATTCTATTGTAAGAAGAACATTAAAAATGTTAAGCAACAAAAGTACCCAAACTTAGCTCTGAGTCTAAAAGGCAATAGCTAATAGAGATTTACTTATCTCAAAAGCCCTTTCTCTTTTGCCTCATAGAAAAAAATAATGACTTTGGGTTGTTTATTGTGCAGTTGTTTATTCAATAACTTTGAATGCTTCACCAAACTACTTAAGTTGCCTTCCCTATCTAAAATGGGCACTAGAATAGTTTTGAAAATATGAGTTATATATTAAAATCAATATCATTATTAAATTACAATAGTTCCTAAAGTTCATGTACCTATTTGTAAGTCTTAATCCGTTGAAATTAAAAACATAATACTATTTACAATTTGTGATACAGTCGGTAATCATACTGGGCACTGCATCACTGCTCTAGGATATAAATTCACCCCTGTGATTCTCATGCAGCTTATTTGCAATCGTGTTGAACTGTAGGGGGAGGTAGTGAGTAAAGTCTAGATACATCTTTACTGGGGAGGAGGAAAAATTGGTGGGAATTCTCAGCAGTGGTTAAAGTGGAACTTATTAAAAGGTACTAGATCTCTTTTCCCTTTTTCTCTCTCCTTCTCACTCCCACTTCTGAGATTTTTTTGTTGATTTACACTGGTCTTTCCCGGTGCCTCTCTACTCTTATTGAGAGCAACATGTTTCCTCTGAGACCTAGATCTTTTGTGGTCTGTCTGTCTTTCCAGCACAAAAACTTAAAACTATTTCATCGAGTTACATCGAAACCACAGCACAGAAACAGGCCATTTGGCCCAATTGGTCTATGCCATTGTTTGTGCTCCACACGAGCTTCCTCCCTCCCTACTCTAACCCTATCAGCATTTCATCTCAACAGTCTGCACTAGACTGAACCCATATTCCAAAATGACTTGTTGTGCCATCCACTCCCCTCAAAATCAGAATCCGGTTACAGTTTTATTTCTGCAAACTGTTCAATCATGCAAAAAAAGGCTCATATTTGACAAAGTTTAATATTATTCACTAAAATTCTTGTAACTCAGTAGACAAATCCTAGCTTTTACTTCACAAGAATTAGCATCATTTACAGATGTTAATTATATTTATCTGCAGAAACTGTAAATCTGCAAATGAATGCAGATTATTACAATCAGATTTAAATGAATGTATTGTGTAATAGTAAACCCACCAAAATTATGAATATGATATAGTAAATTAACATGTTACTGACAACATTATACAAAATACGAACATGCAAAATTGACGGGCATGAAAAGACCAGCTGGTCCATCAAGCCTGCCCCACACCATGATGGCCAGACCATCATGGCGAAACACTTCTTCCCTCCCCTGACCGCCCTCCCTCACACCCACCCCCGCAGCCATGTAATCTCCTGGGAGATACAAAAAACAGAAAAAACCCAGGGCCAATAAGGGAAAAAATACTCTGTAAAATTCTTCCCTGACCCCCTCATGCGATCGAAACCAGTCCAGGAGATCACTTTTTTTAATTCATTCATGGGATGTGGGCGTCGCTGGCAAGGCCAGCATTTATTGCCCATCTCTAATTGCCCTTGAGAAGGTGGTGGTGAGCCGCCTTCTTGAACCGCTGCAGTCCGTGTGGTGAAGGTTCTCCCACAGTGCTGTTAGAAAGGGAGTTCCAGGATTTTGACCCAGCGACGATGAAGGAATGGCGATATATTTCCAAGTCGGGATGATGTGTGACTTGGAGGGGAACGTGCAGGTGGTGTTGTTCCCATGTGCCTGCCGCTCTTGTCCTTCTAGGTGGTAGAGGTCGCGGGTTTGGGAGGTGCTGTCGAAGAAGCCTTGGCGAGTTGCTGCAGTGCATCGTGTGGATGGTGCGCACTGCAGCCACAGTGCGCCGGTGGTGAAGTGAGTGGCACCCCATCCACCAACCTAAACATTCAATCAAGCGTGCTGCTTTGTCCTGGATGGTGTCGAGCTTCCTGAGTGTTGTTGGAGCTGCACTCATCCAGGCAAGTGGAGAGTATTCCATCACACTCCTGACTTGTGCCTTGTAGATGGTGGAAAGGCTTTGGGGAGTCAGGAGGTGAGTCACTCGCCGGAGAATACCCAGCTTCTGACCTGCTCTTGTAGCCACAGTATTTATATGGCTGGTCCAGTTAAGTTTCTGGTCAGTGGTGACCCTCAGGATGTTGATGGTGGGAGATTCAGTGATGGTAATGCCATTGAATGTCAAGGGGAGGTGGTTAGACTCTTGTTGGAGATGGTCATTGCCTGGCACTTGTCTGGCACGAATGTTACTTGCCGCTTATCAGCCCAAGGCTGGATGTTGTCCAGGTCTTGCTGCATGCGGGCTTGGACTGCTTCATTATTTGAGGGGTTGGGGCTGGAACTGAACATTGCAATCATCAGCGAACATCCCCATTGCTGACCTTATGATGGAGGGAAGGTCATTGATGAAGCAGCTGATGATGGTTGGGCCTAGGACACTGCCCTGAGGAACTCCTGCAGCAATGTCCTGGGGCTGAGATGATTGGCCTCCAACAATCACTACCATCTTCCTTTGTGCTAGGTATGACTCCAGCCACTGGAGAGTTTTCCCCCTGATTCCCATTGACTTCAATTTTACTAGGGCTCCTTGGTGCCACACTCGGTCAAATGCTGCCTTGATGTCAAGGGCAGTCACTCTCACCTCACCTCTGGAATTCAGCTCTTTTGTCCGTGTTTGGACCAAGGCTGTAATGAGGTCGGGAGCCGAGTGGTCCTGGCGGAACCCAAACTGAGCATCGGTGAGCAGGTTATTGGTGAGTAAGTGCCACTTGATAGCACTGTTGACGACACCTTTCATCATTTTGCTGATGATTGAGAGTAGACTGATGGGGTGGTAATTGGCCGGATTTGATTTGTCCTGCTTTTTGTGGACAGGACAAACCTGGGCAATTTTCCACATTGTCGGGTAGATGCCAGTGTTGTAGCTGTACTGGAACAGCTTGGCTAGAGGTGCGGCTAGTTCTGGAGCACAAGTCTTCAGCACTACAGCTGGGATGTTGTCGGGGCCCATAGCCTTTGCTGTATCCAGTGCACTCAACCGTTCCTTGATATCATGTGGAGTGAATAGAGTTGTCTGACGACTGGCTTCTGTGATGGTGGGGATATCTGGAGGAGGCCGAGATGGATCATCTACTCGGCACTTCTGGCTGAAGATGGTTGCAAACGCTTCAGCCTTGTCTTTTGCACTCATGTGCTGGACTCCGCCATCATTGAGGATGGGGATGTTTACAGAGCCTCCTCCTCCTCCCATTAGTTGTTTAATTGTCCACCACCATTCACGACTGGATGTGGCAGGACTGCAGATCTGATCCGTTGGTTGTGGAATCGCTTAGCTCTGTCTATAGCATGTTGCTTCCGCTGTTTAGTATGCATGTAGTCCTGAGTTGTAGCTTCACCAGGTTGGCACCTCATTTTTAGTTTCGCCTGGTGCTGCTCCTGGCATGCTCTTCTACACTCCTCATTGAACCAGGGTTGATCCCCTGGCTTGCTGGTAATGGTAGAGTGAGGAATATGCCGGACATGGACCAAGTGTTATCTGTAAAGACACTTACCTTTTTATATGATGCGATCTCTGCCCCAGTCAGGAACCGGTCCAGCTCCCTCTTGAAGGCATCCACCACACCAGCTGATAATGTATTCCAGAGGCTCTCAATTCTCTGGGCAAAGAAGAACAGCCTAACATCCAGTCTATTTCTACTCTTCCATAGTTTAAACTTGTGTCCCCATGTCCTCTCCAACCTGTTAAACTGGAATAACCTATCAATAGGGATGCTATCCGGCCCTTTAATTGTTTTATAGACCTCTATCAGGTCACCTCTAAGTCTACACCGCTCTAAGGTAAATAGGCTCAAGGATCTTGGTCTTTCTGAGTAGCTGAGGTTCTTTATAGCTGGGAATCATTCTTGTAGCTCTCCTCTGGACCTTTTTCCAAAGCTGCTATATCATCCACCATGTGGGGGGACCAAAACCGGGCTTTCAATGCAGTCTGACCAGCGACCTGTATAGTGTCAAAATGGTGTCCTTCAATTTATTCTCTGTGGTTCTATTAATGCAGCCCAATACTTTGTTAGCTTTAGCTTTAGCTACAGTTTCTCTACATTGGTCATAACCTTTAGTGATCTGTGCACAATAATTTTATTTTAAATTCACAAGCTTTCGGAGATTTTCTCCTTCCTCAGGCAAATGTTTCAAGAGCTCCTTGAAGCCTACGCATTTATACATATAGAACAATACATGGTGTTTACAGACTGCCCCTGCAACTGCCCGTTGCCAAGGCAATCACCGTGTTCAGACAGAGAGGTGTCACCTGCAGAACCCCCGAATACACATTCAACAAAAAAACAAACAGGGAAAAAAAACAGAGAAAAAAAACACAGAGAGAGGCAGAAACATCCGGAAGGCAGAGAGAGCCAGCAAATGACCCATTATATTAAAAACAGATAACATTTGTTCGATGGTGGGGTAACGTGTAGCGTGACATGAACCCAAGATCCCGGTTGAGGCCGTCCTCATGGGTGCGGAACTTGGCTATCAATTTCTGCTCGACGATTTTGCGTTGTCGTGTGTCTCGAAGGCCGCCTTGGAGTACGCTTACCCGAAGGTCGGTGGATGAATGTCCATGACTGCTGAAGTTTTCCCCGACTGGGAGGGAACCCTCCTGTTTGGCGATTGTTGCGCGGTGTCCGTTCATCCGTTGTCGCAGCGTCTGCATGGTCTCGCCAATGTACCATGCTCTGGGGCATCCTTTCCTGCAACGTATGAGGTAGACAACGTTGGCCGAGTCACAGGAGTATGAACCATGCACCTGGTGGGTGGTGTCCTCTCGTGTGATGGTGGTATCTGTGTCGATGATCTGGCATGTCTTGCAGAGGTTACCGTGGCAGGGTTGTGTGGCGTACTCCAAGGCGGCCTTCGAGACACACGACAACGCAAAATCGTCGAGCAGAAATTGATAGCCAAGTTCCGCACCCATGAGGACGGCCTCAACCGGGATCTTGGGTTCATGTCACGCTACACGTTACCCCACCATCGAACAAATGTTATCTGTTTTTAATATAATGGGTCATTTGCTGGCTCTCTCTGCCTTCCGGATGTTTCTGCCTCTCTCTGTGTTTTTTTTCTCTTTTTTTTCCCTGTTTGTTTTTTTGTTGAATGTGTATTCGGGGGTTCTGCAGGTGACACCTCTCTGTCTGAACACGGTGATTGCCTTGGCAACGGGCAGTTGCAGGGGCAGTCTGTAAACACCATGTATTGTTCTATATGTATAAATGCGTAGGCTTCAAGGAGCTCTTGAAACATTTGCCTGAGGAAGGAGAAAATCTCCGAAAGCTTGTGAATTTAAAATAAAATTGCTGGACTATAACTTGGTGTTGTAAAATTGTTTACAATTGTCAACCCCAGTCCATCACCGGCATCTCCACATCATGTGCACAATAAGACCAAGATCTTTTTGTCGCTCAATCTCTTTCAGTATTGTTCCCTGCAAATGATATTTGTATTCTGTGTTGGCCCTACCAACATGCATAACACTACATTTATCTAAATTTAAATGCCATTTGCCAATGTGTGGCCCACTCCCCTAGTACATATAAATCTTTTTGGATTTGATTGCACTCCTACCATTTTAACCCTTGCACAAATTTTGGTGTCATATGCAAACGTAGTTGCCACACTCCCAACACCATTATCCAGGTCTCTAATAAAAACCGTGAGGAGGAGTGGGCCTAGAACCGATCCCTGGGGGACACCAGTAGTAACGTCTCCAGGCTGAGCCACGTCTGTTAACCTTAACTTTTTGGCTGTGGGATTGGAGCCAATTCCTAATCCTTGTCAAATTTCTACTGATACCACAAGATTCTATCTTGTGAAGTAACCTAGTGCGAGATACCTTATCAAAGGCTTTCTGAAAGTCTTGGTAGACAATGTCTACCGGATTTCCCTCATCCATTACCCTAGTGACTTCTTCAAAAAAAAATGTGTATCAAATTTGTTAGGCACGACCTATTTTTTTCGGAAACTGTGTTGTGCATTTCTAATGGCCCCTTCCCTTTCCCAGTGATTATAAAAGGCAAGTTCCCAATAATTGATGTTGGGCTGATAGGCCTGCAGTTCCCCAGCTGTAGTAAATCATATCACTATTAACAATAATAATGGGCAATTTGAACACATGATCTGGGTTTTCAAAGTTTCTCACTATCCAACTTTATTTACTAAAATTTTCATAGCGCCCAATGTTTTAAATTTTTCAAACATTTATCAGTGTTGCATACTCAGTTAGTTAATAAACATTTAATGATCAAGTGATGGAATTATATAATCTTTCTTACACATGGAATAAATAGTTTATTTGATTAGAACCATTTTGTATTCTACATTTAACACAAGAGATGGGGCATAGACAAACTCAGATCATGGGCTCGATTTTACCGGCGGGTTTCCTGTGCGTTCCCAGCGGGGGGGGCCCCGAAAATCCCGATATCCAGGCACGTGACCGGATCGCGCCACGATCCCGCCCACTTCTGGGTTCCCCGATGACGTGCGGGGGTGCGTGCGTAGCCCCCGCTGGTGGGAATCCCGCTGGCAATTAAAGCCAGCGGGATGCCACTTGAGTGCATTTATTTTGCTTGTTCAGGTCATTAACTGACCTGATTAAGGGACTCTGTGTGATTTTGGAGAAACATGGGACTGTTTCACACACTGGGGGAAACAGTCCTAGTTGAACTGGACGTGTTGCAGCCGTCAGCCTGTGGCAGCTGCAAAGGTCCATTTGACAGGTGGGGTGGGGGGAGACCCTCACCCATTGCAGGAGGCCGCTCTGTCACTTGGGACAAAGTGTGGCCTCCACCACCCCCCTCCTGACGGTCAAAGCCACCAACCTGCACACTCACGCCGGGGTCAGGAGACATATGCCTACCTTGCGGACCCCGTCAGATGTACATATTGCGGATGGGGGCCGTCGTAGCTGCAGTCATGACCTCCTCGGGGGGTGAACAGCATCACCAGCCTCGCCATCCACGCCGTCCACCTCTGACACGTGGAGCTCCACAACACAGTGCTGTGACACATCCACCTGTACAGCAGGAGGGAGGGCTACCGCAGAGAGAGATGCGTCGCAGAGGGCACTACCCTCGCCACAGGGTCCACAGACCGAGGCGCAGCTCCCCGGACCTCTCCGAGCAGCAGTGCACACGGAGGCGCAGATTCACTCGACATGTAGTCGTGGACATCTGCAGCCTCTTTCATGCCAAGCTGCTCCTGGCTGGCCCCAGCACCATCTGCTTACCTGTCGCTGCCAAAGTCACCACTGCCCTCCACAACTTCTCCACCGCATCCTTCCAGGGTGCAGCCGGGTACACCACCGATGTCTCCCAGTCGTCTGCGCGGAAGAGCCCTGCAAATACACCTGCACCTACTCTGCAGTAACACAATGGGTGGCATCAGTGGTGGGTCCTCATAGTGATACCCAGGAGCGGGCATTATTGCACAAAACAGACAGGATTCGCGGAGACATGGCAGTGGTGGTGCCAATATAATGTGTGATGTGAGTTGTTCTGAAATTCAATATAGGTAACACCCATGACAAACCCTCAAACACCCTTGTGCATCCCCTTCATGCTAACGACACGTTTGCCTTACGCTGCCTACCGCACATATGTGATGCATGCCCTGTGGCTGCAGCACAGGTGGTGGCAGGTTGAGTGAGGCTGGCCGTGAGCGAGATGCACGAGAGGGTGAGTATGGGATAGAGCCATGAGATTTTATGAGGATTGGGTTGCGTGTTAGTGGCGGGGTGAGCATTCGCGAGGTGAGTAGGTGCAGGTAAGATGAGGATGGGGTTTGAGTGGGTATGAGGGGTGATGTGACAGAGTAGTGTTGGCGGTGCCGAAGGAGATGTGGGGTGGGGGCAGTGTTGTGGCAGACGAAGTGTAGGGGAAAGACTACGTGTTCTCACTGTGGCTGACCTGCGGTCATTGGAGCGCCTCCTGCACTGTATGCAGGTGGGCGATATGTTGGTGGCGCAGGTGACCCCCTCTGCCACCTCGAGCCAGGCCTTCTTGGTGGCAGAGGCAGGCCGCTTCCTCCTGCCCGCCGGGTGGAAGAGCTCTGTCCTCCCCCTCCTCCTCACCACATCTGATGATACCTGGGGTGAGGCATCATTAAACTGGGGAGCAGCCTTCCCCCTGGGCTGTTCCATGCTGTAATTTGTTCCATTGTTTGCAGCATCTGTCAGTGGAGGACTGCCCCTTCAACTAGAGAGCCTTCTAAAATCAGGCCCCATGTGTTCAAATTGCCCATTATTAAGGGCCGTTAGTTAGTTTTTATTGCCAAATATAAAAACCCAATTTTCACGGATTAATTTTCAGTGTTAAAACAAAGTGTGACAATCATGGGGGTGGGGGGGGAGAAATTGCACCCCAAAAAAAATGAGTAAAGTTAGACAAAATCAGGTTTTTTTTAAAAAAGTGGCCCGGAATTTCCTGGAGATATGTGCCATTGTAATTGATGCATCAATGTCGCAGGGCCTGATTTATGGCACAAGACTCCCAGGAAATTATGGTGTCAGTAACTTCAACTACTACTTATATCACACCCTCATTTCCTGAGACTTTTGCTCCACTCCGCGTTTCTCTTGCTCAGCTAATTATCATAGTTTGGCCTCCCATTAAAATCAATAGTGAGATCGCGTTTGCTGAATTAACGTCACTGAGATCGCTACTGTCATTTAGATCATTGCAGAATGGTGCTGGTAGGCTGAGCATACAGGAATCATAACAGAAACGCATTTAAAAGAATCAACATTGCTTCTGGGCATTATAATACAGTTGCTTTCTGAATTCTAAATTTTTTTTTATCAGATTGATCAAAGCAGAGCTCATGTTTTTAAAGTTTTAATGTAGTGTGAATGTTCTTTATACATATTTCTTGACCTGCTAGATACTGTAATCAAGAAAACTAGGGTAATCCTTGAAACATTGTAATGAAAGGATACACCGAACTCAATTCATGCACATTATATGGAATTTCTAACCCCAGTATTTTTACTGTTTAGAGCATAGCAAAGCCACCATGTACTAAATTTACTTTATAAACAGCAGCCCATTCTAAAAATGTCCAGATGGAATTATTGGTTACAAAAATATGTTCCATTGTTCTTCTGCCAGTATTTATTCAATATTTATTCTTGTCTATATAGTTCAGTAATTTGCTACCAGATATAAATAAAGCAACAAACACATTCGGTTGAAATTCCTGCAGAAATCAACAAGCAAAATAAATTCTTAACTATCCATTGGCTGCGCCACCTCCGATCGGCCACTATGCTTGCTGCAGCATATTCTAATTATTTTACCAGCAAATTGTGGCATACATTTGCCACTGGAGGATTGGGGAGCACAATGGTCTAACTTATGGTATAATGGTCACTGCTGTTAGTATGCAAAGTATTTAGCTTTTTGTCCCCTTTATAGAATCATAAAATTACAGTACGGAAGGAGAACAATTTGCCCATCGAGCCAGTGGCAGTGTTGATTTTCCAAATGGAGCTAATTATACCAATCAAAGTTTCTTGCTCCTTACCCTTTTGTATTCTTTTCAACTGCTTATCCAATTTTCCTTTTAAATAATGTTAGTCTCAACCTCAAAAACCTCTTGTGGTAAAGTATTCCATGGCCTAATAATGCTCTGTGATTTTTTTTTTTAACTTCCTTATTGGCTTTTCTAGTGATAAATCTTGAATCTATGCCCCTTGTGACTGATTAGTCAACCATCGGAGACAACCTTTCAGCCACTGCTTATCCTCTCAAAACCATTCATAATCTTGAAAACCTCAATTAGATCCCCTTTACCTTTTCTCTGTTCCAATAAAGGGTGGGGGTGGAATCTTTTTCTTTCTAGCCTTTATTCATAATAAGCTCTCATTCCTGATGGTATTCTAGTTAAATTTCATGGTATCCTTTCCGTGGGTTTTAACATTCATCCTACAAGGGTGCCCAGAACTGCACACAATACTCCAATTCGGGCCTAACAAATGTCTGGTAGAAATTACACATCTGGAAATTAGGCAGGGCGTATAACAAAGAATGTACAGCACAGAAACTATTCGGCCCAACTGGTCTATGCCTGTGTTTATGCTCCATGTGAGCCTCCTCCCACCCTTCATCTAACCCTATCAACATATTGTTCTATTCCTTTCTCCCTCATGCATTTATCTGGCTTCCCCTTAAATGCATCTATGCTAGTCAGCTCAACTACTCCTTATAGTAGCGAGTTCTACATTCTTACCACTCTGGGTGAAGAAGTTTCCCCTGAATTCCCTATTGAATTTGTTAGTGACTATCTTATATTTATGGCCCCTAGTTCTGGTCTCCCCAGCAAGTGGAAACATCTCCTCTACATCTACTCTATCAAATCCTTTCATAATCTTAAAGACCTCTATCAGGGCACCCTTCAGTCTTTTTTTCTAGAGAAAAGAGCCCCAGCCTATTCAATCTTTCCTGATAGATATAACCTCTCAAAAGGGGCGACCAATCCACTACCATCAATTTTCTGCCCCACCGAAAGTGAAAATGACCCCATAGAATTTTACCCACAACTAAGGTCAGACTAATTGACCTATAATTTCCTGGCATCTCCTTAACCCCTTTCTTGAGCAGGGGTGTAACATTTGACAATTCTCATTTCCATGGATTTTTGGAAAATTACAGTTAGTGCTTCCACTATCTCTAACCTCATTCAGTATCCTGGGATGCATACTATTTGTACCTGGTGACTTTTCTACTTTAGCTCCCATTAATTTAGTGTTTTTTTTTAAATACATCTTCCTTCTAAATATTTGTCCAATAGTTGCTCTTCCACATCCCCCTCAATTGCTTCTGTAATCCTACTTTCACCTTCCTCTGTGAAAACAGAAGTAGTTAAGCATTTCTGCCATTCCCTCACTTCAAGTATAATATGGCCACTTTCATCTCTGTGGTCCCATCTGTAATTTTGACTATCCTTTTACTTCCTTAAGTGCTTATAAAATTCCATGCTGTTTCCCTTCATGTTGACTGTCAGTCTTCTTTCATGCTCACTCTTAACCTTCCTGATCTCACTTTTTGTTTCCCTGTATTCTTTTTGTACATGTTTTCTTCTATTGTCTCCCCTTTATTTATCATTAGCCTTTTTCTAACCTAATTTATGTTCTAACCCTCATTTATCATTTAAATATCTCCCACTGCTGGTCAGTTGTTTAATCTATAACTTTTTTCGACCAATTTAACTGTTCTAAGTAAGTCCTCTTTCATCTCTATGAAACTAGCTAATTTCCAATCTAATGATTTTCAAGAGAAAAACTTTTATAATGTATTTTCGATGTGTACCTAATTATGGTCACCATTTGCCAAATATTCTCCAACCTCATAGTTACTTATTTGTCCTGCTTTGTAACCCGGAATCTGATCTAGCACTGCATTATAGAATCATAGAAGTTTACAACGTGGAAACAGGCCCTTCGGCCCAACATGTCCATGTCGCCCAGTTTATACCACTAAGCTAGTCCCAATTGCCTGCACTTGGCCCATATCCCTCTATACCCATCTTACCCATGTAACTTTCCAAATGCTTTTTAAAAGACAAAATTGTACCCGCCTCTACTGCCTCTGGCAGCTCGTTCCAGACACTCACCACCCTTTGAGTGAAAAAATTGCCCCTCTGGACCCTTTTGTATCTCTCCCCTCTCACCTTAAATCTATGCCCCCTCGTTATAGACTCCCCTACCTTTGGGAAAAGATTTTGACTATCTACCTTATCTATGCCCCTCATTATTTTATAGACTTCTATAAGATTACCCCTAAACCTCCTACTCTCCAGGGAAAAAAGTCTCAGTCTATCCAACCTCTCCCTATAAGTCAAACCATCAAGTCCCGGTCGCATCCTAGTAAATCTTTTCTGCACTCTTTCTAGTTTAATAATATCCTTCCTATAATAGGGTGACCAGAACTGTACACAGTATTCCAAGTGTGGCCTTACTAATGTCTTGTACAACTTCAACAAGACATCCCAACTCCTGTATTCAATGTTCTGACCAATGAAACCAAGCATGCCGAATGCCTTCTTCACCACCCTATCCACCTGTGACTCCACTTTCAAGGAGCTATGAACCTGTACTCATAGATCTCTTTGTTCTATAACTCTCCCCAACGCCCTACCATTAACGGAGTAGGTCCTGGCCCGATTCAATCTACCAAAATGCATCACCTCACATTTATCTAAATTAAACTCCATCTGCCATTCATCGGCCCACTGGCCCAATTTATCAAGATCCCGTTGCAATCCTAGATAACCTTCTTCACTGTCCACGATGCCACCAATCTTGGTGTCATCTGCAAACTTACTAACCATGCCTCCTAAATTCTCATCCAAATCATTAATATAAATAACAAATAACAGCGGACCCAGCACCGATCCCTGAGGCACACCGCTGGTCACAGGCCTCCAGTTTGAAAAACAACCCTCTACAACCACCCTCTGTCTTCTGTCGTCAATCCAATTTTGTATCCAATTGGCTACCTCACCTTGGATCCCGTGAGATTTAACCTTATGTAACAACCTACCATGCGGTGCCTTGTCAAAGGCTTTGCTAAAGTCCATGTAGACCACGTCTACTGCACAGCCCTCATCTATCTTCTTGGTTACCCCTTCAAAAAACTCAATCAAATTTGTGAGACATGATTTTCCACTCACAAAACCATGCTGACTGTTCCTAATCAGTCCCTGCCTCTCCAAATGCCTGTAGATTCTGTCTCTCTGAATACCCTCTAACAACTTACCCACTACAGATGTCAGGCTCACCGGTCTGTATTTCCCAGGCTTTTCCCTGCCGCCCTTCTTAAACAAAGGCACAACATTTACTACCCTCCAATCTTCAGGCACCTCACCTGTAGCTGTCGATGATTCAAATATCTCTGCTAGGGGACCCGCAATTTCCTCCCTAACCTCCCATAATGTCCTGGGATACATTTCATCAGGTCCCGGAGATTTATCTACCTTGATGCGCGTTAAGACTTCCAGCACCTCCCTCTCTGTATTATGTACACTCCTCAAGACATCACTATTTATTTCCCCAAGTTCCCTAACATCCATGCCTTTCTCAACCGTAAATACCGATGTGAAATATTCATTTAGGATCTCACCCATCTCTTGTGGTTCCGCACATAGATGACCTTGTTGATCCTTAAGAGGCCCTACTCTCTCCCTAGTTACTCTTTTGCCCTTTATGTATTTGTAGAAGCTCTTTGGATTCTCCTTTGCCTTATCTGCCAAAGCAATCTCATGTCCCCTTTTTGCCCTCCTGATTTCTCTCTTAACTCTACTACGGCAATCTCTATACTCTTCAAGGGATCCACTTGATCCCAGCTGTCTATGCATGTCATATGCCGCCTTCTTCTTTTTGACTAGGGCCTCAATCTCCCGAGTCATCCAAGGTTCCCTACTTCTACCAGCCTTGCCCTTCACTTTATAAGGAATGTGCTTACCCTGAACCCTGGTTAACACACTTTTGAAAGCCTCCCACTTACCAGACGTCCCTTTGCCTGCCAACAGACTCTCCCAATCAACTTCTGAAAGTTCCTGTCTAATACCATCAAAATTGGCCTTTCCCCAATTTAGAATTTTAACTTTTGGGCCAGACCTATCATTCTCCATAGCTATCTTAAAACTAATGGAATTATGATCACTGGTCCCAAAGTGATCCCTCACTAACACTTCTGTCACCTGCCCTTCCTTATTTCCCAAGAGGAGGTCAAGTTTTGCCCCCTCTCTCGTCAGGCCATC
Organism: Heptranchias perlo; assembly: GCF_035084215.1. Lineage (NCBI taxonomy): Eukaryota > Metazoa > Chordata > Chondrichthyes > Hexanchiformes > Hexanchidae > Heptranchias > Heptranchias perlo. Next base: position 84,608,098 of record NC_090325.1, on the reverse strand, counting down.
CACATACTGAATGAGAAATTCCTCCTGAATACACTCAACAAATTTCTCTCCATCCAAGCCCCTAATGCTATGGCTGTCCCAGTCAATGTTGGGAAAGTTAAAGTCCCCTACTATTACCACCCTATTTTTCTTGCAGCTGTCTGTAATCTCCTAACATATTTGCTCCTCAATTTCCCGTTGAGTATTTGGGGGTCTGTAGTACAATCCTATCAAAGTGATCTCTCCCTTCTTATTTTTCAGTTCTACCCATATGGACTCAGTGGGCGAACCCTCGGATATATCCCCTCTCACTACTGCCGTGATATTCTCCCTAATCAAGAACGCAACTCCCCCTCCTCTCTTACCACCTCCTCTTTCCTATAGCATCTGTACCCTGGAACATTGAGCTGCCAGTCCTGCCCCTCCCTTAGCCATGTTTCAGAAATAGCTATAACATCCCAGTCCCATGTACCCATCCATGCCCTGAGTTCATCTGCCTTGCCCATCAGACTTCTTGCATTGAAATAAATGCAGTTTAATCTAGACTTCCCTTGGTCTTTGCCCTGCTTTCTCAGACCATCTGTCCGGTCATGTTCTGTACACTCTCCCTTACTGCCTTTTGTTTCTGTCACCACTTTACTTCCCACTGACTTCCTGCATCGGTTCCCATCCCCCTGCCACATTAGTTTAAACCCTCCCCAACAGCACTGGCAAACACTCCCCCTAGGACATTGGTTCCAGTCCTGCCCAGATGCAGACCGTCCAATTTGTACTGGTCCCACCTCCCCCAGAACTGGTTCCAATGGCCCAGGAATTTGAATCCCTCCCTCTTGCACCATCTCTCAAGCCACGTATTCATCCTAGCTATCCTGTCATTCCTACTCTGACTAGCCCGTGGCACTGGTAGCAATCCTGAGATTACTACCTTTGAGGTCCTACTTTTTAGTTTAACTCCTAACTCCCTAAATTCAGCTTGTAGGACCTCATCCCGTTTTTTACCTATATCGTTGGTACCTATATGCACCACGACAACTGGCTGATCACCCTCCCCCTCCAGAATGTCCTGCAGCCGCTCCTTGAATTCTTCATACTGAATAAGGAAACAATTCTGGATGCATTCAAAGAACTCCTCCCCATTTTGACAGTCCACACATCCCAGCCCACCCTAGGATAGTTCAAGTTCCCCACATAATTATAGCTCTCATTATTACAGACCTCTGTTAGTTGCTGACAAATCCCATCCTCAGTTTCTTTCCCACTCTTTGGTTTGTACTTCACTCCTGCTAAGGCAACAGATCCCCTTTTATTTCTTAACTCTACCCAGATAGACTCTCTCAGCACAACTATCAATAAAAACTTTCCTTTCTGTGGCTGTATTTGTGTCTTTAATTAACAAGGCACCATCTTCCTTTTTTTCCTTCACTATTTTTCTAGTTATGCATGCATTCTCTCCATTTTGACCACAAACTTGTCTCATCCTTAGAAGGTTATGCTGATAGGGTTAGAAGAAGAGGAGTGGGAGGAGGCTCGTGTGGAGCATAAATGCCGGCATAGACCAGTTGGGCTGAATGGCCTGTTTCTGTGCTGTACACTCGATGTAATCCTAGTTTAGCTTAATCCACAATTATTACTACTGCAAACCTCACTAAATTGTCTAAAGATCTTGCCCTCCATCTCTTTCCCACTGCTTAATGTTCTGTAATGCGCTTTCAGTATAGTAACTGATCCCTTGTTATTTCTGAACATATACAGACTTCATTTGAGCTAGGGTTGCCAACTCTGGTTTAACATTCCTGGAGATCTGATCATGTAATGTCCAGTCACATGACATGGGATCACGCAGCATCTGCCCGCAGTTTGCAAATGTTAGTGCAGTATTGCCCCACAGTTTTTAATGCAACTTACATAAGTAGATGGTGCATACAATTTGTAAAACTTGAATTGTAGTTTACTCTTTGTTTCTGATTTCAAAACTCAGATGTTGATTACACACCAGCACCTGAGATAATAAAATTGTCTTTCAAAATCAGAGGAACAGTTAATCAGGCTGTGCAATTTCAGTACTATGTTTAATTTATTTCCTGCTATTCAGAGCAGGATAAACATTCTTGGCCATTACTTTTAATGGTTAAAAGGCCATCGAACTGGTTGAGAAGTATAAAATATTGCAGCTGGTAATTCCTGTTTGCCAGATTTCTGCTGGTAAGACTGAAGAAATCCTATAGTCTCGACCAAACTCACTCAGCAGAAACTGAAGTAGTTAGCATTTGTGTTAGTTATCATTAAAATAAGTGGCAAGATTAACATCCCGATTTTTAAAAGTGGAAAGCATCTGGGTAATTTGCCAAGCACATTTCGACAGCACAGCACTTTCAAAGATGGGGTGTTTCTCCTCCACAGCTACCTATCACAAAGTCGGTCACTGTGGCATCAGAAGAGGGCTCAGGAAAAAGAGTCAGGTTTATTATTCAAATATCTCAGCCCTCAGAACTACAGTCTGACCTTTCCTAAATGCCTAAAGGAAACCTTTACCTCTTTTTTTCAAGAGTAAGTTTAAATGCTCCTCCACGATTTTGAACTTCACCTTCTTCAAATGTAACATTTTCCTCTGACATTTAATTAGTATTTTCAGTGCACTCATTGGATTTTGTGGATATGCAAGGTTTCAACTGACTACTTATTCTCTGACAACAGAGTGGCTGTTGAATGAAGAAAAACATCTTACTAAATTTGCCAGCCGACATACAAAGAGCCCCCTCTGCAGCTGGGTGCTGGTTTCCACTAAAATGGATAGGGTGTATTCTAGCACGTAGTGCGTTCTGGGTAGGGACATCTGCCATTAAGACCCAGATTCACAGAACGGATCCTATTACGATCGGGGCTGGGGAGAATCGCATTTGGAGCAGGGAATCAATAAATTGAATTAATTATTACCGTGGGTTCCCTAGGTTGAAAATCTGTTTCATCCCATCTCAGATTCTCTTCTAAAATGAGTAAGCTGCATCAAGAACTATCAAATTCTCTTCAGACATTTTTTTTAAAAATTCTTTCATCAGACTGATTTTCTTTACCAATTTTTTAAAAAAATCTATACATTGTGCCTTGTGTGTGAAGCTTTTAAAACTCTGAATGTTGCGCTAAATTTATGTTATGCCAAAAAATCAGCATTTAACAAGTACAAATGTGCACATAAAATTATGATGCAAGCATTAAAATTGCCCACTAATGTAGCAGTGCAAAGAAAGTGCTAAAACATATTGTCACCAGCCAACTTTTGAAAGTGAAGTGACTTATTGAATTGCTCTCTTTCCCGCCCCTTTCTGTTTCTGTCTGCTGCTTATATTTCATGTTTATTTTTTCTCTTTAATAGGAAAAGGACCAGCGTAGTTTGGAGATTAGCACTGCTAAATGCATGCTAGGACTACTTCTAGGAAAAACTTGGCCACTGTTTCCAGCCTTTCATCAGTTCCTTGAGGTATTAAAATGTGAACTTTTTTTTAACAGTAATTGTTGCAATTAATTATGCCACTATTACTGTTACATTAAATTGAATGTATAAAAGATGTTGTTCCTGCACCAATAAGATTTCACGACCTTTATCTAAAGATATAGAAATCCTTAGAGAAACTAAATTAGTTGTAATTTCTTTTTCAAAATTGCTGTACAAATACCTGTAACATTTTCAAACAATAGGATCTATTTTCAATTGTTTTAAGTTTTTTTTTAAAAGTTATTGTGCAGGGCACTAAATGCATGATGGAAGAATGTAGCTATTTGAGGCCTCATTGAAAATGGTAGTGTTGAGGGGAAACAAGATCATTATAATTAAAGAATTCTTAAAATTTGAGCAAGTTGATTAGATATCAAATAGCAAATTTGTGGTAATTATTTGTGAAATACAACTCCTCTTTAGGCAAATAAAGTACAAGGTTAAAATTGACAAATATTTTCTCCTCTCCTGAAGATGGTAACTCATGCAGCTCAATTCCATAGATGCTAATAACCCCAGGAAACTCGCCCAAGCCTAGTGGCTGAAGTTCTTTTTGTTTGAGCTCAGACACTGAGCATTTGCAAGAGATTTGACTGAGCAGTATCACAATTCTCTGCTCCTTCCTTACCATATCTTCCTCTTTTTTTTCCTTGCACTTCTCAAGTGCCTTTGGATGTTTTTCTACATCAGCGTTGTCCAATATGTTAGCCACTAGCCACAATTGGGAATCTAGATGTGGCTAATTGCATTTTTGATTAGTAATTAAAAATGAGTTATAGAAACTGTCGTTGGGCATGTGATCTCTGCTCGTATTCACACAGCGTATGCATGTGTACTTCAACGTTTTTGTGCCTTTTTGTTGGTAAAATGATAAGACAAAAAGCAGAGTATGTGTGTTTTTTGATCGTGGTTACTTTGCTGCTTTGGTTACTGAACAGTGGTAGATGTTTGTTAAGTAAATATACACATGAAGTACATTTACCTATATTGTGTGAGTATTATGGTGTTTTCTACTAAAAGTAGTGTTTGTGGCTAAAACAATGTCACCGTAACCACATCTGTGACTAGTCAACAATTTCTATTGGACAACACTGTTCTATATTAAAAACACACATATAAATTGTACGAATATCTTAATGTAATATTTCGTGCCAATGTCAAACAATTCCATGTTTCAAATGAATTTGGCCACACAGAATGATGGGGTTTATATAGCTTGAGAATTCCTGGTTTGAACTCCAAGAAACTACCCTTCAATTGTTTTGATAACACCTGGGCCTCTTATGTTTACACTTGCATTGAAGTACGCCACTAAATTGATGTCCTGCAGCAAAATGCGAGGGGGAAGAATATGGTAACTTGTATTTTTGCCACAATATTAGCAAAGTAGAACCAATTTGTTTTTCTGCACCATAAAGGCATGTGAAATGATTCTATGGCATCTTTAAATTTTATGTTCTATACAGCAATCTAAGTATAAAGTGATCAACAAGGACCAGTGGTGCAATGTGCTCGAGTTTAGCAGAACAATTAACCTTGATCTTAGCAACTATGATGAAGATGGGGCTTGTAAGTACATTAGTTGGATCTCTTTAACTGTCTTTGTTTTCTCCTTGTCTTTTTCCCTTTAGCGTCCATGGCTGAGGGAGTGAGCAACAACTGACTGCTGAAAATGATGTTCTGAGATCTGATGCTGGAAGGTGTACAGAACTAGTCAGTGATGACTTTTCCTAAAATTTTCCCCTTCCTGCAGGGAAGCACCAAGTCCATTTCTCAGCCTCTCCTCATAGCAGTGAAGTGGAAATTGGGAACTTGATGTGAATGGATTGCAGGTGTAAACCAGCATTCCACCATTTTGTAGTTCACCAAGCCTTTACCATAGCTTTATTTTTAAGAAAATGTTCAGTTGTGAATTAAAAAAAACTTTAGGTAATACATGCACTTGGACCAATTACTATATTGGAGTGAGATTATATTGCAGTCCTGACCTAGTGGCTTGACAGTTTTGTTTTATTGTGCATTTTTAACTCAAAACACTTTGTATCAAGCTGGATAGAGACAGAAAACTAATTATTTATTGAATATTTGAAAATGTGCTTATCCTCTAACATCTCAGACTTTAATTATTTCATTCAACAGTAACAGTGCTCTGCCACTAGTTTCAACTATTTTCTGTACCCTGCAATCCTTCTGTTTTACTCCAGTACTGAGTTCTGGAGAAATCGTCTTTGCAGATGAGCACTCTGCTCTTTCACTAGATTGAGCACTTGAAGTTGGCTTTATAGTATCATTATTGGATAGCACTTGGCAGTCATCCATGCCACACATCAAGCGGCATGATCACTTTTATGACCTGCTTTATTTCAAACTCTTGAGGTTTCCTATTCCTGATTTATGTTTCTCTTCTCATGAGAACCTTGCACAGAAAGCTCATGTCAAACACTTTTGAATCTCCTAATTTTAGTGTTGATGTTAATTGTTATACATTGATATTAATACTATAGGTTTTTTGTACAATTTCACTTTCACTTATCTTTTGTATAAAGATTGTTCAACATTCAAAGTTTTTGTTCTGCTAACCCAGTATATCTGCCAACTGTGACTCCAAGCTCATGGATGCATTTGGTCAATGAATCTACCTACAATGGTCTAAAAAGGTTTGTATAGCATGCCACTAGGTAGGACTTGTTTACTAGAGGGCCCTACAATCTCACACAATCACTAAAGCACAGAACATACTCTTGCAGTCGAGCACTACCCCTTATTGAAGATGAGATATGAGCTGCTGTGCTTTAATAAGCTGCAGTTCACTCTATGGACTTTCATACAATCCATGGCATTTGCTATTTTGCTTTGCAGAATGCTGTGTCTACATCTGGCATCTCTTTCCAAGGGAGCTGTAACAACAACTACTACAACTGTCGTTTGTTTGGAAAGGTATTTTTGGTGGACTGTTGGTGAAATTGCTGGAGACTCTTAAGAAGTACCTAGCAGAACATTTGAAGAATTTCAGGAATGGCTATGAAAGGCACACCCTCTGTTTAGGCTGTTCCTTATTCAGACAACATGCCACAACAAAGCCTGTTGCAGCAACAGCTCTTTTGTGGCACTGCTTGTGGCTTCCAAACTTCACACTCTAGGATGACTGCTCCAGGGCAGAATCCATGCCAAGAAGCACCCACTGTGGCTCCTTTCACAGTTCTGGGCATTGTAGAGCTCCCAACAATTACTTCTCTAAGGGCTTGCACCATTTGCAGAAATTAATTCAGACAGGTATTTATGAAATGCCTAACTGTTGCTACAGTGCATCTGTGGGTACAACTTCTCCAAACCTACTTGTATGTGGACAATTGGCTCATTCTTGTTTGGAATCCATTGGCACAGTTGTGCAGTACTCAAAACAGTCCAGGAACTGGGCTTCATAAGCTATTGAGAGAAGTTTCAGCTACAACCCTTGCAAGGCATAACATTCCTAGGTGCAATATTTGGAACTACCCAGCAGAAAGTTTTTCTGTCTCTACATAAGTTTCACTTCTCTCTCAACAGAAGATTATGGATTCCAGAAAAAAAGGTGTCTCTGAATACTTGGCCTATGGAAGCAGTCATCTTGGCAGTTCCTAATGCCCTTTTGTTTAAGACTGCTCCAGTTTGAACGAAAGAAAGACTTGCATTTATATAGCGCCTTTCACTACCTCAGGATGTGCCAAAGCGCTTTACAGCTAATGATGTACATTTGAAGTGTTGTCACTGTTGTAATGTAGGAAACAAGGCAGCCAATTTTTGCACAGCAAGGTCCCACAAACATCAATGTGATAATGATCAGATAATTTGTTGTAGTGATGTTGGTTGAGGGATAAATATTGGCCAGGACACCAGGGAAAACTCTCCTGCTCTTCTTCGAAATAGTGCCATGAAATCTTTTACATCCACCTAAGGGGGCAGATGAGGCCTTGCTTTAATATCTCATCCGAAAGGCGGCACCTCTGACAGTGCAGCACTCCCTCAGTACTGCACTAGAGTGTCAGTGTAGATTTTGTGCTCAAGTCTCTGGAATGGGACTCGAACCCACAACCTTCTGATTCAGATGGTGTCCTGGCCAATATTTATCCTTCAACCAACAGGTTCAGCCAATGGTCTCCCTGCAGAGCGCCTCTTCCTTTGTAAGAATCCTCCAGGACTCTGTTCTGAATCTCATATCTTTATTAGAAAACAATGTCTTGCAGGCAACACCTCCTGCAACAGCCTCTCCCACAGGTATTGGAAGGGTGCATGTCCGGAAAGGATGGACGCCCACACGGGGATTGGTCTCCAAGCAGAGGCGCATCCCATCTGGTATATCCCACATGGTATTAAGGCTGGCAAAGTCTAGAACTTGGTCTTTGGCAAATCAGTATGCAAATAGATGGATAGTAATCTGATAGTTTTCTGTATCAGACAAATGGTTACAGACTTGCTCTTGATCCCTTGCCCCTCCAGGATGCAGTGCTGTTGGCTGGCTGGTACCTACATCACAAGATACAGTCAGCTTGGACATTAACCTAAATAGATGATATATTGGGTGATACTGTATTGTCTAACGATTCACCCTTATGAGTGGGAAATCTACCTGAAGGTGTTTCAAGAAATATTCAGGATTTGGGATACCTGGAAATCGCCTCCCAGGGCAAACACCCACTTCCATGTTTATACTTCAGGACAGAGACTATGTCAGGCAGGAGACTGAATGGTTTCTCCTTCTCCTGACACACATTTGTATACCTTTTTTCACTGGTGTAAATTATAAGGGTAGCAGTAGAAATAGTGAGTTATTCTGGTGACCCCTAATTCGCCTCCGAAGTCTTGGTTCTCTGATATCCTGGTAATGAGCTGGAGCATACCACTGCTTCACAGGAGAGAGATCCTGAATTGAGGTCAAATATTGTATCTGATCCTGGAGACATTCCATTCATTGCCTGGCTATTGGCAAGACAACTGTTAGAGCAATCTTTTTCACATTTGGTAGTAAATATTTTTAAGTTCAAGCAAGAGTCTATCGAGGCATTTGTTTAAAGCCTAGTTCAATTTGAGTTCATAATTGATCTATATTATTCATTGGTTTGCAACCTATTGTTTCCCATTTTATGCAACCTATTTTGAAATTTTGCCCAGTTGGGCCTCACCTGCTTCACAATTAGGACCTTAATTTAGTTCTCCACAAGTTGATGATTCAAACATCCTTAAATGTGTAATGTTAAGTTCCTTATGTGGAAAGTTCACTGTCGTTGTTTTAGTTTAGGCTTGCAGTTAATGAGCTGCAAAACCTTCTGGATCAGTCAGTCACATTTGATGTGGATTTCTGACCGGCAGTAATTGGGACTCACCCAGAGTTCTAGCCAAAAGTTTCAAATGTGTCATTTTCACTACATAAATGCATACTGATCCCTAAGTTAGTGTGTGTCAACTGCAAAGGAATTTCATGAGTCTTTATAGTTTTCTATGATGCAAAGACCCTAAGCAAATCAAGGAACAGTTTGCGAACAGATGGCTGTGTGCACTCTGGGCTGCTATCATTTCACAGAGAAGCAGCTCGTGGCAGGTTAAAGGTCATTCTAAATCTGCATCCTGGACACCTCAATCAGGTTCCAGTTGGCATTTGAAAGGCCATCACATGGAATAATCTTCACACGTTTGCTAAGTATTACTGCTTAGGTTTGACTCCTGCATTCATTGTCCTGGCAGTTAGTATTATGGCTGCTCTGAGGAGGCTCCATGCCCCTCTGCTGTATTTAGCATGCTGGTTTGATATGCCGCCACGCTGTGCAGAGGATGTTTTAAATGAAGATAGATTGCCTAACTTGTAGGGTCTTCATTCCTGAAATGATGGGCATCCTCCACACACCATGATCCCTCCCAACCATTTCCTCAGGATCTGCAGGGATGTACATTTTTTGGGGGTTGGGGGGGGGGATTTAATAGTCAATTCCAGTTAAGCTTCAGTGAATTTGACATAATGGTGCAGGTGCTGGAGCTTTATAGGATGAGGAAGTAGACCACATGCAGCGCAACCTATGTACAATGTTGTGATATTTTCATGCACACGCTAAGAACATGATTTCCCCAGACCAATCAAGTTGAACTTTACTCTTGCAGTATGTGGAGGGTGCATATCATTCAAAGAATGAAGAAGACCTTACAAGGTAGGTTATCTATCCTGGCTAGTGCCATTCATAGATGGCTTTTTTATGGTCCCAATTAGACCACAATACATGGAATATTTAATCATGTCTGATCTATCTTTTATATAACCTTCAATCCTGTTTAGATTTTTCAAAAGCACTTCAAGGAATCTGTTCCAATGGTGTCCTGGAGTGAGCAATGGTGGAAAGCTTTTAAACCCCAGTCTTGCTTGAGGGACGTTATATTTGCATTTGTGTCCTAGTTCTCCAGCCACAGTTCAAGGGGGAGATTTTAACTGTTAGTGAGTTCCTGGCGGAAAAGATTCCTGTCTGCCCACAGCAGAATGAGGCCACATCGATTTTAACCACCGGGCCTGCTTCAGCCTGAAATCAGATGGCTTTGGATATGTATACCTGTACTAGAACAATCTTGTTAAGTATGCTAGTACAGAACAATCTTGTTAACAGCTTTACATGTTAACTATATGTTATATGAAGGTATTTATTCCATATTGACTTGATAGTCAAGTAAACTTGAAGAAATGGCTTCATAGAAATTGGCTTTCTTTTTGAAGAGCTATTGAAAATCTTGAAAACAAAGTTACTGTACAGAAAGTCTTTTGTTGGAAGATTGTAGCATTTCAATAGGCATTGCAGGCTGACTGATCTGTAGCCCAAATAAACCAGGAAAAAATAAAACTGGTGTCTCTTTAAAGTTCTCTAATCCTGCAAGCTGTTTGGGTAGATTCAGGTCAAAAAATGTTTCCAATCATAAAAATCTAGGAACATGGTTCGAACTGGCCAGCCCCTTTAGAATCTTGGAAACTTCAATAAATCCTCTTTTTCTCCTTAGTCTTTCCCTGTGGCTCTGGTGCCTAAAGTCTGGTATCTGTTTAGTTGCTCTCCTGTCCCAGGATGTCCAAACCCAGGGTGTCCCCATTGTAGTACAGTGACTAAAATTGTATGCTGTATACCAGATGGGGCTGAACCAGTGCTGTATACAAGCTTACTGTTGTCATCTCCTTTTAGATGCCTTTAATATGTGAAAGTTCACTAAGAAAATAGAAGATTACAGTTGTTTTAAAGCTGCACAATATAAACTTAGTATATTTAATGGTAGTGTGATCTACACTGTTATGAACTTCTGGTTGCAATATTAAATTCTAATTTAATTGCTTTCTTTCAGGGCCAGTCTTATTGGATGAATTTGTGGAATGGTTTAAAGACAGACAAATGTCCTAGCACTTTTGATTCAGAGACAACAGCCCAACATCCATATTCAACATTAGCCATCAAAGACCTAAGAAAACAGATTTGGAATGTGTTTTTGTTTTTGTGTTCCCCCCCCCTCCCCCCCAAAAAAATTCTGACTTGCTGAAAGCATTAAATATCTACAAGCACTGTGCAACAAGCACATAAATTTGGTGTCAAACTTTCTTCTGAGCCTGCTTTGCATTTTGTAATAGGACTACAATTATGGTACTGCAGACCCCACTGTGATATCTTGCTGTTGACATTGTGAATTCTGTGTTGTAAGCTGTTTCATACAGAAACCTACTTTTTCCAGAGGGATTGTGAATTTCAATGAAAATTGTATTAAATGGTTAAAAGTCTTAGATGAATATTTGTTGAAAAGACTTCTTAATCTTATCCAGTGTATGTATGCAAGTAGGTATGCAACTGTTCTGTACAACTTAACTGATGAAACTCCAAGATCAGATTTTTTTTAAGTATAGGTTGTTGGGCAATGGTATAACATTGTTTTGATTCACTGCACCTAGCTGTGATCTGTTGAAATGACTAATGCACCATATGGGTTGTTTAGCCCTAATTCTTGCCTTGTACTTCCTGGCTAATAGGCTAGGCTAGGCTGCTTTTTTTGTGTTTTGGTTTGTATAACTAGCTGCAAACATTAAATTGCCCATTCAGTGGGCACATAAGCTTAATAATGTTACCAAGTTTGCACGTTTTAAAGTTATTAGAATGTATGAATGTCAGATGTACAGACCAACTAGTATTCAGGTATGTGTTTAGAATCATGTGTTTTTTTCCTCCAGCACCACTTATTGATGAGAAAAGTGCTTACTTTTTTATTCAGTTTTTTTTTAATCCCATGTTACAGGTCAACTGCACTAATGTAACTTTGCTGGCTTGGCTTTGATTTAGACATTGGATTGAGATTAATGTAACCTGTATCATAATATGACAATGCCATTAAAGCTACTTTTTGACCATGTCAGCAAGTGAAAGTCTGTACATCTAAAGCAAGTGATTTTTCTAGTATTGTATTTTTCTGTTGCCTTAGACAACTTCCACCAAAGACCATGGTTATTGCCTATCTACTCGTACACAGACAAGTAATAAGATCTGGTCACCTCTTGTATTGCACCTTTTCCTATGCCAATAGACTTCATTATATGCCACAGTATCTGCTTTCTACCTAACTATTCACAAAATCCCATTGATTTGGAAAGTGACGAGAACTTTTCCTGTGAAATGGGGTACGATATAGGTGGGATAACATAGAAGTTATTTAACTTTAAATTACTATCAATAATAAGATATCTTTATGAATGCTGGAAAACAAATTATGCCATTAAGGCAAATGTATTATTTGAGGCTAATATGTATAAGGGTCGGACTGTTCCAAGAATAAACTTTCCCAATTAACCCCTGTAAATGGTATACTACTAAAACGTAAGGATGTAGATAGGACCATTTTAGTATACTGCAGAACATTTATTTTCACTCTAGCATATAAACAAGATAACATTGTTAATTGCACTTCCGTCAAATGCTACTTTAAATGCTATACAGGCAATACTTAGTATTGCTAAGCTTTTTAATACACCTGTAAGTCAGTTTTTGCTAATCTGGTTGAATATTAGAGTGGTGATTTTAAAGCCATGTGAAATGGAACAGTCTCTTTTCCTAGCTGCTGTGAAAAATATTTCTAATCTTGTATTCGATTTCTTATGTTGTTTTGTGTTTTGAAACTGACAGAATCAAGCGTATTGAAATGCAGTCTTTAATGGGAACTTTTTAAGTGCCATGTATAATTGTCACTGTTTCGTTTGTTCACTCCCAAAAGTGTATAATGGAAAATGAAGTTTCATCAATTTTCTTTTTTTTAAATCTGAAAAACTGTTGACATTTCCATCTGCCCGTTGAGGTGTGTAAGATTACTCATACCAGCACGTGTTCTATCTTCTGATTTAGAAATTAAAAGCTTCATGGAAGTGCAGTTTTAAGCACCAGATTATACAGACTGGTAATTTCTGTTTTAAAAGAAATTAAAGGCTTTTGCTCTTTTTTCTTTACAACCACTACAAAGATGCATATTTTTCAGCATTTTAGATAGTTTCTTTAATACCAACACAATTAACTGTATTGACGGTGCTTGTTTTACTGGCGTAGGTTTTTTTTAATCCACCAATAATACACAATCTATTATTCAATGTTGTCTTGGATTGTGACATACTTTATGGAGTTATTGAGGTATTTTAAATTCTTAAAGATCAGCTTTGAACTGGTGTAAGGTATGTTGAAGGGTAATCCAGATCAATCCCATAGATTTGCTAATTTTGAAGTTGGTCTAGATGGGTGGCAGTCTGCTAATCTAGGCCTTTTTTAAAGTTTATTCACTTATTTTGCATTTATTCTCTGCAGTTCCTTCTGGAAATGCCAGCAAATAGCATTATTTAAATAAAAACTGAATTGTTGGAGTGGCTTGTACATTTGTACATGGAAGGCCCTCTGTTCACTTAATATGCTGCAGTTAAATTTTATACTTTTGTTTTGACTAACTTTATATTTTGCTTTGGTAAAGTTGAGGCATCATTTTAAACCTGAAGTTGGATCAATTGTTGGAATGTTTGCACAATGATAAGTACCTGATGTAAAAATATAATACCCCACCTCTAGCACTTTTTTTTGGTGAAAGATATTGGATAGCTTGTGTTTTATTCATTTTCAGCTATTACAGACTTGGAGGCCTCTTACAACTAATGTTCTTCAAGAGTCATCTCATTACACCATGGTAGATTCATTCCTTTTTATTTTTACCTGAAATGCACTTCAGTGCAAAACTTTCAGAATTTTTTTTGATTATTTAGGCAAATTGGGTATTATGTTTATCAATCTAGGTACAATAAAATCTGTGTAAACTTGCACTTTATGGGAACATGCAAAGGAGGCTTCAGTAAATATATTAATGAGACGAACTGTGAACTACTGACTCTTGGTACAGATGAATGGTTTCCTACAGCTGTAGTGTCCCTGTTTCACTGACCTGCATGATTATAAATTACCTGGTATTTTACATCATTTATTCATAAATGAAGTTTGGTTGCCTGTTAATGATTCAAGAGTGAAGTCTACATTTTTGTGTGTAGACTATATAGTTTTCACTAATACCATAAATTTTGATAATGCATTACTTATAGATTTATAGAATATCACCTGTAGTAAATCTTCTTCCCCACCCGCAGAACATACTCTTTGTATGGATCCCAAAGATTGCCTTAGAATGATGTAATCTATTTTGTCTTAAAATTGCAGTAATTTTCAAAAGTGATTTAAGCTATTACATTCAAAATTGAAAAAAAATTCATTGTGATTTTTAGGCAGGTCCACAAAAGGGGATGTTGTATCTTTTTTGGTTTTTTTTGATAAAAATGCTGTTTTATCAAGCTTATGTTTTGTATTCTTTCTGTCCTGTTACTGTGTGTAGGTATATTTTTGTTGGTTCAATTCCTTGGAATGATGGAGTAATGATTGCCAACTAGCTTAAAATAATCAATTACAAAAAGTTCTCTGCTGTTTAGTCACAAAATTAATGTAAAGCATGTCTTGTGCACAACAGAACAGATGTTCAAATAAGTAAGTGGTGCTCCCACTCTTGAAAATGTTTTGTAATATTAAAGTCTTCCTTATTTGGATTGTAAAAATGACTTGTTAACTGGGTGCATTTATTTCAAATGTTGAGCTAAGCTTGTTTTTCATTTTGTTAGCACACAGTATCTGTATTACCTTAGTGTCATTAAATAATGGTGGTTAAATTGAAAAATGGGTTATGATTTTTATGTTTCATTTTGGCTTTAATTTTATATATGTGTATATGATGACCTTCTACTACATACTCCATCTATTTAAAAAGGCAAGGTCAGTACATCTCAAAGAAAATAGCAAACTGTATAACCTGGTCCACTGAAGTGGAACAACAAATATACCTTTTTGTTAGCAATAGTCACATTAGTTGGAGGGAGGATAAATTCATCACCTTGAATAATATTAATAATTAAGATATTTGTTCTGAACCCATTAGAACTGGATTTAAATGGCATAAGCAAAGTAACTAGAGTGTCCTTGTCTTCAACATAGTAAAAGTACACATCTATTCTGATGTCAACACATTTATACATTCAAGGGAAATACATACTTTAAGAATAATGGCCAAGTTGTATCAATGAGTCAACATACCTGGACTGTTACAAGACTAGAGCATAACCCTGTATGATGATTCATTTGGTTTGTTCCACTTAAGATTTGAGACCATATGAGACCTTAAGATGTGAGACTTTTACATTTGTGACAGAACAATGGTTAATGCATCACCACCACTACTGTAGCCTATATTTAATGTTTAGAAATTACCTTAATTTAGACCAGTGGGTCATTAGCAGAAGCTAATGCATTAAGTTTAATATTTTAAACATTACAGGCAAAAATTTATGGACAACTCTATTTTCTCCTGTAGCTGGTACAGGGCTGCATACTTTATAAATGTGCTGCCCTCAAGTGGTAATTTGAGTTATGCCACTGTAGTTCGCTTTTACAAACGACAAACTTCCTTCCCTATTTAAACAATCAGACCTACAAGAATTAGGCACTAGACTTACAGAATCCCTTAGCCATAATGTACTAATCTACGGATCAAATAGCAATTCTACAGTTTTCATAACCATTTTTGGGAAGAAAAGGTAATATCATTCTAAAATCAATCTAACTTAATTCCACTTTGTTAGGTCAATGTTCTGGAATTCGCTGCCTAACACCATTGTGGAAGTACCATCAGCACATAGACTCTAATGCTTCAAGGAGAAGACCCATCAGTACCTTCTCAGGACAACCAGAGAGGCAATAAATGCAGCCTTGCTAGAGAACAAAAAAAAAATCTTATTTTAAGGAAAACATGGTGTGCTAAAATAAATGTGTTCCTTACTAAACATTTTCCAAAATAATAAAGAACTGGGAGTAACTAAATTCTCATTCAGCCCTTTACTAAACTGAGGTTAGAAAATTTAAAGAAATGGTCCATCTGCATGTTAAGATTAAAGAAAAAGAACTTGCATATATATATATAGCGCCTTTCCCAACTTCATACATCCCAAAAGCTTTACGGCCAACAAATTACTTTTGAAGTGTAGTCACTTTTGTAGGGAAATACAGCAGCCAATTTGCACCCAGCAAGGTCCCACAAACAGCAGAGATAAACGTTCAGATAATCTGATTTGGAGGTGTTGCTTGAGGGATAAACGTCAGCCAAGACTCTGGGAGAATTCTTTGGGGTGGGGAAGCAAAAGGATCTTTTACAGCCACTTGAGAGGGTTGACAGGGTTTAAAATCTCATCAAAAGATGGCACTTCTGACAGTACTGTGTTGAAATGCCAGTCTAGATTATGTGCTCAAGTCTTCGGAGTGGACATTGAACCAACAACTTCCAAAATCAGAGGCACGAGTGCTACTGCTGAGACCTGTAATAGGACCTACCGTTGCCTAAAACAGTTTCATCAAATTCCCCAAAACATACTAATTTCTTTCACAGCAAAAGATGTCTCTACAGCAGTTACTGCAATTAGACCTGGCTTGCCTCACCAATCATTCTTAAAAAGGAAGTTAGACATTACATTCAATTGCCTGTCATTGGAAGACACAAGGATCATGCCCCCCCACCACTGATCTCCAGCACTGACCCTGCCAGAATATGCAGGGTCATGGGGAGGAGTCCGCAGGGGCCCACACCACTTGGGGTGCATCTAGGGCATCTGCCTTGTGCAGGAAGCTGAAAATTGTGGCATTGATGGCCAGGCCAGGACAAAAGGTGTTGGCCCCACTCTGGAACTTCCTGACCATGCCCCCAGTGACTCCCTTATCAAGGAGGATGGTCTTAAATATTTTTTATATAAATGTTTCCAAATCCCTTTCTTGGTTCCAGGCCTGGGCCTCAGAACCACAAAAGAAGAGGCCCGAATGAGTCTTCTCAGCGTACTGGCCTCTAAAGATTCACCAGGTCTCAGAGGCTGGAGATGTGGAAACTCTGACTTTCAAAGCCACCACCCCTGGCCCTGCCCTCTCCTGCTCTGATGGCCTTGTTTAGGCTGAGTGGAGGCTCAGCACCTTGTAATGCTATCAGGGCAAGGCTGGGTCCGAGCCTAATGTGAAGCCCTTCTGCTGCACTCTTGCTAGAGTTTGGGGCGGGGAGAGTGCACCAGATTGAGGAATTTCAGCCTATAAATGCTTTGTGGGCATGGTTGGGAGCTCTAATGAAGTACTCTGGACAGCTAAAGGATCCTCAGTATTTTGACACTGGGTTTGACACTTCATTGGAATTATTCTCCATGCAGTCTCCAACCCAAACAATGTGAGACTGCCTCCTTCAAAGGGGGTCTTGTAATATTATGCTCTGACGTCTGATTGGGATCTGATATACTGGAACAAAGAAGAAAATGTTTGAATAACACACAAGTGACAGTCTAACTGCACCCTTAAAGTGTAAGAAGAGTTGACCTGGTTGTGTGTATGGTATAATCATGATGTGGAGATGCCGGTGATGGACTGGGGTTGACAATTGTAAACAATTTTACAACACCAAGTTATAGTCCAGCAATTTTATTTTAAATTCACAAGCTTTCGGAGGCTACCTCCTTCGTCAGGTGAACGATGTGAAAATGAAATCCTCGAGATGAAATCGCATTTATAATTCACAGAACAATGCTTGGTGAGTACAGACAGTTTTTTCAACTGCCCGTTGCCAAGGCAATCAGTGTGCAGACAGACAGGTGTTACCTGTCAGGTCTCACAGAATATACAAATCACCAAAACAAAAAAAACAAAAAAAAACAGAGATAGAGAGGTAGAAAACCTCTGTTTCTACCTCTCTATGTTTTTTTTTTTGTTTGTTGTTTTTTTTTGGTGATTTGTATATTCTGTGAGACCTGGCAGGTAACACCTGTCTGTCTGCACACTGATTGCCTTGGCAACGGGCAGTTGAAAAAACTGTCTGTACTCACCAAGCATTGTTCTGTGAATTATAAATGCGATTTCATCTCGAGGATTTCATTTTCACATCGTTCACCTGAGGAAGGAGGTAGCCTCCGAAAGCTTGTGAATTTAAAATAAAATTGCTGGACTATAACTTGGTGTTGTAAAATTGTTTACAATGGTATAATCATGTCAGTCTTTACAGAAAATGTGAAAAACTGACAGCCGTGAGAACGGAAAGTTTTTGGAATTGGAAATCAGTAAAGAAATTATGAACCTTGGAGAATAGTAATTTTCTTTTCATAACCATCTTTATAGCAAAACACTTGTTAGGGCTACAGGTCAGGGTTTACCTTATTAAACCTGCTAAACCATTTGAATGCTCAGTGGTGCTCCTGTTGTTCTGCAGGGTGATGGTGCTGCAGTTTGGAAAAATATTGGCTTCAAATTTAGAAAGGGCACTGTAACAGAGAAAGAATTGGTAAGCATTGCAGGTTGCCGAGATCTGGAACGCAAATTATGAGATGAGACGCAGTTTTTATAATGCACGGATAGCAGCAGCATTTTTTAAAAAGCATGCTGCCATCAATTATAATATTTACTATGTTTATATGATATAGATACAGTAAAGGCAGCAGGCAATTGAGAGGGTACAGCACAGATTACTCCAATGCTGCCTGATATGAGAAATACACAGAAAGACTTGAGGAATTGGGAATGTTTTTGTTAGAACTGAGGAGATTAAGGGGTAATTGGACAGATGTTTGAAATTATGAAGGGATAGAATAGAGTAGATAGAAACAGAAAGTTTCCAGTGATTGAAGGGAATATAGTGATTTCCAGTGACTGAACAAGGAAATACAGATATAAGATTAAATGTCAGATTTAGGACAGAAAGCAGGAGAATTTTTTTTCACAGAGAGTTGTGAAGCTGTTGAATGCACTTAGTGGAGTTAGTGATTGAAGCAGAGACTTGTCAACATTTAAAAACAGATTAAATAGGTGGTTGAAGGGATTAGGACTACTGCTCGTGTAGAGGATAAACACCAACATGGACTGGTTGGACCGATCAGCCTGTTTCCATGGGGGCCTTTGATGGTACATCATTCCTAACCAGATAAATTGTTATGGAAATAGAGAAATGCAAATTAGAGAGAAGAGTGACTAACAAGACTTTACTGACGAAGGTTTAGTTACTCTTAGAAATCGTCTTGGAACGTGAATTACTCTTGAAGCTCATGAATCACCATGATATAACACAGTTACTGAGTAGTATGCATAAACTAACATCACAGAAGTACATTCTATGTAAGTTTTCTTTTGAAGTTCAATGTTTGCTACATATTCTGCATATACGTCCTTGCCTACCAACTAACATCACAGCAACAACTCTCTATAGCAGCTTAAAACCCAAATATTTTCTATGTACATATAGATGACAGATCTTTATTCTTAAGCTAATATCAACTGTTCCTGTAACTTCTTAGACAAGTTCCTATTACTCTGATCATTGCTTTAAGTCTTGTTCTTTACTAATAAATTATCTAATTTTTCTTAACAATATAAAAGAAACTTCAGTTCTCAAATCCTAGGATTTACTCATGGAAATGGCTGGGTTAAAATCACTTAGGATTAAGCCCATAACTCACACCTGAATTTGTTGACAATGGAGCTAATTAGAAGCCGTGGTTGAACCTCAAATTAATCCTGGTACTACATTGCTGCAGATACACCATTGTACACCATCACTTCCACTTAGAATCAGGGAATATTACAGTGCAGCGACAAGAATTCAGCCTATCATATCTTCGTTGTGTTTTTCTCCACATGACCCATGTAGTCCAATCTCACTCTCTTGCTTGCTCCCTATACCTTTTATTTATCCTTTTTTTCAAGCAACTAATGCGGTTGAAAACCTGTGCATTTACCTGGCACCTAGATATGCTGACTCCGAGCCTCGAAGTAGGGGAGTAGGACTAATTAGATAGCTTTTTTTTATTCGTTCATGGGATGTGGGCGTCGCTGGCAAGGCCGGCATTTATTGCTCATCCCTAATTGCCCTTGAGAAGGTGGTGGTGAGCCACCTTCTTGAACCGCTGCAGTCCGTGTGGTGACGGTTCTCCCACAGTGCTGTTAGGAAGGGAGTTCCAGGATTTTGACCCAGCGACGATGAAGGAACGGCGATATATTTCCAAGTCGGGATGGTGTGCGACTTGGAGGGGAATGTGCAGGTGTTGTTGTTCCCATGTGCCTGCTGCCCTTGTCCTTCTAGGTGGTAGAGGTCGCGGGTTTGGGAGGTGCTGTCGAAGAAGCCTTGGCGAGTTGCTGCAGTGTATCCTGTGGATGGTACACACTGCAGCCATTGTGTGCCGGTGGTGAAGGGAGTGAATGTTTAGGGTGGTGGATGGGGTGCCAATCAAGCGGGCTGCTTTGTCCTGGATGGTGTCGAGCTTCTTGAGTGTTGTTGGAGCTGCACTCATCCAAGCAAGTGGAGAGTATTCCATCACACTCCTGACTTGTGACTTGTAGATGGTGGAAAGGCTTTGGGGAGTCAGGAGGTGAGTCACTCGCCGCAGAATACCCAGCCTCTGACCTGCTCTTGTAGCCACAGTATTTATATGGCTGGTCCAGTTAAGTTTCTGGTCAATGGTGACCCCCAGGATGTTGATGGTGGGGGTTTCGGCGATGGTAATGCCGTTGAATGTCAAGGGGAGGTGGTTAGACTCTCTCTTGTTGGAGATGGTCATTGCCTGGCACTTGTCTGGCGCGAATGTTACTTGCCACTTATCAGCCCAAGCCTGGATGTTGTCCAGGTCTTGCTGCATGCGGGCTTGGACTGCTTCATTATTTGAGGGGTTGCGAATGGAACTTAACACTGTGCAATCATCAGCGAACATCCCCATTTCTGACATTATGATGGAGGGAAGGTCATTGATGAAGCAGCTGAAGATGGTTGGGCCCAGGACACTGCCCTGAGGAACTCCTGCAGCAATGTCCTGGGGCTGAGATAATTGGCCTCCAACAACCACTACCATCTTCCTTTGTGCTAGGTACGACCCCAGCCACTGGAGAGTTTTCCCCGATTCCCATTGACTTCAATTTTACTAGGGCGCCTTGGTGCCACACTCGGTCAAATGCTGCCTTGATGTCAAGGGCAGTCACTCTCACCTGACCTTTGGAATTCAGCTCTTTTGTCCATGTTTGGACCAAGGCTGTAATGAGGTCTGGAGCCGAGTGGTCCTGGCGGAACCCAAACTGAGCATCGTTGAGCAGGTTATTGGTGAGTAAGTGCTGCTTGATAGCACTGTCGACGACACCTTCCATCACTTTGCTGATGATTGAGAGTAGACTGATGGGGCGGTAATTGGCTGGATTGGATTAGTCCTGCTTTTTGTGGACAGGACATACCCGGCCAATTTTCCACATTGTCGGGTAGACGCCAGTGTTGTAGCTGTACTGGAACAGTTTGGCTAGAGGTGCGGCTAGTTCTGGAGCACAAGTCTTCAGCACTACAGCTGGGATGTTGTCGGGGCCCATAGCCTTTGCTGTATCCAGTGCACTCAGCCGTTCTTTGATATCACGTGGAGTGAATCGAATTGGCTGAAGACTGGCTTCTGTGATGGTGGGGATATCGGGAGGAGGCCGAGATGGATCATCCACTCGACACTTCTGGCTGAAGATGGTTGCAAATGCTTCAGCCTTGTCTTTTGCACTCACGTGCTGGACTCCGCCATCATTGAGGATGGGGATGTTTGCAGAGCCTCCTCCTCCCATTAGTTGTTTAATTGTCCACTACCATTCACGACTGGATGTGGCAGGACTGCAGAGCTTTGATCTGATCCGTTGGTTGTGGAATCGCTTAGCTGTCAATAGCATGTTGCTTCCACTGTTTAGCATGCATGTAGTCCTGAGTTGTAGCTTCACCAGCTTCACCAATTGGATAGCTCTTTCAAAGCACAGGCACGATGGGCCGAACGGCCTCCTTCTGTGCTATATCATTCTATGACCTATGTGAGGCCATCCATTTTGGTCCAAAAAAGGATAAATCCTAGTATTTTTTTAAATGATGAAAAGCTAGGGGTCCATGTAGGCATCGCTAAAATGTAGTGGTCAGGTACAGAAACATAATCAAAAAGGCTAATAGAATGTTAGTCTTTAAAGATAGAGGGCTAGAATATAAAGGGGAGGCAGTTTTGCTACAGCTATACAAAGCCCTGGTTAGACCACATCTGGAGTACTGTGTATAGTTCTGGACACCACACCTTAAACAGGATATATTAGCCTTGGAAGGAGTGCAGTGCATATTCACCAGAAAATTACCAGGGCGCCAAGGGTTAAATTATGAGAGACTACATAAACTAGGTATGTAGTCCCTGGAATACAGAATGTTAAGGGGTGATTTGATTTAGGTTTTTAGGATTTTGAACGGAATTGATGGGGTAGATAGAGAGAAACTTTTTCCACTGGTGGGGCAGTCTAGGACAAGGGGACATAACCTTAAAATCAGAGCCAGGCCATTCAGGAGAGAAGCTCGAAAACACTTCATCACACAAAGGGTGGTAGAAGTGTGGAACTCTCTCCCACAAAAAGCAGAAGATGCTAGCTCAATTAATAATTTTATATCTGAGATCAATAGATTTTTGGTAGCCAAAGGTATTAAGGGATTTGCAGCCAAGGCAGGTAAATGGAGTTAGGATACAGATCAGTCATGATCTCAATGAATGGCAGAACAAGTTTGAGGGGTTGAATGGCCTACTCCTGTTCCTATGTTCCATATTCTGTTAGGGTAAAGAGCAGAGATCACCAACAGGCACATCCTGGCATTCACATTAGGATGTCGGCACGGTGGATGTTTGGCCCCCATATCTTCAAAATGACTGATGCACTGGGAGAATTAAGAAAAAAAGCAACACGGATGGAGAGAGACTCAACTTTAAGGTATTTTCATTTGTACACTCCACAAACATTAATTTAATGAGAAAATGCTGACTTTTAAAAATTATTGATGGTTCCACCTTACAACTGACAGTAGACTGGTCAAAAATAAATGCATTTTGTTTGTCCAGTAGAGTATTTTGGTTCATTGCTTCTTTCCATAGTATGTTAGAACATCAATATATAAAAAAGACAATTATGTATCATTTTTATATGTTTGACCTGATCATATAATTAAGATTCAGCAAAATAATATTTGAAAATATGTAATTTTTCCTGTTTTAAAAAAAAAGTCATCCTCAGACCCGGTTTATATCTATTGCATTGGCGTTTGAGAGATACTACAGCTGTAACAATGACTAAAATTAGGACCGATACAGATCCAGCTTAGTGATCATTCTCCCCCTCCAGTTCAGACTATAATGCAAGGGCTTTACCTGAGGACACCTCATACTGAGGACACGGTCCATTGTATAGTGTCAAATTTTGTTTGAAAATGGCTCCTGTGAAGTGACTTGGGATGTTTTACCACGTTAAAGATGCTATATAAATGCAAGTTGTTATTGTTATTGTGTGGCACTACCACCATGCTAAGCGGGATAGATTAACAGATCTAGCAGCTCATAACAGGGCATCGACGAGGCGCTTTGGCCCATTAGCAGCAGCAGAATGGTATTCCACCACAATATGTAACCTAATGGTCTAGCATATCCCTCACTCCTCTATTACCATCAAGCCAGGTGATCAACCCTGGTTCAATGAGCGTAGAAGAGCATGCCAGGAGCAGCACCAGGCATACCTGAAAATGAGGTGCCAACCTGGTGAAGCTACAACGCAGGACTACATGCATGCTAAACAGCAAAATCAGCGTACTATAGACAGAGCTCAGTGATCCCACAGCCAACGGATCAAGTCAAATTTCTGCAATCCTGCCGTATCCAGTCATGAATGGTGGTGGACGGTTAAGCAACTAATGGAAGGAGGCTCCATGAACATCCCCATCCTCAATGATGGCAAAGCCCAGCACGTGAGTGCAAAAGACAAGGCTGAAGCATTCGCAGCCATCTTCAGCCAGAAGTGCCGAGTGGATGATCCATTTCGGCCTCCTCTCGAGATTCCCACCATCACAGATGCCAGTCTTCAGCCAATGTGATCCACTCCACGTGACATCAAGAAAGGCTGAGTGCACTGGACAGGCCCTGACAACATCCTGGCCGTAGTACTGAAGACCAGCACTCCAAAACTAGCTCCACCCCTAGCTAAGCTGTTCCAGTACAGCTACAACACTGGCATCTACTCGACAATGTGGAAAATTGCCCAGGTATGTTCTGTCCACAAGTTTTTCCAGCATGATATAATTTTCACGCATAAAGAAAAAAGAAAGTTGAACATTTCAGTGGATTTCTGTACACTGTCTCACTTATCAAATTTAACACTGGTACTAAATTCAGGAACAAACTTTCTACTTGTCTTTGCCAACTGAATTAAACTCTAATTTGACTGGTGTAGCGCTTTTGGTACTCCAGGAAAAAGTAATGTATAAACATTTCTGATCTAAATCAAAATCTGGGCTAGCTGGTTGCTAGCAGTATGTATGTATGTGAGTTAAGATTTGACCAACATATAAGACTAACTGTTTGACTATAATCTACCTTAATTATATCACAGATCAAGAACAGAATTTTAAACAAGCTAGATAAACAGGTTAAGACACACCCTAGTTTGGCTAGGAATATCTATTTTCTCACCCCTGTTTCTAACTCCAGAAAGGGCAGATTTTCCTCTCCAAACCCCACGTGTTTCTACCTGCACTACAATTCCTCCTCCACTCCAACCTCACCAACATCCTCCAACTTGAATCAGCCCAATTTCCAATCCAGTTAAGCAATGTTATTGGAAGTGCGATTATTCTGGTCGTCTTAATGTGACTTTAACTGGTCTGTCACCATGCCATGTACTATTATAACATAAAACTACTAGTTTTCGTTGCACAAAGGGCATACGGAAAGCCTCACCTCCTAACAGGCAATTCTGGCACTGAGAAATCATGGGAGTCTAATTATAGGTAGATATTGAGGGAGGGAAATCAGAGGCAAAAATATCAGAGAAAAGGGAAATTCAAGTGAATGGAGCAATCCAAAAATCATATATAAAGAAAACATAGAAAAATTCAAAATAAGTTTCTGAGAAAAGCAACACGCTGGGTAGGTAAGCATTAAAAAGAAAAAGACAACAGAAATGCAATTAAAAGATACAATTAAAAGAGGGAGGTGCTGGAAGTCTTAACGCGCATCAAGGTAGATAAATCTCCGGGACCTGATGAAATGTATCCCAGGACATTATGGGAGGTTAGGGAGGAAATTGCGGGTCCCCTAGCAGAGATATTTGAATCATCGACAGCGACAGGGGAGGTGCCTGAAGATTAGAGGGTAGTAAATGTTGTGCCTTTGTTTAAGAAGGGCGGCAGGGAAAAGCCTGGGAAATACAGACCGGTGAGCCTGACATCTGTAGTGGGTAAGTTGTTAGAGGGTATTCTGAGAGACAGGATCTACAGGCATTTGGAGAGGCAGGGACTGATTAGGAACAGTCAGCATGGTTTTGTGAGAGGAAAATCATGTCTCACAAATTTGATTGAGTTTTTTGAAGGGGTAACCAAGAAGATAGATGAGGGCTGTGCAGTAGACGTGGTCTACATGGACTTTAGCAAAGCCTTTGACAAGGTACCGCATGGTAGGTTGTTACATAAGGTTAAATCTCACGGGATCCAAGGTGGGGTAGCCAATTGGATACAAAATTGGATTGACGGCAGAAGACAGAGGGTGGTTGTAGAGGGTTGTTTTTCAAACTGTGACCAGCGGTGTGCCTCAGGGATCGGTGCTGGGTCCGCTGTTATTTGTTATTTATATTAATGATTTGGATGAGAATTTAGGAGGCATGGTTAGTAAGTTTGCAGATGACACCAAGATTGGTGGCGTTGTGGACAGTGAAGAAGGTTATCTAGGATTGCAACGGGATCTTGATAAATTGGGCCAGTGGGCCGATGAATGGCAGATGGAGTTTAATTTAGATAAATGTGAGGTGATGCATTTTGGTAGATCGAATCGGGCCAGGACCTACTCCGTTAATGGTAGGGCGTTGGGGAGAGTTATAGAACAAAGAGATCTATGAGTACAGGTTCATAGCTCCTTGAAAGTGAAGTCACAGGTGGATAGGGTAGTGAAGAAGGCATTCAGCATGCTTGGTTTCATTGGTCAGAACATTAAATACAGGAGTTGGGATGTCTTGTTGAAGTTGTACAAGACATTAGTAAGGCCACACTTGGAATACTGTGTACAGTCCTGGTCACCCTATTATAGAAAGGATATTATTAAACTAGAAAGAGTGCAGAAAAGATTTACTAGGATGCGACCGGGACTTGATGGTTTGACTTATAGGGAGAGGTTGGATAGACTGAGACTTTTTTCCCTGGAGAGTAGGAGGTTTAGGGGTGATCTTATAGAAGTCTATAAAATAATGAGGGGCATAGATAAGGTAGATAATCAAAATCTTTTCCCAAAGGTAGGGGAGTCTATAACGAGGGGGCATAGATTTAAGGTGAGAGGGGAGAGATACAAAAGGGTCCAGAGGGGCAATTTTTTCACTCAAAGGGTGGTGAGTGTCTGGAACGAGCTGCCAGAGGCATTAGTAGAGGCGGGTACAATTTTGTCTTTTAAAAAGCATTTGGAAAGTTACAAGTGCAGGCAATTGGGACTAGCTTAGTGGTATAAACTGGGCGACATGGACATGTTGGGCCGAAGGGCCTGTTTCCATGTAGTAAACCTCTATGATTCTAATAAAGGAAAATCAGAAATGGAGATAAATTAAGAGCTAGATATTTAAACGAAAACCAGAAATCATTGCTACCCTTTTACAAATGTGTATTTTTTTATATAAGTTATCCAACCTCAACTGAAAGCGTTTTCCACCCCCTCCTCTTTAATCTAAGGTGTCTTGGTATTTCAAAATTGAAATCTGGTCGAATAAGAAATAGAACGAGAGAAGGCCATTTGACTGATCAAGCCTGTTCGTTCCCCGAGCGGTGTACAAGTTGCTTTATTGCTCAAGCCACCTGATTTAAACCTCAAAAATCATTCGTAGGCTTCCTGACGTTCCCCCTTAATTGCAATATGTGCCTATCTGTCACACGTGACCTCCCTCAACACTGTACTGGATCAGATTTAGTGGCTTGAGTTATCTTTTAAAATATACAATATCTGTGTTCCAGGTGCTCTTTCTGCCCAACAAAATATGCTGCTGTACTGAATTAGTTTCTTAGGAACAAGGTAACAAGATAACAACTTGCTCAAGAAAACCACTCCGTGCCTTCAGTGTACTCATTACCCCTGTGGCCTTGGGTTTTCTCTGCATGTCAAAAAATGCAGGAAAAAACAAACTTTCAGCAATTCATGATTAAGATGAATATTTTAGCATATCATTTCCAGCCCATTACTTAAGATGTAATTTACTCTTATTGTGTTAACATGAACTGGTCTACCCACACACATACTTGATGATCCTATACATACACCCCTCTTGCATGATGCTCACTAAAAGTCCATAACCAATAAATTATAGTAAAAGGTCAAGTGGGAAGTTATTTTTAATTACAAAAACTAAAGATCACGAGATAGATTTTGCCACCCGGGCGTAAAACTGGTGTTGATTTCAATGGAAATGAAAATTGTGCAGTTTCCATAATAGGCAGCTGATCAGCATCAGTTTTTAGGCCTATGAAGCAAGTTAAAGATCTACCCAATTTAATTTTACAAATAAAGATGCAATTCTGATTTACCACCATTTTCTGAAGTGTTTGACATTTAAACAGAAATCAGTAAAGAATTCTATCCTCAAAATGAGGCGCTCAAAAGCTTTGCAAAACATTTTCATTTTAAATGTTACTTTCCATACTTAGATTCTCACTTTTCTTACTCTTGCGTTCAGGGCCACGCTAGTTAAGTGTGGTCATTAATGTTTAATCCTAACATGCCAAATTAGTGTTCAATAAAAGGCCTTTTATATACAATTATCTGATGTGATACAACACTGAGAATACATCATCATGCTGTAGAAGGAAATCTATGCGATGGGAAAAAAATTAGCTTCTGAATAAGTTAACTTGTCCTTGTAGAAATCTCAACAGGCTTCCTTGGAGTCTGAATAGTGGTTTTTAAGTAAATTATTACTTGCCATTTTCACAATATATTACACTTTACTTGACCAAAACTACGGGCCAAAGTCTAAATGAAATATTTCATATATAGGAGTTAATAGGTTGCTATGATTAACCAAAAATAAATTCCTTTGTAAAACCAAAAGAAATAAAGTACAATCCTACATACTCTGACACAGAGTAAATCTCCGAGACTGTTCTTCAAACAAATTGTATTTATTAAACACAAAACACAGTGTAGTATTGAATACTTAAATTGGCAATTCTTTGGGTTTGTAAACTCAGAACATTAAAAAAAAGTTTCCTACAACTGTAGTGTAATGAAAATTGTCTCAAATGAGATGTACTGCATGACAATGTTCCCACAGTAAGCCCAGCATTTTTCCCATATAGTCATAGCTCTCGTAAGATAATAACTACAAACTAATATGGGTGGTGCTCAAGAACGCAATGATGAAAACTTATTGTTCAGCACGTTTATCTAGCAGTCTGATCATTTTAACAACAGTGTATTACAAAATATGCTAAGTTTGTTTTCATATGTGTTATTAGAGATCTCTATCGCACCCTTTTCTCTTATTTAATGTCTTAATTTTATTTATAGTTCCATTCATATTTCTCTTCGTTTAAAAAAATGTGTATGTGGGAGCTTAATTAGCAATTAATTTCAGCTCTATTGATTCAGCTCCCACATAGTGTTGGACATAGCAGCTCTTTCCAGGGTAGTTTTTTTTTAAATATCAAGAGATAGGGAAAAAAGGAAGTTAAAGCAATTTTTAAAAATAGGATTTAGAAGAGGCATCGGGGTTGACACTTTCTCTTTAAACTTAACTGAAGAAACATTTTGTAGTACTCACAGAAAAAGTTGGATGGGTGGTAAAAAGCCAAATGGCCGCCTCCAAACTGATTATACAGACACATCTCCAAGCTTAGTTGATTTGAACAAATTCCAGTACTAGCTGGAATTCATGTCATTTTATCTCAGAATTTTTAAAAGCATAAATTCCTTACTCCATGCAATATATTATCACACAGCTAATATATTTTAAATAGATACATAAGTATGCCAGCAAGGGCTAAAGCATCAATACAGTGTTATTGCACAACAAAAAGCAATTTGCAATGAAGTCAAAATTAAATATAAAAAATGATGCCGGTTTTTATATGTAAGACTGCATGATCAAGCTTTTGACCTATTGAGCTGTTGTAATAAACTGCTTTATGTGACGGAACTATGAGTTGCTACTACCAACACCTGGTACCAATAACTGAATAATCAGCTACAAGTGATTATTAGTTTTCCAAATAAAAGTCACCAGTGCGACAAAAAATTCAGCATAATACTGGCCTATGAGAGGAGAATAGTGAAAAAGCTGCACCATGATAGCTATATTACATTACGTTAAAAAGATACACCGGCATGGACCTGTTGGGCCGAATGGCCTGTTTCTGTGCTGTACGGTCTATTTAATACTGAATAATAAATACTAGGGAGCGATTACAAAGCAGTAATCTCATTGAGTAGCTTAGATGACGTCAAATTACAAGCATGAAGCTCAAAGCCCAAAAACCACTTTTGTAAAAAAAAACTTGAATTTAATGACAAAACGTTTATTTAATTTTTGCTCTTTTTTTCAGTTAGTAATAGGTGCTCGTCAAGGCCAGGACCATGGGTATACCATTCAACTGATGTGTGCAGTGACTGTTCTCACTGAAAAACTAAACAACTGTGATGTAATTAATGCAGGTTTACTGTGCAGTTGCAGAAAACACTCCCAATATTTTTTTTAAATCAAGCTGAACTTAGGTGATAGGCATATAGCACCCATTTTGTCACTTCGCACACGCTCATATTGGTTAGGAGTAACTTTAACTTCCCAGTTTGCTTTTTACCCAGTCTGAATCCATTGTGAATGAAGTCATGACTGAGGGCCAACACAGATGCAACGATGATGCTAGCCCAGAATCTTTTGACAGATCTGACAAGCCAAATTCTTTAGTGATAGTAAGGGATTATTAAACCTTATCCTTCAATTTGGTTATATTATCTTACATTTTTTTTGTTTCCATTGTTTGTATGAAAATTAATCTTATCTAGAAATCTCAACAGGTTTCAGGACTGTGGTTATCTTGCACAGTGAATGACCATTGTAGCTCCGTAGCTTAGTTACCTTGGCATTCACTCCTCATAATGACTAGTTATTGATTAACACATTCTCTCCAAAGGCGGCTTTCAAAAAACTATCAAAACTCGTTCTTGATTTTCATTCACAAATCTTACTCTTTTTGCAATGTTTCAAACCGGTTTGTTCCAATTTTTAATTGGAAAGGCATTCGAATAAAAACTGGTATTTAACATAGCGGTTACACTATCTGCCAATTTCTTTCACTACAAAAGGTTTTGTGAGCAGCGTGGCATGCAGAAAGATAGCATGCATGTTTTGACTTTTAGTTTTAAAAACCCAATGAAAGGCAGGACATTGCTTTAACTTACCTTAAAACATGCACATACAAGAAACATAATTCAAAAAGTCTGTGACAAGCCGATATTCAGGCAATGGCCTTTCAACTAATAAAACTGAGTAAACTTTCAAATGATTGCTACATAAAATTTATAATGATTTAAAAAATAAGGATATTAAGTGTTATTTTCAGATAAAGTCAAACTGATGTGAATTTCTGATAACTATAGAGCACTACAGTTTGTACTAATAATTAGGTTTTATTTTAACTACTTTATTAGGTTCATTTCTTATTTATTCCTGCCTTTCAAACATGTATTAATTACAATGAAATTTGAATAACATGGGGGATAATGAGTATCCATTTTGCCCAATTATCTTTATGTTTCAAAACCATTCAAAGGAGTTTTCCATGGCAACTCTGCCAAAGATGCAAGTTTAAAAAAGGCCGCACTTGCCCATTTTCTGCAGTCTGAAAATTGAGCAGTTGTCCATTATGCTATAAAGCACGACCCCTTCCAACTGCAAGTTTACTTAAGGTAGACAAAAGGGACACAGTGCTCAGGGTTTTCTGCTGTGCAATCGCCGGCTCGTGATTCTCCTGTTCATTAAAATGAATTGGACGAAAATTGCAGGCTCACAACAGCACAGGTGAAAAGCCCCAGCCAGTATCTTTAAATACTAAATATTGTAGTTTTGGATTTGCTATGCAGTGATTTTAAGTGACACTATAAACCAGTGCTGGTAAAGTACATACAAGAATAGCAAAATTAGATGCAGGATATACGATCCCTCCAGACAGGATGTTAAAATGAGGTTCTCCATTGACACAACTATTTTCCATCTGATCATCAGGTTTTGAACTCTTAATAGATATCTTTTTTGGGAAATCTACTACTTATAAAATTAAGTTTCACTTCTGTGTTTTCAATGACAATTGCATTTTCTGGCTTTAACATACAGAAATGGGAAAATCCTAGTCCAATTCCACAATTAATATAAACTGCCTAACTTTACTACAATTGTATACAAATTCATTACATTACATGATACTTGGTGCCAAACTCTCAAATAAAGTGTCCATCTGTTACTGGCGTTAATCCATTACATACTATACCATGTAGATTTAGTCCACCCAATTTACTTTCTTTCCAAGTATTAACTGAATGCCATTGTTTCGACCTGCTGGACAACAACGGCAAACTCCTGTATCTTAGTTTTTTTTGTTGCATGTTACAATAATCAGGCACTAGGGTCACAAGCCGACCGTGGCTAAAATGGGGTAGTTAATAGTGATTATTCTGCATTAAATTGACCTCACTTTTTTGTATGAAAGACATATGATACCACGTTATAGTCATTCGTTTCATTCCTCATTCTCTCGTAGGTTAACATCCTTAGTGCCTGATTCCACAGGGATTATCGGATGTTTGACAGCCTGTATTTCTGTTTTTCACCTGGACTCGGAAGAGTGTTCCATCTGCGCACATGCAGAGTTTATAGCGTTCCCAGCCATCGTCTACCAGGAATTCTCCAGTCGATGAATTTGGAAGCCGTGATGTACTGACCTTCACAGTCCCATTAAGAATAATACTGTTTTCCTAAGAAAAGAAAATGAAAAACGTGCTTTATAAAACCAATCACTATTAGGGCGTTTTGGAACAGAACATTAGGGAGACAGCTTCAAGCATAGACTTTTCTTTGAAAACTGAAATAGCAATGGTGGCATTGTGGACAGTGAAGAAGGTTATCTAGGATTGCAACGGGATCTTGATAATTTGGGCCAGTGGGCCGATGAATGGCAGATGGAGTTTAATTTAGATAAATGTGAGGTGATGCATTTTGGTAGATTGAATCGGGCCAGGACCTACTCCGTTAATGGTAGGGCGTTGGGGAGAGTTATAGAACAAAGAGATCTAGGAGTACAGGTTCATAGCTCCTTGAAAGTGGAGTCACAGGTGGATAGGGTGGTGAAGAAGGCATTCAGCATGCTTGGTTTCATTGGTCAGAACATTGAATACAGGAGTTGGGATGTCTTGTTGAAGTTGTACAAGACATTAGTAAGGACACACTTGGAATACTGTGTACAGTTCTGGTCACCCTATTATAGAAAGGATATTATTAAACTAGAAAGAGTGCAGAAAAGATTTACTAGGATGCTACCGGGACTTGATGGTTTGACTTATAGGGAGAGGTTGGATAGACTGAGACTTTTTTCCCTGGAGAGTAGGAGGTTTAGGGGTGATCTTAAAATACTGAGGGGCATAGATAAGGTAGATAGTCAAAATCTTTTCCCAAAGGTAGGGGAGTCTATAACGAGGGGGCATAGATTTAAGGTGAGAGGGGAGAGATACAAAAGGGTCCAGAGGGGCAATTTTTTCACTCAAAGGGTGGTGAGTGTCTGGAACGAGCTGCCAAAGGCAGCAGTAGAGGCGGGTACACTTTTGTCTTTTAAAAAGCATTTGGACAGTTACATGGGTAAGATGGGTATAGAGGGATATGGGCCAAGTGCAGGCAACTGGGACTAGTTTAGTGGTATAAACTGGGCGACATGGACATGTTAGGCCGAAGGGCCTGTTTCCATGTTGTAATCTTCTATGATTAAATATTCCAGTGTAATGCCTTGCAGTAGCCATACCCTCAATATTTGTTCAAAATCTAGACTCTTTTTAAAAATTAAAATTTTAAACTTCTACTTTCTAAAGGCTGACCTCCCTATTTTCCAAACCTGGCCACTAAGACAGGGCTCCACCTCGACACCCCGATCCCCAGAACCTCCTATAAAAACAATGGACCGTCTGCCAGTTACTGAGAGATGCCCACAGGATCTGCTATCTTTCAGGTTCCCATGAAGTTAAGCCCCATTTATTATAAGATTTATTCAGAGTAAAATATTAGAAAATGAATTAAGAAAAATATAAAGCATGATAGCAGGATGTAAACCATCGGTTAAAAAAGAAAATCAACATTCATATTCTGCAATAAACATTACAGTATATTACAATTTTTTAAGTATAATTAAATGTTAAAGCATCGGTTCAGTATCTGCACAGCAAATATTCCAAAAATATAGTAAATAAAATATATTATAAAAGGTCATTTTCTTAAGCCAATACAATCCAGCTTTATATGAGAATCTATAAACAATTGAAATGAATATTATCTGTTTAGAAAGTTGAGTTGTTAAAAAGTCCATAAACACTTATTTACAATGTCTCCAAAGAACGCCAACAGAAGTAAAAGGGAAGTTGGCCGTTGGTGAAAAGTTTGTGAGCACTACTATATTCTATAGATTTCTAGACAATGTTACCAAAGACCTCTGCACTCACAGCCTTCAGCTCCATATTACCCCTCATGCGAAATTCAATGGTTTTTCCCATGATAAAGACCCCTTCATTTCCACGCACAATCACACGGCCACCAGCATGAATCTGAAGATCAGTGCTATGATTGCTCGTTATCTAGAAAGAAGAATGACTTGATTTGTTTCAGTAAATCATATTGGACATTTTTGTACAAACAAATGTAAGCATTGATATACAGCCAATGAAGTACTTTTGAGGTGTTGTCAAGTGTGGAAATGCCACAAGACTTTATTCTCAAGGTATTAATTTCCATACTCTGCTTTATAGCAGAAAAGTTTACTGCTGTTATAAGTACAGGGAAAATATTTAAACCAATTAATGCAACGTCCGATTATGGAAATCCCATAAATAGACATGTATAAATATATTGATAAATATGATACTCATGGGACAGATCATACCTCATGAATGACGAATGTCATGTGAAAATAAATAGCATGCATAGCCTTCTATATATACACACTATCTGAATATCAATGCAATGGCACATGTAAGTGCAGCGATGAGTGAAATGCAAGGATGTGAGCGAAACATGAGTATCAAGACTGCCACAGAAATAGATCTACAGCACATGTGTAGTTTCAAGGGTGAAATGTAAATTGATTTTAGAACAAAAACAGCTGCATTATGTATTGTGAAGAGAAAAATCTATCGAGCTCAGTACTTGATATTAAGTATTTATTTCTAATTGTGCTCCATGTTTTTATTATTTAAAGAATTTCTTCAAAGAGTTAGGGCAAATGGGTGTTGCTAAGATTGGAGAAGGGTTGGAAGTAGTGTACTCCAAGGGTCTGTGCTGGGTCCACTTTGCTTTTTTTATATTGTATATATTATACGATTTGGACTTGGGTACAAAGAAAAGAAAGACTTGCATTTATACAGCGCTCTTCACGGCCTCAGAACGTCCCAAAGCGCTTTACAGCCGATGAAGTACTTTTTGAAGCGTAGTCACTGTTGTGATGTACACAATCTCACCATTTACTGACAACACAAAAGTAGGAGGTCTGGCAATCAGTGAGGAGGACTGTAAAATAGCTCAGGAAGACAGTGGGATGGGCAAATGCAATTTAATGTGGCTAAGTGTCAGGTAATACATTTTGGGAGAAAGAACGAGGAATGGAAAGACAGTGAGGTGTATAGATAAAAAGAGATAGACCTAGGAGGTTCAAATATACATAATTCCTTGAAAATGGGAGGGCAGGTAGATAAAGACATAGAAAGTATTTTTGGTTTTATAAGTAGGGACATAGAATAGTTAATAAAGAAGTCATGATAAATTTGTAAAACATTGGTCAGCCACAGTTACAGTACTGAGAGATTTTGTGCGCACTATTATAGAAAGGATATTAAAATCAAGGGCACGTACAGCATAGATTCACCAGGATAATGCCAGGATTGGAAACTACAGCTATGAGGAGAGACTTGAGGTGCCAGGACTATTTCCACTGGACCACTGAAGGCTAAGAAGTTTTTAAAATTATAACAAAATGCACTGCTTCAGGGTGACTGCAGAAGGTAAATTCCTTTTTATTAGACTAGATTTCAGAATTGTTATTAGTGTTTGTTTTCTGTCAAAACTGAAACCTGATGGCCTCACACGAGATATTTACAGTGACAGTGCAGTACTACCTGAACATCCTATACCTGAAATTCCTTAAGCTGCAGTTATACCCAATATTCCCATCAGTTGTATTATAGGGAAAAAAAATAGAAGTACACAAATATGCAATTTTTTTCAGTGATAGATTTAGAATTTATTAAAAAGTAGAAGTGAGCTCCAATTGTATCAAAATAATTTCCTACGGGCAGTTTGGAGGCATGGCTCCCCAGGAAATTTTGATTTTTGTCTTTTTTTGTGTAACTTTCTGCATTTTTAAGAGTATTGCGATTCATAATTTGGAGTCAAAATGATTTATGTTGCAACGGGTTTAAATACACATATATATATAATATTAAAATAAAATGTTACAAGTGACTATTCACATTGATTTTTGCACCATCAGAAGATAATACTTCTGAGTATCACAAAGAAAGCCAACAATGCATGCAGGTGCCATAGCTTCTGCTGGAGCAGCACACAGCCCTTTGATAAGAGATGGATCCATCTTCTACTTTCTGTACAATCAAGGAGCCTGGTTGCAAAATAGTGGTCTTTTTAAGTGAGGCTGAACCTAAGTGTCAGTCTGGAGGTGACAAAGACATGGATGAGGGTTTCGGTAGCAGATGGACTGAGGCAGGGGCGGAGGCGGAGGTGGCCGATGTTACGGAGGTGGAAGTAGCCAGGATTTGTGTCGGAGAGAATATTGCGCTAGAAGCTCAGATCCAGGTTCAATAGGATGCCAAAGTTGCAGACAGCTTGAAGCAGTGGCGAGGAGAGAAATGGAGTCAGTGGCAAGGGTATGGAGTTTACTCTGGGGGACAAAAACAATGGCTAACGTCTAGCTGGAGGGAACTGCGGCTTATAGAAGACTAACTGCCAGAAAACCAGTCTGACAGCACAGAGACAGCGGAGAAGTCAAAAGGTGGATCTGGGTGCCATGCATGTACAGTTGGAAGCTGATGGATGATGTCGCCAAGGAGCAGCATGTCGATGAGGAAGAGGACAGGGGCAAGGATGGATTGTTGGGGGACGCCAGAGGTCACAATGCGGGGTTTGGAGGCTCTGGTTATGAAGAGATAGGTAATGATGGAACCAAGCAAGGCCAGTCGCAATGACCTGGACACTGAAGGGGAGGCATTGAAAGAGAATGGTTTGATCAACCACGTCAAATGCTGCAGAGTGGACAAGGAGGGATAATGCAACACGGTCACAGTCACAGAGAATGTAATTCATAACTTTGGTTAGGGCTGTTTTGGTGCCATGGGAGAGGTGGAAACCTAATCGGAAAGAAGAGCACTGATTTGGGAAGCAACAACACATTCAAGGTCTTTGGATGAAAATAAGTTAAGAGATGGGGTGGTAGTTTGCAAGGACGAAGGGGTCGAGGCTGGGTTTTTTCGTTGAGGAGGGGTTGATGATGGCAGTTTTGAAGGCGAACAATGTCTTAGAAGAGGGAATCATTTACAATGTCAGCTAGCATACGGACCAGGAAGTTGGGTGATCCAGCAGTTTTGTGGGAAAGGGGTAAAGGGTGCAAGAGATGACTCTTGTCAACGAGGGAGAAACTAGTGATAGACTGGGGTCCAGAGCTAGGCTTTTTTCTTTATTTGTTCATGGGATGTGGGCGTCGCTGGCAAGGCCAGCACTTATTGCCCATGACAAGGTGGTGGTGAGCCGCCTTCTTGAACCGCTGCAGTCCGTGTGGCGAAGGTTCTCCCACAGTGCTGGTAGGAAGGGAGTTCCAGGATTTTGACCCAGCGACGATGAAGGAATGGCGATATATTTTCAAGTCGGGATGGTGTGTGACTTGGAGGGGAATGTGCAGGTGGTGTTGTTCCCATGTGCCTGCTGCCCTTGTCCTTCTAGGTGGTAGAGGGCACGGGTTTGGGAGGTGCTGTCGAAGAAGCCTTGGCGAGTTGCTGCAGTGTATCCTGTGGATGGTACACACTGCAGCCACAGTGCGCCGGTGGTGAAGGGAGTGAATGTTTAGGGTGGTGGATGGGGTGCCAATCAAGCGGGCTGCTTTGTCCTGGATGGTGTCGAGCTTCTTGAGTGTTGTTGGAGCTGCACTCATCCAGGCAAGTCGAGTATTCCATCACACTCCTGACTTGTGCCTTGTCGATGGTGGAAAGGCTTTGGGGAGTCAGGAGGTGAGTCACTCGCCGCAGAATACCCAGCCTCTGACCTGCTCTTGTAGCCACAGTATTTATATGGCTGGTCCAGTTAAGTTTCTGGTCAATGGTGACCCCCAGGATGTTGATGGTGGGGGATTCAGCGATGGTTGGGGATTCAACGATGGTTATGCCGTTGAATGTCATGGGGAGGTGGTTAGACTCTCTTGCTGGAGATGGTCATTGCCTGGCACTTGTCTGGCGCAAGTGTTACTTGCCACTTAGCAGCCCAAGCCTGGATGTTGTCCAGGTCTTGCTGCATGCGGGCACGGACTGCTTCATTATCTGAGGGGTTGCGAATGGAACTGAACACTGTGCAATCATCAGCGATCATCCCCATTTCTGACATTATGATGGAGGGAAGGTCATTGATGAAGCAGCTGAAGATGGTTGGGCCTAGGACACTGCCCTGAGGAACTCCTGCAGCAATGTCCTGGGGCTGAGATGATTGGCCTCCAACAACCACTACCATCTTCCTTTGTGCTAGGTATGACTCCAGCCACTGGAGAGTTTTCCCCCTGATTCCCATTGACTTCAATTTTACTAGGGCTCCTTGGTGCCACACTCGGTCAAATGCTGCCTTGATGTCAAGGGCAGTCACTCTCACCTCACCTCTGGAATTCAGCTCTTTTGTCCATGTTTGGACCAAGGCTGTAATGAGGTCTGGAGCCGCAGCAGCAGAGGCAACTGAACAGGTGGCCTCTATCTTAGCGATAATGAAGTACTTGAGCTCCTCGCACTTGTTAGAGGTGAAGGGTGCGTGGTTTAAGGAGACGGTTGGTGGTGCACAAATGAAGATGGGGATTATCTTTGCTCTCTAACATGATCCTACTGTAGTGCGTGAAACAAAAATGATGATTCAGTAAATAAGTTTCATTATGCTATTGTGAAATAAATATTTTTAAAAATTTTTGATTTGATTAAACCCTTATTTTGGAGATTAGAAATTTCAATTACAGAGAGAAAAAAATGGTGGATGTAAACATTTTCAGAAAGCATTTTGAACGATTTGTGAGAACTCAGTGGCTAGCTTATGCAATCACAGGGTGATATACTCTCACTATAAAATAGAAGCTATTGTGATGTCTTTAACATTGAAAAAACCTAACATATTGAGCACTAACCCTTTCAGTGGATGCCTTCTGTACATTCAGTGTCTTCACGCCTTTGGGCAAATGGAACTCATGCGTATCATAGTCAGTGCTGAACACAGTTTTCTGGGTCCGGGGATCAACAAAAGACATGCCAATGTCACTGGTGATGGAGGTTTTGTCCTTCTCGACACTGAGCTTGGTTGTTCCCTGCTGAAACACCACCTAAAGGGACACAGCAATAAAAGCTATGATTATGAATCCATAGGTACATTAATATGCAAATCAAACAAGAATTGCACGGGAACTCATCCAGGTTTGATTTTCAATGCCAATCTTCAAGTTACCAAATAAATAACCTAAATAACTATTTGGCTGGTAGGCACAGAGGGGCAGGTCTTAGGGTTGAATCCACAAGACCTGCTCCAACAAGGTGAGTTTTCAATTTCAACTATTCTGTCAGAGAGAAACAGCAAGTGTAAGTCAAGGGCTTCCCCACAGGGCAGGAAAGAAAGGCTACTCTTATGCACCTCCTGACTTTCTCAAGACCCACTGGGAGAGATAGGGAAGCAGGTCAATTACCTTCTCTCCCCTCCCCTTCCAAAGATGAGGAATGGTATATGGAACAAAGAAGCCTAAAAAGGCGCCCAATTTCAGGAATATGCTGCATTATAATAAAATACCAATAAAAGTTTTACAATGTAATCTAATGGATTTTAACATTATACAAATTACCCAGAGATGACAGAGTACTTAATTAGACATAGTTAGACATCCACCACCCTAAACATTCACTCCCTTCACCACCGGCGCACCGTGGCTGCAGTATGTACCATCCACAGGATGCACTGCAGCAACTCGCCAAGGCTTCTTCGACAGCACCTCCCAAACCCGCGACCTCTACCACCTAGAAGGACAAGGGCAGCAAGCACATAGGAACAACACCACCTGCACGTTCCCCTCCAAGTCACACACCATCCTGACTTGGAAATATATCGCTGTTCCTTCATCGTCGCTGGGTCAAAATCCTGGAACTCCCTACCTAACAGCACTGTGGGAGAACCTTCACCTCACAGACTGCAGCGGTTCAAGAAGGCGGCTCACCACCACCTTCTCGAGGGCAATTAGGGATGGGCAATAAATGCTGGCCTTGCCAGCGACGCCCACATCCCATGAATGAATTTTAAAAAGTTCTTACAATCGGTTGTGTTTAAAGGTAGTTCGGTCCACAATTGAAGAACATACAAAATAGGAGCAGGAGTAGGCCATACGGCCCCTCAAGCTTGCTCCGCCATTCAATAAGGTCATGGCTGATGTACCTCAACTCCACTTTCCCGCCCTATCCCCTTATCCCTTAGTGTCCAAAAATCTATCAATCTCAGTCTTGAATATATTCAACGACTGAGCATCCACAGCCCTCTGGGGTAGAGAATTCCAAAGATTCACAACCCTCTGAGTGAAGACATTTCTCCTCATCTAAATGTCCAACCCCTTATCTTGAGACTATGACCCCTAGTTCTAGACTCTCCAGCCAAGGGAAACAGCCTCTCAGCATCTACCCTGTCAAGTCCTCTAAGAATTTTATACGTTTCAATGAGATCACCTCTCATTTTTCGAAACTCCAGAGAAGATAGACCCATTCTACTCAATCTGTCCTTGTAGGACATCCCTCTCATCCCAGGTATGAATCCAGTGAACCTTCATTGCATCCCCTCTAAGACAAGTATATCCTTCCTTAGGTAAGGAGACCAATAATGTACACAGTACTCCAGGTGTGGTCTCACCAGAGCCCTATATAATTGTGCCCCTCTCTGTCTCTCTCTCTGTCTCTGTGCCTCTCTGTCTGTCTCTCTCTCTGTGCCTCTCTCTCTCTCTGTGCCTCTCTCTCTCTCTGTGCCTCTCTCTCTCTCTGTGCCTCTCTCTCTCTCTCTGTGCCTCTCTCTCTCTCTCTGTGCCTCTCTCTCTCTCTCTGTGCCTCTCTCTCTCTCTCTGTGCCTCTCTCTCTCTCTGTGCCTCTCTCTCTCTCTCTGTGCCTCTCTCTCTCTCTCTGTGCCTCTCTCTCTCTCTCTGCGCCTCTCTCTCTCTCTCTGTGCCTCTCTCTCTCTCTCTGTGCCTCTCTCTCTCTCTCTGTGCCTCTCTCTCTCTCTCTGTGCCTCTCTCTCTCTCTCTGTGCCTCTCTCTCTCTCTCTGTGCCTCTCTCTCTCTCTCTGTGCCTCTCTCTCTCTCTCTGTGCCTCTCTCTCTCTCTCTGTGCCTCTCTCTCTCTCTCTGTGCCTCTCTCTCTCTCTCTGTGCCTCTCTCTCTCTCTCTGTGCCTCTCTCTCTCTCTCTGTGCCTCTCTCTCTCTCTCTGTGCCTCTCTCTCTCTCTCTGTGCCTCTCTCTCTCTCTCTCTGTGCCTCTCTCTCTCTGTGCCTCTCTCTCTCTCTCTGTGCCTCTCTCTCTCTCTCTGTGCCTCTCTCTCTCTCTGTGCCTCTCTCTCTCTCTCTGTGCCTCTCTCTCTCTCTCTGTGCCTCTCTCTCTCTCTCTGTGCCTCTCTCTCTCTCTCTGTGCCTCTCTCTCTCTCTCTGTGCCTCTCTCTCTCTCTCTGTGCCTCTCTCTCTCTCTCTGTGCCTCTCTCTCTCTCTCTGTGCCTCTCTCTCTCTCTCTGTGCCTCTCTCTCTCTCTCTCTGTGCCTCTCTCTCTCTCTCTCTGTGCCTCTCTCTCTCTCTCTCTGTGCCTCTCTCTCTCTCTCTGTGCCTCTCTCTCTCTCTCTCTGTGCCTCTCTCTCTCTCTCTGTGCCTCTCTCTCTCTCTCTGTGCCTCTCTCTCTCTCTCTGTGCCTCTCTCTCTCTCTCTGTGCCTCTCTCTCTCTCTCTGTGCCTCTCTCTCTCTCTCTGTGCCTCTCTCTCTCTCTCTGTGCCTCTCTCTCTCTCTCTGTGCCTCTCTCTCTCTCTCTGTGCCTCTCTCTCTCTCTCTGTGCCTCTCTCTCTCTCTCTGTGCCTCTCTC
Source organism: Heptranchias perlo (assembly GCF_035084215.1). NCBI lineage: Eukaryota > Metazoa > Chordata > Chondrichthyes > Hexanchiformes > Hexanchidae > Heptranchias > Heptranchias perlo. The sequence goes on along the minus strand of NC_090325.1, from coordinate 84,566,395 downwards.
TCTCTCTCTGTGCCTCTCTCTCTCTCTCTGTGCCTCTCTCTCTCTCTGTGCCTCTCTCTCTCTCTCTGTGCCTCTCTCTCTCTCTGTGCCTCTCTCTCTCTCTGTGCCTCTCTCTCTCTCTGTGCCTCTCTCTCTCTCTGTGCCTCTCTCTCTCTCTGTGCCTCTCTCTCTCTCTGTGCCTCTCTCTCTCTCTGTGCCTCTCTCTCTCTCTGTGCCTCTCTCTCTCTCTGTGCCTCTCTCTCTCTCTGTGCCTCTCTCTCTCTCTGTGCCTCTCTCTCTCTCTGTGCCTCTCTCTCTCTCTGTGCCTCTCTCTCTCTCTCTCTGTGCCTCTCTCTCTCTCTGTGCCTCTCTCTCTCTCTGTGCCTCTCTCTCTCTCTGTGCCTCTCTCTCTCTCTGTGCCTCTCTCTGTGGGTATGTAGTTAAATTCATTAACAACCCTTCTCTGCCCCCATTTCCTTCCCTATTACCTCGTACTTTCCTGAATCCCTACAGGTGTTTTTTTCATGTTAGAGGGTCCTCATTTTAGAAGTTGGTAGTGCACCTCTATAGTCTATTCCTGATGATTCCAAATCATTTTTTATGCTAAAAATGTTAATTATCCAATAACCTGAATTAAACAAATTAAATAACATCACAAACTAGGAATTTAGTACTAAAAAAAAAATTGAATGATCAGATAATGTGAGTTAAAAGTGGACTGTATCTCGTGCGTGGTCTTGTGGCATGTGCCTGTCTTGGTTTCTCTGGAACTGTGTTGTCCTCATCAGCTTAAACATGAATGTAGCTCCACAACATTCCACTGAACCAACAGGGCTTTAATAACATCTACAACTTGCATTTCTATAGCATCCCAAGGCGCTTCACAGGAGTGTTATTAGACAAAATTTAACACCGAGCCACATGAGGAGATATTAGGACAGATGAGCAAAAGCTTGGTCAAAGAGGTAGGTTTCAAGGAGCATCTTAAAGGAGAGAGAGGAAGAGAGGCGTTGAGGTTTAGGGAAGGAATTCCAGAGCTTAGACAGCTGAAGGCATGGCCACCAATGGTGGGGCGAAGGAAATCAGGATGCACAAGAGGCCAGAATTGGAGGAACACAGAGTTCTTGGAAGAGGGAGGGGAGAGGCCATGGAGGGATTGGAACACAAAGATGAGAATTTTAAATTTGAGGCGTTGCTGGACTGGGAGCCGATGTAGGTCACCAAGCACAGGGGTGATCGGTGAACGGGACTTGGTGCGAGTTAGGATACGGGCAGAAGTTTATGGAGTGTGAAAAATGGGAGGCCAGTCAGGAGAGCATTGGAATAGTCCAGTCTGGGAGTAACAAAATTGTGAATGAGGGTTTCAGCAGCAAATGAGCTGAGGCAGGAGCAAAGAAGGGCGATATAACGGCGATAGAAGTAGGCGGTCTTGGTGATAGACAGGATATGTGGTCAGAAGCTCAGCTCAGGATCAAATAGGATGCCGAGTTTGTGAACAGTCTGGTTCAGCCTCAGACAGTGGCCAGGGAGGGGGCTGGAGTCAGTGCCTAGGGAACGGAGTTTGTGGTGGGGACCAAAGACAATGGCTTCGGTCGTCCCAATATTTGATTGGAGGAAATTTCTGCTCATCCAATACTTTATGTCAGACAAGCAGCTTGACAAATCAGATGCAGAGGAGGGGTCGAGAGAGATGATGGTGAGGTAGAGCAGGGTGTCGTCAACGCACATGTGGAATCTGATGCTGTGTTTTCGGACGATGTCGCCGAGGGGCAGCATGTAGATGAGAAATAGGAGGGGGGCAAGGATAGATCCTTGGGGGACTCCAGATTAATATGCCCCCCATGGAAATTCAGCAGTTTTGAGGCGATATTTCTCTCATGGTATCGCCCTGTTTGCCCACTGTATATTATGTTGGTTCACGTTTATGTCAACTCTCCATGGCTAGTTTAGAGCTTTGATAGCCATTTTTTTCTAAACTGTACTCACATTGCTTATCCTTCCTAGTACTCGCAAAACTTTAAAAGATAAAAAGTTGGGCTTACTGGTTGGTTATTGCCAGTGATCAACAAGTCTTCATCTTTTCTGCCTCCCACAGTGCTCTTGTGCATGGGATATACCACTCCCATGTCAGACTCCTGTTTGAACCGCAGCAACCCTTCCTCGTGGAACTCCATACTATCACAGCCATTGGGACCGATTCGAATTACAGCCCAGATAACAAGCGTAATCTGAAATAGCAACAGTCATGTTAGTGTAATGTATCCAAGCTAGGTGGGAAAGTAAGCTGTGAGGAGGACAGAAAGAGTCTGCAAAGGAATATAGACAGGTTAAATGAGTGGACAAGGAGGTGGCAGATGAAGTATAATATGGGGAAATGTGAGGTTATTCACTTTGGTAGGAAGAATAGAAAAACAGAATATTTTTAAATAGTGAGAAACTATTAAATGTTGGTAGTCAGAGGGATTTGGGCGTCCTTGTACACGAATCACAGAAAGTTAACATGCAGGTACAGCAAGCAATTAAGAAGGCAAATGGTACGTTGGCCTTTATTGCAAGGGGGTTGGAGTACAAGAGTAAGGAAGTCTTGCTACAATTGTACAGGGCTTTGGTGAGACCACACCCGGAGTACTGTGATGAGAGGGTTGTCCTATGAGGAGAGATTGAGTAAAATGGGCCTATATTCTCTGGTGTTTCGAAGAATGAGAGGTGATCTCATTGAAACATATAAAATTCTTAGAGGGCTTGACAGGGTAGGTGCTGCAAGGTTGTTTCCCCTGTCTGGAGAGTCTAGAACAAGGGGGCATAGTCTCAGGATGAGGGGTCAGCCATTTAGGACTAAAATGAGGAGGAATTTCTTCAATCAGAGGGCTGTGAATCTTTGGAATTCTCTACCCTAAAGGATGCTGAGTCGTTGAGTATATTCAAGACGGAAATCGATAGATTTTAGGACTCTAGGGGAATCAAGGGATTTGGGGATCGGGCAGGAAAGTGGAGTTGAGGTTGAAGATCAGCCATGATCTGATTGAATGGTGGAGCAGGCTCGAGGGGCTGTATGGCCTACTCCTGTTCCTATTTCTTATGTTCATGTTAACCCCTTGTTCCCTTGCTAAATAAACACAGTTCCAGATGTTCCACCGTTACATGTTACATAACTGGAAAGCCAATTGATAAGTAGTACAATCCAGCTATATTTTTTAGTTTTAAAGCAAATGAACAATTTCAATTGCACCACTGCTATGAAGATTGTTTTTTATTTTGAAACTTTGTTTAGATCAAATAATTCAACTAACTGGCTTTCAGTGAGGGTCTGGATCTAGGATTGCCTATCACTTGAACTACTTCAAGTGAATGAGTTTCACCTATACACAGGCAAAGTATTAGAAAAGCCCCATACAATACCAGCTGTTCCATTTTAGTGATAGAGATAGAGATAGAGATAGAGAAAGTGGAGGATTTGAATTATGTTGCTTGCGCAACCATGGATAAACAGGACTGATAGTAACCATTAAACTTTCAGGACCCAGGGTTATTGGAGGGATGTGGTCCAAAAGGAAATGCATAACTTAATGTTGAGGAAAGCATTCTTAATTTAAACATATTCCAGAAGGCAAAAAAATCATATGCTATCTGTGACATGCACTTCAGCTCAAATCAGCTCTACTGACCTGAGTTAAATAACCTACTATTTTTAGATTCATTAACTTTAAAATGCTTTCTTGCTGCCATTTGGAAAGACTGGCCAAATTATTGCATTTACAGGTATTTCATTTCTGCCAACAGACCCTACTAGTGTGCTTCCATACTGCACTGTGACAGTATCCCATGCAAAAATGGAGCACCAAAACAGAACCATAAAAAGGGTAACAATTGGCTCAATCAAATTACACAATAAGAGCATAAGGCTCTTCTGATTTGTGATACAAAACAGCATTCTCAATTCCTTACTTATCAACTGTCAACTCATGCAGTTTTAGGTAAATGATCACTAACATAAAAATAGCAAGAGGACTAAAGGAGAGAACACAGAAGTTAAAGATTAACCATCCTTTGCATGCATTAGTACTGAAGACAATGCTATTACGCAGACAACAAATTATGGTACAAGTCACATAAACATGTTGTACCAAGTCAATGTTCTGGAGTTTGAATTTGACCATGTAACCAGCGTAGTTACAAAGCTTGAAAACCTGGTTGCCAGTTGAACAACCAAAACAAAAAAAACTAATTTGCAGTTACTTGAGTCTTCCTCATTACACTAACCAACATTTGTATGGATGCACTGACCAAACTAAAGGACAAAATCACTATGATGAACAAGACTGTGGCAATGTGGAGCCACGCACCTGTTAATATTTGTGTCAAGAGCTGAAAAGTTAACACTTCCAGATTCTGCATTAGGATTGCATATATAATAATTCTCACAATAATTTTAATCTTGTATATTACATCATATGTATTCCTGTTATTATTAGCAGTATTGTCTCTTACTTTCAACACATTGCCAAAAGATCATACTCACAATTAAATTAATCACTGCCAGAATAAACATAAGGACAATAACACAAATGGCTAGATTGCCCTTACGACCTCGTAACCCTGTCCTGTGCAGTCTCTCTTCATCAATGGGAACATATCCGGCCTTAAAGTTGCTGTTGTGCTCCTTGTTTATATTTCTACGATCAACCGCTTTCTCATGCATGGAGCGCCGGACAGGACCATTTGAACTCTTAAAAAAACAAGGAAAATAATGTTCAAAATTAGCATAACAAATAATGTGCGATTTTTTTCAGCTGTTCCGTATTGAAAACTACAGCTCATGTCTTACTTTGAATCAATTTAGATCTTTATTGAATACATTAATTGAAAATGTTCTGAATTGAAGAATACTTGTGGAAGGTCTAAGTTAGATACAAATATACCGGTCTTTGTAAGTCTTCGGACTGTGTACTTTCATCCCAAGATTGTACAGTACTACCACACAGCACAAAAAGAAATAATCACCAACTATATCTTTGGAACCAGCTAGGCAAAACTAGGCCAAGAAAAATATTCTAAAGGCCTGTCATTTTAAACTTGCCAGGGAATAAAAGTGACAACAGGGTTATAATACAATATATGAAAACTGCTCAAAAAGGATGGAGCTTTTCCTGAAAAAAATATGGCGCAATAAGTTCACTTTTTCCTCTTTGGCTTTTCTTCATTTGAAGAGTTTTTTTTACAGCAGTCTTGTAAACATTTCAATGGATTAGGGTTAGAAGAGTATTACAATAGCTCAACATAAGTAAGTAAACAGTTCATGGTGAATTCTATAATAACCGCCCCATATCCCATGAGTTAAGTCGGTGATAGGTGCATGAGTATAGTGTGAAACCCATCATCTCCTCCATAATGTTGACAACTCGATTTGACTGCATTCTCACTCGTTGCATTCTTCTTAAAGCAGAAGACCCCTGGAACACGAGAGAAATTAGCACCAATGATAGATCCTCCAAGCCACGTTCTCTCGCACCATACTCGGAAGCAGTGTTGGAGCTCCTGACGAAGCACCAACAGGGAACCGAAGGACAAGTGCCAGTTGCAGGTTTATCATGACATTTCGCTTCTCTTCCTTCTCAGCTGTAGCACATTGCAGTACTACAGTCCACCCTGGAGCATGTAGCAGCTCCAGGCAGACCAGCAGTGCAGGCTCCAATGGCATAACCTGTCAGCAAACTAGATCATAAAACCCATATGTCACTCCTTCTACTGTAAGTCACATAAACTCTGGTACTCAGCAACACATTATAACCTTTCTTCTTGTCCTCCTCTAGATACGCCACCAAGAAGGTAAGGAGGAATTCCCATGTCCCACTGCTTCTGGCCTGCTAGCATGTCATCATACACACCATCAATCAATCTCTCCATGCCAGGCACCAGCCTAGAGACAACCATCTGAGGGGCATTATACAATGAGCTAGAGTGGAGTGCAGAGGGTGATGCACAAAGCACAAGTGGGCGGAAAAAGCTGGAGTGGAAGATAAGGAGGAAGCTATCACTGACTGAGGAATCAGGAGACATTACCCCTTGCTGAGAAACCTCAGGACCCAGGTCTCACAGGTGTGGCTTTTAAACGGATGTTTGCAAAGCATCGGACGTGTGCACAGCAAATGTCGAGTCAATTGGAGGAATGCACTATCTACGTCTCGCACCTTGATGAACAGCATCGCAGTACTACGGTCCATTCTGGAGCGACTCCGGGCCAACCTGCAGTGCAGGCTGCAATGACAGACCCTTGAGACCCAAGGTGGACTATATTGAAAGACTGATCCAGACACCTAAAGTGTGCCTTCAGAATTGCAACTGTGTATTTTATGACAACTGTGGTGGAAGAACAGACCTTGTTATAACAGTGCTGCACTGGTGTCCAAGGGAAAAAGCACAAGCCATGACCATATAATCTCCTAGGATCCACCCAGAAATTTGCCTTCCTATGTCAGAGTGCAGGCATGGTGAATTAATGCATGGTGAATTACCTTAAAATTAAAAGCATCATGGCAGCTGCCAATGAAAATGCACCTCCACTAGTATGATGTGGTCCTGCTTATCAGTCCACCTTGGGTCTCACAGATCAGCCATGATCTTATCAAATGGCGGAGCAGGCACGAGAGGCCGAATGGCCTACTCCTGTTCCTACGTTCCTATGTTATCACAAACGAGCTGGACAGTGAGAGATTGGAAACCTTTCCTGTCAACGGGAGTGATGGGATTGATGAAGGAGAGCACGTGTGACTACGTGAGTACAACCTATGATTTCTTGGACCTTGCAGAATCATGACACTCCATAAAATTGCAGGAACCCTTCAGGCTGCAGGTGGTTGTCCATGGGAACTGGATGAATTAAGCTTGCATTAGCAAACAATGCATCTCTGACTTGCTTTATGCATTTGTATACAGCTGGTGTTACTGATGTCCCCACGGCATAGAAGTCCAGGGCAATTGTGACCTTCACAGCCACTGAAGTGCAGTTCCCATGGCAAGCTGGCTGTCAGATTGAAGCATTTTGCATGACTAATTGATGGCTCCTTTGTGAAGCACAACCTCTGCAAGCACTACTCATGGGTCAGCTGGAGAGCTAGGGTCTGTACGTGGGGTACCGGCAGGTGGCTGCCATGTGTCTCCCGTGTTCCCGGAGCAGTTTATAGTCCCTGCATTGGTCCGCCTCCTTTTCTTAAAGAAAGGGGGAAAACCGTTGCAGCCTCCTAGGAAACGAGGGGAGAGGAAAACAAGTGCCCCACAGAAGGCGGCACAAAGATACATGGTGAAGCAGAAGTTAACAGTAAAAAAAAACAAAAAGCTAACTATCCAAGTCAGCTGAGAAATAAGCTATGACTCCTTTTATAATAGTTATATAGAATTACATGGAAATTTCAACACAGAATCAAGCCATTTGGCCCAACCAGTCCGTGTTGTTTATCCTCCACATGAACAGTAGTCCTAATTCCGCATGCTTGCCCTATTCCCAAATCCCTTTATTTTCTTTTCCTTTGACTACCTATCTAACCTATTCTTAAAAGTCAACATGGTGTCTGTTTCAATCACTAACTCTGGCCCGCTGTGTAAAAAAATGACTCCTGCTCTCGGCCCTATCTTACACCTATGTCCCCTCATTCTAGACCCCTTAACCTCTGGAAACAGTCGGTTTCCATCTACTTTATCCCATCCCTTCATAATTTTAAACACCTCGATCAAATTACCCATTAATCTCCCCTGTTCTAATGAAAACAGCCCCACTTTTTTGTCTTTCTTCGTATTTGTATTTTCGCATAATAGGCAGTATCCTAGTGAATCTGTGCTGTACCCTTTCTATTGCCTCAATATCCTTCCTGTAGTGTGGAGATGAAAGCTTCACACAGTACTCCAACTGTGGTCTTGCAAAGGTTTTAAATAGATTCACCATTACATCTTCACTTCTATATTCTACATCTCTTGTCATAAACCCAACATTCTATTAGTTGTTTTTTTTGGCATTATCCACTTGTGGGGCTCCTTTTAATATCTTGTGAGACTGAACACCAAAATCCCTCTGTTCTTCCACATCACCCAGCTCTCCCCCAAAGTATAATGGGGTAGAATTTCCACTTGTTCACGCCAGTAATATCAGCGCAATCCAGGCGGAATAGGCCAAACCAGCGCAAAAGATCGGGGAATCTTAAACGTAAGTGAATTACACCCCAAACCACTTACTTTAGGGTTTTCCGCAATGTTTTGCGCTGGTTTAAGAATCAATACGCCCGGATCAGGCCTCGCCCACAAAACTGACCATGCCCCCAGGTGGTCATTGCGAGCTTCTGCCGATTGCGCTGTTTTGGGAAGGCTCTTCAAACTGCGCTCATTTTTTGCAGGAGCACAGGCACCAGTAGGCACGTTTTAAAAGTATTTACATAGCAAAAAATATTTAATTTACTAAGAAATTGACTAATGTACACCAATAAAACTAGTAAATGGTTCAGTATGGCTTAAAGATTGGTGTGGGATATGTGGGTTTCAATTCATGGGGCACTGGCACCAGTACTGGGGAGAGAGCTGTTCCATTGGGACGGACTACACCTGAACCGTGCTGGGACCAGAGTTCTAGCGAATCGAATAACTAGGGAGGTAGATAGGGCTTTAAACTAAATAAGGGGGCGGGGGAGGGTCCCGGTGGAGAGAAATCTAGAATGTTAAAGAGAAAAGACAAAGAAGCAGTGCAGGAAAGTGATTGGGGTAAGGATAACCAGATTGTGCCAGGAAGGGACAGAGCGTACAAACAAAAGAGTGCACTAACAAATAGGGTCCGGATAAGAAAAAATGGTAATAAGACAAATAGGGCCATAGTACAAAAAAATGTTAAGATGTCTAAAAATGTTAAAAAGACAAATCTAAAGGCACTGTATGTGAATGCACGAAGCATTCGTAATAAGGTAGATGAATTAACAGCGCAAATAGATGTAAACGGATACGATATAATTGCGATTACGGAGACATGGCTGCAGGGTGACCAAGGCTGGAAGCTGAATATCCAAAGGTATTCGATATTTAGGAAGGACAGAAAAAAAGGAAAAGGAGGTGGGGTGGCATTGTTAGTAAAGGATGAAGTCAGAGCAATAGTGAGAAAGGATATTGGTTCAGAAAATCAAGATGTAGAATCAGTCTGGGTGGAGTTAAGAAGCACCAAGGGACAGAAAAGACTAGTGGAAGTTGTCTCTAGGCCTCCAAACAGTAGTGGTAATGTAGGGGACGGCATCAAACAGGAAATTAGAGATGCATGTAACCAGGATACTACAGTAATCATGGGTGACTTTAATCTACATATAGACTGGCCAAACCAAATTAGCAATAATACTGTGGAGGATGAATTCCTGGAATGTGTGCGAGATGGTTTTTTTAGATCAGTAAGTTGAGGAGCCAACTAGGGAACAGGCTATCCTAGATTGGGTATTGCGTAATGAGAAGAGGTTAATTAATAATCTTGTTGTGCAGGGTCCTTTAGGGAAGAGTGACCATAACATGATAGAATTCTTCATTAAGAAGGAAAGTGAAGTAGTCCAATCCGAAATTAGGGTCCTAAATCTAAACAAAGGAAACTACGAAGGTATGAGGAGTAAGTTGCTTATGATAGATTGGGGAGCTTCATTAAAAGACGTGATGGTGGATAGGCAATGGCTAACATTTAAGGAATGAATGCATGAATTGCAACAGTTATACATTCCTTTCTGGCGCAAAAACATAAAAAGAAAAGCAGCCCAACCAAGGCTAACAAAAGAAATTAAGGATAGTATTAGATCCAAAAAGGAGTCGTATAAAGTTGCCAGAAAAAGTAACAAGCCTGAGGATTGGGAACAGTTTCGAATTCAGCAAAAAAGGACCAAGAGATTGATTAAGAGGGGAAAAATAGAGTATGAGAGTAAATTTACAAGGAACATAAAAGCAGACTGTAAAAGCTTCCACAAGTATGTAAAAAGAAAAAGATTAGTGAAGACAAATGTAGTCCCTTACAGTTAGAAATGGGAGAATTTATAATGGGGAACAAGGAAATGGCACAGCAAATAAACAAATGCTTTGGTTCTGTCTTCACGGAAGAGGACACAAATAACTTCCCAGAAATGCTAGGGAACCAAGGGTCTAGTGAGAATGAGGAATTAAAGGAAATTAGTATCAGTAAAAAAAAAAGTGCTGGAGAAATTAATGGGACTGAAAGGCGATAAATCCCCAGGGCCTGATAATCTGCATCCCAGAGTACTAAAAGAGGTAGCCATGGAAATAGTGGATGCATTGGTTGTCATCTTCCAAAATTCTATAGATTATGGAATAGTTCCTGCAGATTGGAGGGTGACAAATGTAACCCCACTATTTAAAAAAGGAGGGAGAGAAAACAGGGAACTACAGGCCGGTTAGCCCAACATCAGTAGTCGGGAAAATGCTAGAGTCTATTATAAAGGATGTGATAACAGGACACTTAGAAAATATCAACGGGATTAGACAAAGTCAACATGGATTTATGAAAGGGAAATCGTGTTTGACAAACCTACTGGAGTTTTTTTGAGGATGTAACTGGTAGAATAGATAAGGGAGAACCAGTGGATGTGGTGTATTTAGATTTTCAGAAGACCTTTGATGAAGTCCCACAGAAGAGGTTAGTGTGCAAAATTAAAGCACATGGGATTGGGGTAATATACTGGCACGGATTGAAAATTGGTTAACAGACAGGAAACAGAGAGTAGGAATAAATGGGCCGAATGGCCTACTCCTGCTCCTATTTTCTGTTTCTAAAGTTTTTTAAAGCTTTTTCAGTGATTTAAAATCAGGTTACTCACAGGTGGAGGACTGGACACTTACTAAAAATGCTTATTTTTGTGACAAACCCTTTTTCAGCTGTATTAATAAAACTGCACCAATTTACCACTCAAATACATAAAGGAACACTTTTTAATGCAAAGAAACGATTACATTCTATTACACTGCCTAATTGCACTGGTTCATGGCAATTTCCCGATTGCGCCCAAAGCGGAAACTCTACCTCAATTACTTTTTTTTTACCAAAACGTACCACCTTATATTTACTGACGTTGAATTCCATCTGTCACTTTTTGTTAAACCCATTCCACCATCTTAACAATGATCTATTGCAGCTTCCTCTCTGGTTCTCCCACTCTCTCTTTGGTTCTTCTTCTCCCTGATTCTCCCTCTCTCTCTCTCCCTCCCCCTTTCTCAGATTCTCTCTCCGATTCTCCCTCTCCCTTGCTCGCTTTCCTCTCTCTGATTCTTTCTCCCTCCCTGTCTCCCTCTCTCTCTGATTCCCCCTCTCTCTCTCTGATTCCCTCTCTCTCTGATTCTCCCTGTCTCCCTCTCTCTCTGATTCCCCTTCTCTCTCTCTCTCTCTCTGATTCCCCCTCTCTCTCTCTGATTCTCCCTGTCTCCCTCTCTCTCTGATTCCCCCTCTCTCTCTCTGATTCTCCCTGTCTCCCTCTCTCTCTGATTCCCCCTCTCTCTCTCTGATTCTCCCTGTCTCCCTCTCTCTCTGATTCCCTCTCTCTCTCTGATTCTCCCTCTCTCTCTGATTCCCCCTCTCTCTCTCTGATTCCCCCTCTCTCTCTCTGATTCCCCCTCTCTCTCTCTCTCTGATTCCCCCTCTCTCTCTCTCTGATTCCCCCCCTCTCTCTCTCTGATTCCCCCCCTCTCTCTCTGATTCCCCCTCTCTCTCTCTGATTCCCTCCCTCTCTCTCTCTCTGATTCCCTCCCTCTCTCTCTCTCTCATTCTCCCTCTATATCTCTCTCCGTCTCCCTCTCTCTCTGATTCCCTCTCTCTCTGATTCCCTCTCTCTCTGATTCCCTCTCTCTCTCTCTGATTCCCCCCCTCTCTCTCTCTCTCTGATTCCCCCCCTCTCTCTCTGATTCCCCCCCTCTCTCTCTGATTCCCCCCGTCTCTCTCTGATTCCCCCCCTCTCTCTCTGATTCCCCCCCTCTCTCTCTGATTCCCCCCTCTCTCTCTGATTCCCCCCCTCTCTCTCTGATTCCCCCCCTCTCTCTCTCTCTGATTCCCCCCCTCTCTCTCTCTCTGATTCCCCCCCTCTCTCTCTCTGATTCCCTCCCTCTCTCTCTCTCTGATTCCCTCCCTCTCTCTCTCTCTGATTCTCCCTCTCTCTCTCTCTGATTCCCTCCCTCTCTCTCTGATTCCCTCCCTCTCTCTATGATTCCCTCCCTCTCTCTCTCTGATTCTCCCTCTCTCTCTCTGATTCTCCCTCTCTCTCTCTGATTCTCCCTGTGATTCCCCCCCTCTCTCTCTGATTCTCCCTCTCTCTCTCTGATTCTCCCTGTGATTCCCCCTCTCTCTCTCTGATTCTCCCTGTGATTCCCCCTCTCTCTCTCTGATTCTCCCTCTCTCTCTGATTCCCTCCCTCTCTCTCTAATTCCCTCCCTCTCTCTCTGATTCTCCCTCTCTCTCTCTGATTCCCCCCCTCTCTCTCTGATTCCCCCCTCTCTCTCTCTGATTCTCCATCTCTCTCTGATTCTCCATCTCCCTCTCTCTCTCTCTCTCTCTCTGATTCCCCCCCTCTCTCTCTCTCTCTGATTCCCCCCCTCTCTCTCTCTGATTCCCCCCCTCTCTCTCTGATTCCCCCCCTCTCTCTCTCTGATTCCCCCCCCCTCTCTCTCTGATTCCCCCCCTCTCTCTCTGATTCCCCCCCTCTCTCTCTCTCTCTGATTCCCCCCCTCTCTCTCTCTGATTCCCTCCCTCTCTCTCTCTGATTCCCTCCCTCTCTCTCTCTCTGATTCTCCCTCTCTCTCTCTCTGATTCCCTCCCTCTCTCTCTCTCTGATTCCCTCCCTCTCTCTCTCTCTGATTCCCTCCCTCTCTCTCTCTCTGATTCCCCCCCTCTCTCTCTCTGATTCCCCCCCTCTCTCTCTCTGATTCCCCCCCTCTCTCTCTCTGATTCCCCCCTCTCTCTCTCTGATTCCCCCCCTCTCTCTCTGATTCCCCCCCTCTCTCTCTCTCTGATTCCCTCCCTCTCTCTCTCTGATTCTCCCTCTCTCTCTCTCTGATTCTCCCTCTCTCTCTCTCTGATTCCCTCCCTCTCTCTCTCTCTGATTCCCCCCCTCTCTCTCTCTCTGATTCCCCCCCTCTCTCTCTCTGATTCCCCCCTCTCTCTCTCTGATTCCCCCCCTCTCTCTCTCTGATTCTCCCTCTCTCTCTGATTCTCCCTCTCTCTCTGATTCCCCCCCTCTCTCTCTCTGATTCTCCCTCTCTCTCTGATTCTCCCTCTCTCTCTGATTCCCCCCCTCTCTCTCTGATCCTCTCTCTCTGATCCTCTCTCTCTGATCCTCTCTCTCTGATCCTCTCTCTCTGATCCTCTCTCTCTGATCCTCTCTCTCTGATCCTCTCTCTCTGATCCTCTCTCTCTGATCCTCTCTCTCTGATTCTCCCTCTCTCTCTCTGATTCTCCCTCTCTCTCTCTGATTCTCCCTGTGATTCCCCCCCTCTCTCTCTGATTCTCCCTCTCTCTCTCTGATTCTCCCTGTGATTCCCCCTCTCTCTCTCTGATTCTCCCTGTGATTCCCACTCTCTCTCTCTGATTCCCCCCCTCTCTCTCTCTGATTCCCCCCCTCTCTCTCTCTGATTCCCCCCTCTCTCTCTCTGATTCCCCCCCTCTCTCTCTGATTCCCCCCCTCTCTCTCTCTCTGATTCCCTCCCTCTCTCTCTCTGATTCTCCCTCTCTCTCTCTGATTCTCCCTCTCTCTCTCTCTGATTCTCCCTCTCTCTCTCTCTGATTCCCTCCCTCTCTCTCTCTCTGATTCCCCCCCTCTCTCTCTCTCTGATTCCCCCCCTCTCTCTCTCTGATTCCCCCCCTCTCTCTCTCTGATTCCCCCCCTCTCTCTCTCTGATTCTCCCTCTCTCTCTGATTCTCCCTCTCTCTCTGATTCCCCCCCTCTCTCTCTCTGATTCTCCCTCTCTCTCTGATTCTCCCTCTCTCTCTGATTCCCCCCCTCTCTCTCTGATCCTCTCTCTCTGATCCTCTCTCTCTGATCCTCTCTCTCTGATCCTCTCTCTCTGATCCTCTCTCTCTGATCCTCTCTCTCTGATCCTCTCTCTCTGATTCTCCCTCTCTCTCTCTGATTCTCCCTCTCTCTCTCTGATTCTCCCTGTGATTCCCCCCCTCTCTCTCTGATTCTCCCTCTCTCTCTCTGATTCTCCCTGTGATTCCCCCTCTCTCTCTCTGATTCTCCCTGTGATTCCCACTCTCTCTCTCTGATTCTCCCTCTCTCTCTGATTCCCTCCCTCTCTCTCTGATTCCCTCCCTCTCTCTCTCTGATTCTCCCTCTCTCTCTCTGATTCTCCCTCTCTGATCCTCTCTCTCTGATCCTCTCTCTCTGATCCTCTCTCTCTGATCCTCTCTCTCTGATCCTCTCTCTCTGATCCTCTCTCTCTGATCCTCTCTCTCTGATCCTCTCTCTCTGATCCTCTCTCTCTGATCCTCTCTCTCTGATCCTCTCTCTCTGATCCTCTCTCTCTGATTCTCCCTCTCTCTCTCTCTCTCTCTCTGATTCTCCCTCTCTCTCTCTGATTCTCCCTCTCTCTCTCTGATTCTCCCTCTCTCTCTCTGATTCTCCCTCTCTCTCTCTGATTCTCCCTCTCTCTCTCTGATTCTCCCTGTGATTCCCCCCCTCTCTCTCTGATTCTCCCTCTCTCTCTCTGATTCTCCCTGTGATTCCCCCTCTCTCTCTCTGATTCTCCCTCTCTCTCTCTGATTCTCCCTCTCTCTCTCTCTGATTCTCCCTCTCTCTCTCTCTGATTCTCCCTCTCTCTCTCTCTGATGCTCCCTCTCTCTCTCTCTGATTCTCCCTCTCTCTCTCTCTGATTCTCCCTCTCTCTCTCTCTGATTCTCCCTCTCTCTCTCTCTGATTCTCCCTCTCTCTCTCTCTGATTCTCCCTGTGATTCCCCCTCTCTCTCTCTGATTCTCCCTCTCTCTCTGATTCCCTCCCTCTCTCTCTGATTCTCCCTCTCTCTCTCTGATTCTCCCTCTCTCTCTCTCTGATTCTCCCTCTCTCTCTCTGATTCTCCCTGTGTTTCCCCCTCTCTCTCTCTGATTCCCTCCCTCTCTCTCTGATTCCCCCCTCTCTCTCTCTGATTCCCCCCTCTCTCTCTCTGATTCCCCCCTCTCTCTCTGATGCCCCCTCCCTCTCTCTCTGATTCCCCCTCCCTCTCTCTCTGATTCCCCCTCCCTCTCTCTCTGATTCCCCCTCTCTCTCTCTCTCTGATTCCCCCTCTCTCTCTCTCTGATTCCCCCCCTCTCTCTCTCTGATTCCCCCCCTCTCTCTCTGATTCCCCCTCTCTCTCTCTGATTCCCTCCCTCTCTCTCTCTCTGATTCCCTCCCTCTCTCTCTCTCTCATTCTCCCTCTATATCTCTCTCCGTCTCCCTCTCTCTCTGATTCCCTCTCTCTCTGATTCCCTCTCTCTCTCTCTGATTCCCCCCCTCTCTCTCTCTCTCTGATTCCCCCCCTCTCTCTGATTCCCCCCCTCTCTCTCTGATTCCCCCCGTCTCTCTCTGATTCCCCCCCTCTCTCTCTGATTCCCCCCCTCTCTCTCTGATTCCCCCCCTCTCTCTCTGATTCCCCCCCTCTCTCTCTGATTCCCCCCCTCTCTCTCTGATTCCCCCCCTCTCTCTCTCTCTGATTCCCCCCCTCTCTCTCTCTGATTCCCTCCCTCTCTCTCTCTCTGATTCCCTCCCTCTCTCTCTCTCTGATTCTCCCTCTCTCTCTCTCTGATTCCCTCCCTCTCTCTATGATTCCCTCCCTCTCTCTATGATTCCCTCCCTCTCTCTCTCTGATTCTCCCTCTCTCTCTCTGATTCTCCCTCTCTCTCTCTGATTCTCCCTGTGATTCCCCCCCTCTCTCTCTGATTCTCCCTCTCTCTCTCTGATTCTCCCTGTGATTCCCCCTCTCTCTCTCTGATTCTCCCTGTGATTCCCCCTCTCTCTCTCTGATTCTCCCTCTCTCTCTGATTCCCTCCCTCTCTCTCTAATTCCCTCCCTCTCTCTCTGATTCTCCCTCTCTCTCTCTGATTCCCCCCCTCTCTCTCTGAGTCCCCCCTCTCTCTCTCTGATTCTCCATCTCTCTCTGATTCTCCATCTCCCTCTCTCTCTCTCTCTCTCTCTGATTCCCCCCCTCTCTCTCTCTCTCTGATTCCCCCCCTCTCTCTCTCTGATTCCCCCCCTCTCTCTCTGATTCCCCCCCTCTCTCTCTCTGATTCCCCCCCTCTCTCTCTCTGATTCCCCCCCTCTCTCTCTGATTCCCCCCCTCTCTCTCTGATTCCCCCCCTCTCTCTCTCTCTCTGATTCCCCCCCTCTCTCTCTCTGATTCCCTCCCTCTCTCTCTCTGATTCCCTCCCTCTCTCTCTCTCTGATTCTCCCTCTCTCTCTCTCTGATTCCCTCCCTCTCTCTCTCTCTGATTCCCTCCCTCTCTCTCTCTCTGATTCCCCCCCTCTCTCTCTCTGATTCCCCCCCTCTCTCTCTCTGATTCCCCCCCTCTCTCTCTCTGATTCCCCCCTCTCTCTCTCTGATTCCCCCCCTCTCTCTCTGATTCCCCCCCTCTCTCTCTCTCTGATTCCCTCCCTCTCTCTCTCTGATTCTCCCTCTCTCTCTCTCTGATTCTCCCTCTCTCTCTCTCTGATTCCCTCCCTCTCTCTCTCTCTGATTCCCCCCCTCTCTCTCTCTCTGATTCCCCCCCTCTCTCTCTCTGATTCCCCCCCTCTCTCTCTCTGATTCCCCCCCTCTCTCTCTCTGATTCTCCCTCTCTCTCTGATTCTCCCTCTCTCTCTGATTCCCCCCCTCTCTCTCTCTGATTCTCCCTCTCTCTCTGATTCTCCCTCTCTCTCTGATTCCCCCCCTCTCTCTCTGATCCTCTCTCTCTGATCCTCTCTCTCTGATCCTCTCTCTCTGATCCTCTCTCTCTGATCCTCTCTCTCTGATCCTCTCTCTCTGATTCTCCCTCTCTCTCTCTGATTCTCCCTCTCTCTCTCTGATTCTCCCTGTGATTCCCCCCCTCTCTCTCTGATTCTCCCTCTCTCTCTCTGATTCTCCCTGTGATTCCCCCTCTCTCTCTCTGATTCTCCCTGTGATTCCCACTCTCTCTCTCTGATTCTCCCTCTCTCTCTGATTCCCTCCCTCTCTCTCTGATTCCCTCCCTCTCTCTCTGATTCCCTCCCTCTCTCTCTCTGATTCTCCCTCTCTCTCTCTGATTCTCCCTCTCTGATCCTCTCTCTCTGATCCTCTCTCTCTGATCCTCTCTCTCTGATCCTCTCTCTCTGATCCTCTCTCTCTGATCCTCTCTCTCTGATCCTCTCTCTCTGATCCTCTCTCTCTGATCCTCTCTCTCTGATCCTCTCTCTCTGATCCTCTCTCTCTGATCCTCTCTCTCTGATCCTCTCTCTCTGATTCTCCCTCTCTCTCTCTCTCTCTCTCTGATTCTCCCTCTCTCTCTCTGATTCTCCCTCTCTCTCTCTGATTCTCCCTCTCTCTCTCTGATTCTCCCTGTCTCTGATTCTCCCTCTCTCTCTCTGATTCTCCCTGTGATTCCCCCCCTCTCTCTCTGATTCTCCCTCTCTCTCTCTGATTCTCCCTGTGATTCCCCCTCTCTCTCTCTGATTCTCCCTCTCTCTCTCTGATTCTCCCTCTCTCTCTCTCTGATTCTCCCTCTCTCTCTCTCTGATTCTCCCTCTCTCTCTCTCTGATGCTCCCTCTCTCTCTCTCTGATTCTCCCTCTCTCTCTCTCTGATTCTCCCTCTCTCTCTCTCTGATTCTCCCTCTCTCTCTCTCTGATTCTCCCTCTCTCTCTCTCTGATTCTCCCTGTGATTCCCCCTCTCTCTCTCTGATTCTCCCTCTCTCTCTGATTCCCTCCCTCTCTCTCTGATTCTCCCTCTCTCTCTCTGATTCTCCCTCTCTCTCTCTCTGATTCTCCCTCTCTCTCTCTGATTCTCCCTGTGTTTCCCCCTCTCTCTCTCTGATTCCCTCCCTCTCTCTCTGATTCCCCCCTCTCTCTCTCTGATTCCCCCCTCTCTCTCTCTGATTCCCCCCTCTCTCTCTGATGCCCCCTCCCTCTCTCTCTGATTCCCCCTCCCTCTCTCTCTGATTCCCCCTCCCTCTCTCTCTGATTCCCCCTCCCTCTCTCTCTGATTCCCCCTCCCTCTCTCTCTGATTCCCCCTCCCTCTCTCTCTGATTCCCCCTCCCTCTCTCTCTGATTCCCCCTCCCTCTCTCTCTGATTCCCCCTCCCTCTCTCTCTGATTCCCCCTCCCTCTCTCTCTGATTCCCCCTCCCTCTCTCTCTGATTCCCCCTCTCTCTCTCTCTCTGATTCCCCCCCTCTCTCTCTGATTCCCCCTCCCTCTCTCTCTGATTCCCCCTCCCTCTCTCTCTGATTCCCCCTCCCTCTCTCTCTGATTCCCCCTCCCTCTCTCTCTGATTCCCCCTCCCTCTCTCTCTGATTCCCCCTCCCTCTCTCTCTGATTCCCCCTCTCTCTCTCTCTGATTCCCCCTCTCTCTCTCTCTGATTCCCCCCCTCTCTCTCTGATTCCCCCTCCCTCTCTCTCTGATTCCCCCTCTCTCTGATTCCCTCCCTCTCTCTCTGATTCCCTCCCTCTCTCTCTGATTCCCTCCCTCTCTCTCTGATTCCCCCTCTCTCTCTCTGATCCTCTCTCTCTGATTCCCCCTCTCTCTCTCTGATTCTCTCTCTCTGATCCTCTGATCCTCTCTCTCTGATCCTCTCTCTCTGATCCTCTCTCTCTGATCCTCTCTCTCTCTGATCCTCTCTCTCTCTGATCCTCTCTCTCTCTGATCCTCTCTCTCTCTGATCCTCTCTCTCTGATTCCCCCTCTCTGATTCCCCCTCTCTGATTCCCCCTCTCTGATTCCCCCTCTCTGATTCCCCCTCTCTGATTCCCCCTCTCTGATTCCCCCTCTCTGATTCCCCCTCTCTCTCTCTGATTCTCCCTCTCTGATTCCCCCTCTCTCTCTCTGATCCTCTCTCTCTGATCCTCTCTCTCTGATCCTCTCTCTCTGATCCTCTCTCTCTGATTCCCCCTCTCTGATTCCCCCTCTCTGATTCCCCCTCTCTGATTCCCCCTCTCTGATTCCCCCTCTCTGATTCCCCCTCTCTGATTCCCCCTCTCTGATTCCCCCTCTCTGATTCCCCCTCTCTGATTCCCCCTCTCTGATTCCCCCTCTCTGATTCCCCCTCTCTGATTCCCCCTCTCTGATTCCCCCTCTCTGATTCTCCCTCTCTCTCTCTGATTCTCCCTCTCTCTCTCTGATTCTCCCTCTCTCTCTCTGATTCTCCCTCTCTCTCTCTGATTCTCCCTGTGATTCCCCCCCTCTCTCTCTGATTCTCCCTCTCTCTCTCTGATTCTCCCTGTGATTCCCCCTCTCTCTCTCTGATTCTCCCTGTGATTCCCCCTCTCTCTCTCTGATTCTCCCTCTCTCTCTGATTCCCTCCCTCTCTCTGATTCCCTCCCTCTCTCTCTCTGATTCTCCCCTCTCTCTCTCTCTGATTCCCCCCCTCTCTCTCTCTGATTCCCCCCTCTCTCTCTCTGATTCCCCCCCTCTCTCTCTCTGATTCCCCCCCTCTCTCTCTCTGATTCCCCCCCTCTCTCTCTCTGATTCCCCCCCTCTCTCTCTCTGATTCCCCCCCTCTCTCTCTCTGATTCCCCCCCTCTCTCTCTCTGATTCCCCCCCTCTCTCTCTCTGATTCCCCCCCTCTCTCTCTCTGATTCCCCCCCTCTCTCTCTCTGATTCCCCCCCTCTCTCTCTCTGATTCCCCCCCTCTCTCTCTCTGATTCCCCCCTCTCTCTCTCTGATTCCCCCCCTCTCTCTCTCTGATTCCCCCCCTCTCTCTCTCTGATTCCCCCCCTCTCTCTCTCTGATTCCCCCCCTCTCTCTCTCTGATTCCCCCCTCTCTCTCTCTGATTCCCCCCCTCTCTCTCTCTGATTCCCCCCCTCTCTCTCTCTGATTCCCCCCCTCTCTCTCTCTGATTCCCCCCCTCTCTCTCTCTGATTCCCCCCCTCTCTCTCTCTGATTCCCCCCCTCTCTCTCTCTGATTCTCCATCTCTCTCTGATTCCCCCTCTCTGATTCCCCCTCTCTGATTCCCCCTCTCTCTCTCTGATTCTCCCTCTCTGATTCCCCCTCTCTCTCTCTGATCCTCTCTCTCTGATCCTCTCTCTCTGATCCTCTCTCTCTGATCCTCTCTCTCTGATCCTCTCTCTGATTCCCCCTCTCTGATTCCCCCTCTCTGATTCCCCCTCTCTGATTCTCTCTGATTCTCCCTCTCTGATTCTCCCTCTCTGATTCTCCCTCTCTGATTCTCCCTCTCTGATTCTCCCTCTCTGATTCTCCCTCTCTGATTCTCCCTCTCTCTCTCTGATTCTCCCTCTCTCTCTCTGATTCTCCCTCTCTCTCTCTGATTCTCCCTCTCTCTCTCTGATTCTCCCTCTCTCTCTCTGATTCTCCCTCTCTCTCTCTGATTCTCCCTGTGATTCCCCCTCTCTCTCTCTGATTCTCCCTGTGATTCCCCCTCTCTCTCTCTGATTCTCCCTGTGATTCCCCCTCTCTCTCTCTGATTCCCTCCCTCTC
Source organism: Heptranchias perlo (assembly GCF_035084215.1). Lineage (NCBI taxonomy): Eukaryota > Metazoa > Chordata > Chondrichthyes > Hexanchiformes > Hexanchidae > Heptranchias > Heptranchias perlo. The sequence goes on along the minus strand of NC_090325.1, from coordinate 84,545,782 downwards.
TCTCTGATTCCCTCCCTCTCTCTCTCTGATTCTCCCCTCTCTCTCTCTGATTCCCCCCTCTCTCTCTCTGATTCCCCCCTCTCTCTCTCTGATTCCCCCCTCTCTCTCTCTGATTCCCCCCTCTCTCTCTCTGATTCCCCCCCTCTCTCTCTGATTCCCCCCCTCTCTCTCTCTCTGATTCCCTCCCTCTCTCTCTCTGATTCTCCCTCTCTCTCTCTCTGATTCTCCCTCTCTCTCTCTCTGATTCCCTCCCTCTCTCTCTCTCTGATTCCCCCCCTCTCTCTCTCTCTGATTCCCCCCCTCTCTCTCTCTGATTCCCCCCCTCTCTCTCTCTGATTCCCCCCCTCTCTCTCTCTGATTCTCCCTCTCTCTCTGATTCTCCCTCTCTCTCTGATTCCACCCCTCTCTCTCTCTGATTCTCCCTCTCTCTCTGATTCTCCCTCTCTCTCTGATTCCCCCCCTCTCTCTCTGATCCTCTCTCTCTGATCCTCTCTCTCTGATCCTCTCTCTCTGATCCTCTCTCTCTGATCCTCTCTCTCTGATCCTCTCTCTCTGATTCTCCCTCTCTCTCTCTGATTCTCCCTCTCTCTCTCTGATTCTCCCTGTGATTCCCCCCCTCTCTCTCTGATTCTCCCTCTCTCTCTCTGATTCTCCCTGTGATTCCCCCTCTCTCTCTCTGATTCTCCCTGTGATTCCCACTCTCTCTCTCTGATTCTCCCTCTCTCTCTGATTCCCTCCCTCTCTCTCTGATTCCCTCCCTCTCTCTCTCTGATTCTCCCTCTCTCTCTCTGATTCTCCCTCTCTGATCCTCTCTCTCTGATCCTCTCTCTCTGATCCTCTCTCTCTGATCCTCTCTCTCTGATCCTCTCTCTCTGATCCTCTCTCTCTGATCCTCTCTCTCTGATCCTCTCTCTCTGATCCTCTCTCTCTGATCCTCTCTCTCTGATTCTCCCTCTCTCTCTCTCTCTCTCTCTGATTCTCCCTCTCTCTCTCTGATTCTCCCTCTCTCTCTCTGATTCTCCCTCTCTCTCTCTGATTCTCCCTGTCTCTGATTCTCCCTCTCTCTCTCTGATTCTCCCTGTGATTCCCCCCCTCTCTCTCTGATTCTCCCTCTCTCTCTCTGATTCTCCCTGTGATTCCCCCTCTCTCTCTCTGATTCTCCCTCTCTCTCTCTGATTCTCCCTCTCTCTCTCTCTGATTCTCCCTCTCTCTCTCTCTGATTCTCCCTCTCTCTCTCTCTGATGCTCCCTCTCTCTCTCTCTGATTCTCCCTCTCTCTCTCTCTGATTCTCCCTCTCTCTCTCTCTGATTCTCCCTCTCTCTCTCTCTGATTCTCCCTCTCTCTCTCTCTGATTCTCCCTGTGATTCCCCCTCTCTCTCTCTGATTCTCCCTCTCTCTCTGATTCCCTCCCTCTCTCTCTGATTCTCCCTCTCTCTCTCTGATTCTCCCTCTCTCTCTCTCTGATTCTCCCTCTCTCTCTCTGATTCTCCCTGTGTTTCCCCCTCTCTCTCTCTGATTCCCTCCCTCTCTCTCTGATTCCCCCCTCTCTCTCTCTGATTCCCCCCTCTCTCTCTCTGATTCCCCCCTCTCTCTCTGATGCCCCCTCCCTCTCTCTCTGATTCCCCCTCCCTCTCTCTCTGATTCCCCCTCCCTCTCTCTCTGATTCCCCCTCCCTCTCTCTCTGATTCCCCCTCCCTCTCTCTCTGATTCCCCCTCCCTCTCTCTCTGATTCCCCCTCCCTCTCTCTCTGATTCCCCCTCCCTCTCTCTCTGATTCCCCCTCCCTCTCTCTCTGATTCCCCCTCCCTCTCTCTCTGATTCCCCCTCCCTCTCTCTCTGATTCCCCCTCCCTCTCTCTCTGATTCCCCCTCTCTCTCTCTCTCTGATTCCCCCCCTCTCTCTCTGATTCCCCCTCCCTCTCTCTCTGATTCCCCCTCCCTCTCTCTCTGATTCCCCCTCCCTCTCTCTCTGATTCCCCCTCCCTCTCTCTCTGATTCCCCCTCTCTCTCTCTCTGATTCCCCCTCTCTCTCTCTCTGATTCCCCCCCTCTCTCTCTGATTCCCCCTCCCTCTCTCTCTGATTCCCCCTCTCTCTGATTCCCTCCCTCTCTCTCTGATTCCCTCCCTCTCTCTCTGATTCCCTCCCTCTCTCTCTGATTCCCCCTCTCTCTCTCTGATCCTCTCTCTCTGATTCCCCCTCTCTCTCTCTGATTCTCTCTCTCTGATCCTCTGATCCTCTCTCTCTGATCCTCTCTCTCTGATCCTCTCTCTCTCTGATCCTCTCTCTCTCTGATCCTCTCTCTCTCTGATCCTCTCTCTCTCTGATCCTCTCTCTCTCTGATCCTCTCTCTCTCTGATCCTCTCTCTCTCTGATCCTCTCTCTCTCTGATCCTCTCTCTCTGATTCCCCCTCTCTGATTCCCCCTCTCTGATTCCCCCTCTCTGATTCCCCCTCTCTGATTCCCCCTCTCTGATTCCCCCTCTCTGATTCCCCCTCTCTGATTCCCCCTCTCTGATTCCCCCTCTCTGATTCCCCCTCTCTGATTCCCCCTCTCTCTCTCTGATTCCCCCTCTCTCTCTCTGATCCTCTCTCTCTGATCCTCTCTCTCTGATCCTCTCTCTCTGATCCTCTCTCTCTGATTCCCCCTCTCTGATTCCCCCTCTCTGATTCCCCCTCTCTGATTCCCCCTCTCTGATTCCCCCTCTCTGATTCCCCCTCTCTGATTCCCCCTCTCTGATTCCCCCTCTCTGATTCCCCCTCTCTGATTCCCCCTCTCTGATTCCCCCTCTCTGATTCCCCCTCTCTGATTCCCCCTCTCTGATTCCCCCTCTCTGATTCCCCCTCTCTGATTCCCCCTCTCTGATTCCCCCTCTCTGATTCTCCCTCTCTCTCTCTGATTCTCCCTCTCTCTCTCTGATTCTCCCTCTCTCTCTCTGATTCTCCCTCTCTCTCTCTGATTCTCCCTCTCTCTCTCTGATTCTCCCTGTGATTCCCCCCCTCTCTCTCTGATTCTCCCTCTCTCTCTCTGATTCTCCCTGTGATTCCCCCTCTCTCTCTCTGATTCTCCCTGTGATTCCCCCTCTCTCTCTCTGATTCTCCCTCTCTCTCTGATTCCCTCCCTCTCTCTGATTCCCTCCCTCTCTCTCTCTGATTCTCCCCTCTCTCTCTCTCTGATTCCCCCCCTCTCTCTCTCTGATTCCCCCCTCTCTCTCTCTGATTCCCCCCCTCTCTCTCTCTGATTCCCCCCCTCTCTCTCTCTGATTCCCCCCCTCTCTCTCTCTGATTCCCCCCCTCTCTCTCTCTGATTCCCCCCCTCTCTCTCTCTGATTCCCCCCCTCTCTCTCTCTGATTCCCCCCCTCTCTCTCTCTGATTCCCCCCCTCTCTCTCTCTGATTCCCCCCCTCTCTCTCTCTGATTCCCCCCCTCTCTCTCTCTGATTCCCCCCCTCTCTCTCTCTGATTCCCCCCCTCTCTCTCTCTGATTCCCCCCTCTCTCTCTCTGATTCCCCCCCTCTCTCTCTCTGATTCCCCCCCTCTCTCTCTCTGATTCCCCCCCTCTCTCTCTCTGATTCCCCCCCTCTCTCTCTCTGATTCCCCCCCTCTCTCTCTCTGATTCCCCCCTCTCTCTCTCTGATTCCCCCCCTCTCTCTCTCTGATTCCCCCCCTCTCTCTCTCTGATTCCCCCCCTCTCTCTCTCTGATTCCCCCCCTCTCTCTCTCTGATTCCCCCCCTCTCTCTCTCTGATTCCCCCCCTCTCTCTCTCTGATTCCCCCCCTCTCTCTCTCTGATTCCCCCCCTCTCTCTCTCTGATTCTCCATCTCTCTCTGATTCCCCCTCTCTGATTCCCCCTCTCTGATTCCCCCTCTCTCTCTCTGATTCTCCCTCTCTGATTCCCCCTCTCTCTCTCTGATCCTCTCTCTCTGATCCTCTCTCTCTGATCCTCTCTCTCTGATCCTCTCTCTCTGATCCTCTCTCTGATTCCCCCTCTCTGATTCCCCCTCTCTGATTCCCCCTCTCTGATTCTCTCTGATTCTCCCTCTCTGATTCTCCCTCTCTGATTCTCCCTCTCTCTCTCTGATTCTCCCTCTCTCTCTCTGATTCTCCCTCTCTCTCTCTGATTCTCCCTCTCTCTCTCTGATTCTCCCTCTCTCTCTCTGATTCTCCCTCTCTCTCTCTGATTCTCCCTGTGATTCCCCCTCTCTCTCTCTGATTCTCCCTGTGATTCCCCCTCTCTCTCTCTGATTCTCCCTGTGATTCCCCCTCTCTCTCTCTGATTCCCTCCCTCTCTCTCTGATTCCCTCCCTCTCTCTCTCTGATTCTCCCCTCTCTCTCTCTGATTCCCCCCTCTCTCTCTCTGATTCCCCCCTCTCTCTCTCTGATTCCCCCCTCTCTCTCTCTGATTCCCCCCTCTCTCTCTCTGATTCCCCCCTCTCTCTCTCTGATTCCCCCCCTCTCTCTCTCTGATTCCCCCCCTCTCTCTCTCTGATTCCCCCCCTCTCTCTCTCTGATTCCCCCCCTCTCTCTCTCTCTGATTCCCCCCCTCTCTCTCTCTGATTCTCCCTCTCTCTCTGATTCTCCCTCTCTCTCTGATTCCTCCCTCTCTCTCTGATTCCCCCCTCTCTCTCTGATTCCCCCCTCTCTCTCTGATCCTCTCTCTCTGATCCTCTCTCTCTGATCCTCTCTCTCTGATCCTCTCTCTCTGATCCTCTCTCTCTGATCCTCTCTCTCTGATCCTCTCTCTCTGATCCTCTCTCTCTGATCCTCTCTCTCTGATTCCCCCTCTCTCTCTCTGATTCTCCCTCACTCTCTCTGATTCTCCCTCACTCTCTCTGATTCTCCCTCTCTCTCTCTGATTCTCCCTCTCTCTCTCTGATTCTCCCTCTCTCTCTCTGATTCTCCCTGTGATTCCCCCCCTCTCTCTCTGATTCTCCCTCTCTCTCTCTGATTCTCCCTGTGATTCCCCCTCTCTCTCTCTGATTCTCCCTCTCTCTCTGATTCCCTCCCTCTCTCTCTGATTCTCCCTCTCTCTCTCTGATTCTCCCTCTCTCTCTCTCTGATTCTCCCTCTCTCTCTCTCTGATTCTCCCTCTCTCTCTCTGATTCTCCCTGTGATTCCCCCTCTCTCTCTCTGATTCCCTCCCTCTCTCTCTGATTCCCCCCCTCTCTCTCTCTGATTCCCCCCCTCTCTCTCTCTGATTCCCCCTCCCTCTCTCTCTGATTCCCCCTCCCTCTCTCTCTGATTCCCCCTCCCTCTCTCTCTGATTCCCCCTCCCTCTCTCTCTGATTCCCCCTCTCTCTCTGATTCCCCCTCTCTCTCTGATTCCCCCTCTCTCTCTGATTCCCCCTCTCTCTCTGATTCCCCCTCTCTCTCTGATTCCCCCTCTCTCTCTGATTCCCCCTCTCTCTCTGATTCCCCCTCTCTCTCTGATTCCCCCTCTCTCTCTCTGATCCTCTCTCTCTCTCTGATCCTCTCTCTCTGATTCCCTCCCTCTCTCTCTGATTCCCTCCCTCTCTCTCTGATTCCCCCTCTCTCTCTCTGATTCTCCCTCTCTCTCTCTGATCCTCTCTCTCTCTCTCTCTGATCCTCTCTCTCTCTGATTCTCTCTCTCTGATCCTCTGATCCTCTCTCTCTGATCCTCTGATCCTCTCTCTCTGATCCTCTCTCTCTGATTCCCCCTCTCTCTCTCTGATCCTCTCTCTCTGATCCTCTCTCTCTGATCCTCTCTCTCTGATTCCCCCTCTCTGATTCCCCCTCTCTGATTCCCCCTCTCTGATTCCCCCTCTCTGATTCCCCCCCTCTGATTCCCCTTCTCTGATTCCCCCTCTCTGATTCCCCCTCTCTGATTCCCCCTCTCTGATTCCCCCTCTCTGATTCCCCCTCTCTGATTCCCCCTCTCTGATTCCCCCTCTCTGATTCCCCCTCTCTGATTCCCCCTCTCTGATTCCCCCTCTCTGATTCCCCCTCTCTCTCTCTGATTCTCCCTCTCTGATTCCCCCTCTCTCTCTCTGATCCTCTCTCTCTGATCCTCTCTCTCTGATCCTCTCTCTCTGATCCTCTCTCTCTGATTCCCCCTCTCTGATTCCCCCTCTCTGATTCCCCCTCTCTGATTCCCCCTCTCTGATTCCCCCTCTCTGATTCCCCCTCTCTGATTCTCCCTCTCTCTCTCTGATTCTCCCTCTCTCTCTCTGATTCTCCCTCTCTCTCTCTCTGATTCTCCCTCTCTCTCTCTGATTCTCCCTCTCTCTCTCTGATTCTCCCTCTCTCTCTCTGATTCTCCCTGTGATTCCCCCCCTCTCTCTCTGATTCTCCCTCTCTCTCTCTGATTCTCCTTGTGATTCCCCCTCTCTCTCTCTGATTCTCCCTGTGATTCCCCCTCTCTCTCTCTGATTCTCCCTCTCTCTCTGATTCCCTCCCTCTCTCTGATTCCCTCCCTCTCTCTCTCTGATTCTCCCCTCTCTCTCTCTCTGATTCCCCCCCTCTCTCTCTCTGATTCCCCCCTCTCTCTCTGATTCCCCCCCTCTCTCTCTGATTCCCCCCCTCTCTCTCTCTGATTCCCCCCCTCTCTCTCTGATTCCCCCCCTCTCTCTCTCTGATTCCCCCCCTCTCTCTCTCTGATTCCCCCCCTCTCTCTCTCTGATTCCCCCCCTCTCTCTCTCTGATTCCCCCCCTCTCTCTCTCTGATTCCCCCCCTCTCTCTCTCTGATTCCCCCCCTCTCTCTCTGATTCTCCCTGTGATTCCCCCTCTCTCTCTCTGATTCCCTCCCTCTCTCTCTGATTCTCTCTCTCTGATTCCCCCTCTCTCTCTCTGATTCTCCCTCACTCTCTCTGATTCTCCCTCTCTCTCTCTGATTCTCCCTCTCTCTCTCTGATTCTCCCTGTGATTCCCCCCCTCTCTCTCTGATTCTCCCTCTCTCTCTCTGATTCTCCCTGTGATTCCCCCTCTCTCTCTCTGATTCTCCCTCTCTCTCTGATTCCCTCCCTCTCTCTCTGATTCTCCCTCTCTCTCTCTGATTCTCCCTCTCTCTCTCTCTGATTCTCCCTCTCTCTCTCTGATTCTCCCTGTGATTCCCCCTCTCTCTCTCTGATTCCCTCCCTCTCTCTCTGATTCCCCCCCTCTCTCTCTCTGATTCCCCCCCTCTCTCTCTCTGATTCCCCCTCCCTCTCTCTCTGATTCCCCCTCCCTCTCTCTCTGATTCCCCCTCCCTCTCTCTCTGATTCCCCCTCCCTCTCTCTCTGATTCCCCCTCCCTCTCTCTCTGATTCCCCCTCCCTCTCTCTCTGATTCCCCCTCTCTCTCTGATTCCCCCTCTCTCTCTGATTCCCCCCTCTCTCTCTCTGATCCTCTCTCTCTCTCTGATCCTCTCTCTCTGATTCCCTCCCTCTCTCTCTGATTCCCTCCCTCTCTCTCTGATTCCCCCTCTCTCTCTCTGATTCTCCCTCTCTCTCTCTGATCCTCTCTCTCTCTCTCTGATCCTCTCTCTCTGATTCCCCCTCTCTCTCTCTGATTCTCTCTCTCTGATCCTCTGATCCTCTCTCTCTGATCCTCTGATCCTCTCTCTCTGATCCTCTCTCTCTGATTCCCCCTCTCTCTCTCTGATCCTCTCTCTCTGATCCTCTCTCTCTGATCCTCTCTCTCTGATTCCCCCTCTCTGATTCCCCCTCTCTGATTCCCCCTCTCTGATTCCCCCTCTCTCTCTCTGATTCTCCCTCTCTGATTCCCCCTCTCTCTCTCTGATCCTCTCTCTCTGATCCTCTCTCTCTGATCCTCTCTCTCTGATCCTCTCTCTCTGATCCTCTCTCTGATTCCCCCTCTCTCTCTCTGATTCTCTCTCTCTGATTCTCCCTCTCTGATTCTCCCTCTCTGATTCCCCCTCTCTCTCTCTGATTCCCCCTCTCTCTCTCTGATTCCCCCTCTCTGATCCTCTCTCTCTGATCCTCTCTCTCTGATTCTCTCTGATTCCCCCTCTCTCTCTCTGATTCTCTCTCTCTGATCCTCTCTCTCTCTGATTCCCCCTCTCTCTCTGATTCCCCCTCTCTCTCTCTGATCCTCTCTCTCTGATTCCCTCCCTCTCTCTCTGATTCCCTCCCTCTCTCTCTGATTCCCTCCCTCTCTCTCTGATTCCCTCCCTCTCTCTCTGATTCCCTCCCTCTCTCTCTGATTCCCTCCCTCTCTCTCTGATTCCCTCCCTCTCTCTCTGATTCCCCCTCTCTCTCTCTGATTCCCCCTCTCTCTCTCTGATCCTCTCTCTCTCTCTGATCCTCTCTCTCTGATTCCCCCTCTCTCTCTCTGATTCTCTCTCTCTGATCCTCTGATCCTCTCTCTCTGATCCTCTCTCTCTGATCCTCTCTCTCTGATTCCCCCTCTCTCTCTCTGATCCTCTCTCTCTGATTCCCCCTCTCTGATTCCCCCTCTCTGATTCCCCCTCTCTGATTCCCCCTCTCTCTCTCTGATTCTCCCTCTCTGATTCCCCCTCTCTCTCTCTGATCCTCTCTCTCTGATCCTCTCTCTCTGATCCTCTCTCTCTGATCCTCTCTCTCTGATCCTCTCTCTCTGATCCTCTCTCTCTGATCCTCTCTCTCTGATCCTCTCTCTCTGATCCTCTCTCTCTGATCCTCTCTCTCTGATCCTCTCTCTGATTCCCCCTCTCTCTCTCTGATTCTCTCTCTCTGATCCTCTCTCTCTGATTCCCCCTCTCTCTCTCTGATTCTCCCTCTCTGATTCCCCCTCTCTCTCTCTGATTCCCCCTCTCTGATCCTCTCTCTCTGATCCTCTCTCTCTGATCCTCTCTCTCTGATCCTCTCTCTCTGATTCCCCCTCTCTGATTCCCCCTCTCTGATTCCCCCTCTCTCTCTCTGATTCCCCCTCTCTGATTCCCCCTCTCTGATTCCCCCTCTCTGATTCCCCCTCTCTGATTCCCCCTCTCTCTCTCTGATTCTCCCTCTCTGATTCCCCCTCTCTCTCTCTGATCCTCTCTCTCTGATCCTCTCTCTCTGATCCTCTCTCTCTGATCCTCTCTCTCTGATCCTCTCTCTCTGATCCTCTCTCTGATTCCCCCTCTCTCTCTCTGATTCTCTCTCTCTGATCCTCTCTCTCTGATTCCCCCTCTCTCTCTCTGATTCTCCCTCTCTGATTCCCCCTCTCTCTCTCTGATTCCCCCTCTCTGATCCTCTCTCTCTGATCCTCTCTCTCTGATTCCCCCTCTCTGATTCCCCCTCTCTGATTCCCCCTCTCTGATTCCCCCTCTCTGATTCCCCCTCTCTGATTCCCCCTCTCTGATTCCCCCTCTCTGATTCCCCCTCTCTGATTCCCCCTCTCTGATTCCCCCTCTCTGATTCCCCCTCTCTGATTCCCCCTCTCTGATTCCCCCTCTCTCTCTCTGATTCTCCCTCTCTGATTCCCCCTCTCTCTCTCTGATCCTCTCTCTCTGATCCTCTCTCTCTGATCCTCTCTCTCTGATCCTCTCTCTCTGATCCTCTCTCTCTGATCCTCTCTCTCTGATCCTCTCTCTCTGATCCTCTCTCTCTGATCCTCTCTCTCTGATCCTCTCTCTCTGATCCTCTCTCTCTGATCCTCTCTCTCTGATCCTCTCTCTCTGATCCTCTCTCTCTGATCCTCTCTCTCTGATCCTCTCTCTCTGATCCTCTCTCTCTGATCCTCTCTCTGATTCCCCCTCTCTCTCTCTGATTCTCTCTCTCTGATCCTCTCTCTCTGATTCCCTCTCTCTCTCTCTCATTCTCCCTCTCTCTCTCTGATTCTCCGTCTCCCTCTCTCTCTGATTCCCTCTCTCTCTGATTCCCTCTCTCTCTGATTCCCTCTCTCTCTCTCTCTCTGATTCCCCCCCTCTCTCTCTCTCTCTGATTCCCCCCCTCTCTCTCTCTCTCTGATTCCCCCCCTCTCTCTCTCTCTCTGATTCCCCCCCTCTCTCTCTGATTCCCCCCCTCTCTCTCTGATTCCCCCCCTCTCTCTCTGATTCCCCCCCTCTCTCTCTGATTCCCCCCCTCTCTCTCTGATTCCCCCCCTCTCTCTCTCTGATTCCCTCCCTCTCTCTCTCTCTGATTCCCTCCCTCTCTCTCTCTCTGATTCTCCCTCTCTCTCTCTCTGATTCCCTCCCTCTCTCTCTGATTCCCTCCCTCTCTCTCTGATTCCCTCCCTCTCTCTCTGATTCCCTCCCTCTCTCTCTGATTCCCTCCCTCTCTCTCTCTGATTCTCCCTCTCTCTCTCTGATTCTCCCTCTCTCTCTCTGATTCTCCCTGTGATTCCCCCCCTCTCTCTCTGATTCTCCCTCTCTCTCTCTGATTCTCCCTGTGATTCCCCCTCTCTCTCTCTGATTCTCCCTGTGATTCCCCCTCTCTCTCTCTGATTCTCCCTGTGATTCCCTCCCTCTCTCTGATTCCCTCCCTCTCTCTCTCTGATTCTCCCTCTCTCTCTCTGATTCCCCCCCTCTCTCTCTCTGATTCCCCCCTCTCTCTCTCTGATTCCCCCCCTCTCTCTCTCTGATTCCCCCCCTCTCTCTCTCTGATTCCCCCCCTCTCTCTCTCTGATTCCCCCCCTCTCTCTCTCTGATTCCCCCCCTCTCTCTCTCTGATTCCCCCCCTCTCTCTCTCTGATTCCCCCCCTCTCTCTCTCTGATTCCCCCCCTCTCTCTCTCTGATTCCCCCCCTCTCTCTCTCTGATTCCCCCCCTCTCTCTCTCTGATTCCCCCCCTCTCTCTCTCTGATTCCCCCCCTCTCTCTCTCTGATTCCCCCCCTCTCTCTCCCTCTCTCTCTCTGATTCCCCCTCTCTCTCTCTCTGATTCCCCCTCTCTCTCTCTGATTCTCCATCTCTCTCTGATTCTCCATCTCCCTCTCTCTCTCTCTCTCTCTGATTCCCCCCCTCTCTCTCTCTCTCTGATTCCCCCCCTCTCTCTCTGATTCCCCCCCTCTCTCTCTCTCTCTGATTCCCCCCCTCTCTCTGATTCCCTCCCTCTCTCTCTCTGATTCTCCCTCTCTCTCTCTCTGATTCCCTCCCTCTCTCTCTCTCTGATTCCCTCCCTCTCTCTCTCTCTGATTCCCTCCCTCTCTCTCTCTCTGATTCCCCCCCTCTCTCTCTCTGATTCCCCCCCTCTCTCTCTCTGATCCCCCCCCTCTCTCTCTCTGATTCCCCCCCTCTCTCTCTCTGATTCCCCCCCTCTCTCTCTCTCTGATTCCCCCCCTCTCTCTCTCTCTGATTCCCCCCCTCTCTCTCTCTGATTCCCTCCCTCTCTCTCTCTGATTCTCCCTCTCTCTCTCTCTGATTCCCTCCCTCTCTCTCTCTCTGATTCCCTCCCTCTCTCTCTCTCTGATTCCCCCCCTCTCTCTCTCTGATTCCCCCCCTCTCTCTCTCTGATTCCCCCCCTCTCTCTCTCTGACTCTCCCTCTCTCTCTGATTCTCCATCTCTCTCTGATTCTCCATCTCTCTCTGATTCTCCATCTTTCCCTGATTCCCCCCCTCTCTCTCTGATCCTCTCTCTCTGATCCTCTCTCTCTGATCCTCTCTCTCTGATCCTCTCTCTCTGATCCTCTCTCTCTGATCCTCTCTCTCTGATCCTCTCTCTTTCTCTCTGATTCTCCCTCTCTCTCTCTGATTCTCCCTGTGATTCCCCCCCTCTCTCTCTGATTCTCCCTCTCTCTCTCTGATTCTCCCTGTGATTCCCCCTCTCTCTCTCTGATTCTCCCTGTGATTCCCCCTCTCTCTCTCTGATTCTCCCTCTCTCTCTGATTCCCTCCCTCTCTCTCTGATTCCCTCCCTCTCTCTCTCTGATTCTCCCTCTCTCTCTCTCTGATTCCCCCCTCTCTCTCTCTCTGATTCCCCCCTCTCTCTCTCTGATTCCCCCCTCTCTCTCTCTGATTCCCCCCCTCTCTCTCTCTGATTCCCCCCCTCTCTCTCTCTGATTCCCCCCCTCTCTCTCTCTGATTCCCCCCCTCTCTCTCTCTCTGATTCCCCCCCTCTCTCTCTCTGATTCCCCCCCTCTCTCTCTCTGATTCCCCCCCTCTCTCTCTCTGATTCCCCCCCTCTCTCTCTCTGATTCCCCCCCTCTCTCTCTCTGATTCCCCCTCTCTCTCTCTGATTCTCCCTCTCTCTCTGATTCTCCATCTCTCTCTGATTCTCCATCTCCCTCTCTCTCTCTCTCTGATTCCCCCCCTCTCTCTCTCTCTGATTCCCCCCCTCTCTCTCTGATTCCCCCCCTCTCTCTCTCTCTCTCTCTGATTCCCCCCCTCTCTCTCTCTCTCTGATTCCCTCCCTCTCTCTCTCTGATTCCCTCCCTCTCTCTCTCTCTGATTCCCCCCCTCTCTCTCTCTGATTCCCCCCCTCTCTCTCTCTGATTCCCCCCCTCTCTCTCTCTGATTCCCCCCCTCTCTCTCTCTGATTCCCCCCCTCTCTCTCTGATTCCCCCCCTCTCTCTGTCTCTGATTCCCTCCCTCTCTCTGTCTCTGATTCCCTCCCTCTCTCTCTCTGATTCCCTCCCTCTCTCTCTCTCTGATTCCCTCCCTCTCTCTCTCTCTGATTCCCTCCCTCTCTCTCTCTCTGATTCCCTCCCTCTCTCTCTCTCTGATTCCCTCCCTCTCTCTCTCTCTGATTCCCTCCCTCTCTCTCTCTGATTCCCCCCCTCTCTCTCTCTGATTCTCCCTCTCTCTCTGATTCTCCCTCTCTCTCTGATTCTCCATCTCTCTCTGATTCTCCATCTCTCTCTGATTCTCCATCTCTCTCTCTGATCCTCTCTCTCTGATTCTCCCTCTCTGATTCTCCCTCTCTGATTCCCCCTCTCTCTCTCTGATCCTCTCTCTCTGATTCCCCCTCTCTGATTCCCCCTCTCTGATTCCCCCTCTCTGATTCCCCCTCTCTGATTCCCCCTCTCTGATTCCCCCTCTCTGATTCCCCCTCTCTGATTCCCCCTCTCTCTCTCTGATTCTCCCTCTCTCTCTCTGATTCTCCCTCTCTCTCTCTGATTCTCCCTCTCTCTCTCTGATTCTCCCTCTCTCTCTCTGATTCTCCCTCTCTCTCTCTGATTCTCCCTCTCTCTCTCTGATTCTCCCTCTCTCTCTCTGATTCTCCCTCTCTCTCTCTGATTCTCCCTCTCTCTCTCTGATTCTCCCTGTGATTCCCCCCCTCTCTCTCTGATTCTCCCTCTCTCTCTCTGATTCTCCCTGTGATTCCCCCTCTCTCTCTCTGATTCTCCCTGTGATTCCCCCTCTCTCTCTCTGATTCTCCCTCTCTCTCTGATTCCCTCCCTCTCTCTCTGATTCCCTCCCTCTCTCTCTCTCTCTCTGATTCCCCCCCTCTCTCTCTGATTCCCCCCCTCTCTCTCTCTGATTCCCCCCCTCTCTCTCTCTGATTCCCCCCCTCTCTCTCTCTGATTCCCCCCCTCTCTCTCTCTGATTCCCCCCCTCTCTCTCTCTGATTCCCCCCCTCTCTCTCTCTGATTCCCCCCCTCTCTCTCTCTGATTCCCCCCCTCTCTCTCTCTGATTCCCCCCCTCTCTCTCTCTGATTCCCCCCCTCTCTCTCTCTGATTCCCCCCCTCTCTCTCTCTGATTCCCCCCCTCTCTCTCTCTGATTCCCCCCCTCTCTCTCTCTGATTCCCCCCCTCTCTCTCTCTGATTCCCCCCCTCTCTCTCTCTGATTCCCCCCCTCTCTCTCTCTGATTCCCCCCCTCTCTCTCTCTGATTCCCCCCCTCTCTCTCTCTGATTCCCCCCCTCTCTCTCTCTGATTCCCCCCCTCTCTCTCTCTGATTCCCCCCCTCTCTCTCTCTGATTCCCCCCCTCTCTCTCTCTGATTCCCCCCCTCTCTCTCTCTGATTCCCCCCTCTCTCTCTCTGATTCCCCCCCTCTCTCTCTCTGATTCCCCCCCTCTCTCTCTCTGATTCCCCCCCTCTCTCTCTCTGATTCCCCCCCTCTCTCTCTCTGATTCCCCCCCTCCCTCTCTCTGATTCCCCCCCTCCCTCTCTCTGATTCCCCCCCTCTCTCTCTCTGATTCCCCCCCTCTCTCTCTCTGATTCCCCCCCTCTCTCTCTCTGATTCCCCCCCTCTCTCTCTCTGATTCCCCCCCTCTCTCTCTCTGATTCCCCCCCTCTCTCTCTCTGATTCCCCCCCTCTCTCTCTCTGATTCCCCCCCTCTCTCTCTCTGATTCTCCATCTCTCTCTGATTCCCCCCCTCTCTCTCTCTGATTCTCCATCTCTCTCTGATTCTCCATCTCTCTCTGATTCCCCCTCTCTGATTCCCCCTCTCTCTCTCTGATTCTCCCTCTCTGATTCCCCCTCTCTCTCTCTGATTCTCCCTCTCTGATTCCCCCCCTCTCTCTCTCTGATTCCCCCCCTCTCTCTCTCTGATTCCCCCCCTCTCTCTCTCTGATTCTCCCTCTCTCTCTCTCTGATTCTCCCTCTCTCTCTGATTCTCCATCTCTCTCTGATTCTCCATCTCTCTCTGATTCCCCCTCTCTGATTCCCCCTCTCTCTCTCTGATTCTCCCTCTCTGATTCCTCCTCTCTCTCTCTGATTCTCCCTCTCTGATTCCCCCCCTCTCTCTCTCTGATTCCCCCCTCTCTCTCTCTGATTCCCCCCCTCTCTCTCTCTGATTCTCCCTCTCTCTCTCTCTGATTCTCCATCTCTCTCTGATTCTCCATCTCTCTCTGATTCTCCATCTCTCTCTGATTCCCCCTCTCTGATTCCCCCTCTCTCTCTCTGATTCTCCCTCTCTGATTCCCCCTCTCTCTCTCTGATCCTCTCTCTCTGATCCTCTCTCTCTGATCCTCTCTCTCTGATCCTCTCTCTCTGATCCTCTCTCTCTGATCCTCTCTCTCTGATCCTCTCTCTCTGATCCTCTCTCTCTGATCCTCTCTCTCTGATCCTCTCTCTCTGATCCTCTCTCTCTGATCCTCTCTCTCTGATCCTCTCTCTCTGATCCTCTCTCTCTGATCCTCTCTCTCTGATTCCCCCTCTCTGATTCCCCCTCTCTGATTCCCCCTCTCTGATTCTCTCTGATTCTCCCTCTCTGATTCTCCCTCTCTCTCTCTGATTCTCCCTCTCTCTCTCTGATTCTCCCTCTCTCTCTCTGATTCTCCCTTTCTCTCTCTGATTCTCCCTCTCTCTCTCTGATTCTCCCTGTGATTCCCCCCCTCTCTCTCTGATTCTCCCTCTCTCTCTCTGATTCTCCCTGTGATTCCCCCTCTCTCTCTCTGATTCTCCCTGTGAATCCCCCTCTCTCTCTCTGATTCCCTCCCTCTCTCTCTGATTCCCTCCCTCTCTCTCTCTGATTCTCCCCTCTCTCTCTCTGATTCCCCCCCCTCTCTCTCTGATTCCCCCCCTCTCTCTCTCTGATTCCCCCCCTCTCTCTCTCTGATTCCCCCCCTCTCTCTCTCTGATTCCCCCCCTCTCTCTCTCTGATTCCCCCCCTCTCTCTCTCTCATTCCCCCCCTCTCTCTCTCTCATTCCCCCCCTCTCTCTCTCTGATTCTCCCTCTCTCTCTGATTCTCCCTCTCTCTCTCTGATTCTCCCTGTGATTCCCCCTCTCTCTCTCTGATTCTCCCTGTGAATCCCCCTCTCTCTCTCTGATTCCCTCCCTCTCTCTCTGATTCCCTCCCTCTCTCTCTCTGATTCTCCCCTCTCTCTCTCTGATTCCCCCCCCTCTCTCTCTGATTCCCCCCCTCTCTCTCTCTGATTCCCCCCCTCTCTCTCTCTGATTCCCCCCCTCTCTCTCTCTGATTCTCCCTCTCTCTCTCTGATTCTCGCTGTGATTCCCCCCCTCTCTCTCTGATTCTCCCTCTCTCTCTCTGATTCTCCCTGTGATTCCCCCTCTCTCTCTCTGATTCCCTCCCTCTCTCTCTGATTCCCCCCTCTCTCTCTCTGATTCCCCCCTCTCTCTCTCTGATTCCCCCCTCTCTCTCTCTGATTCCCCCCTCTCTCTCTCTGATTCCCCCCTCTCTCTCTCTGATTCCCCCCTCTCTCTCTCTGATTCCCCCCTCTCTCTCTCTGATTCCCCCCTCTCTCTCTCTGATTCCCCCCTCTCTCTCTCTGATTCCCCCCTCTCTCTCTCTGATTCCCCCCTCTCTCTCTCTGATTCCCCCCTCTCTGATTCTCCCTCTCTGATTCTCCCTCTCTGATTCTCCCTCTCTGATTCTCCCTCTCTGATTCTCCCTCTCTGATTCTCCCTCTCTGATTCTCCCTCTCTGATTCTCCCTCTCTGATTCTCCCTCTCTGATTCTCCCTCTCTCTCTCTGATTCTCCCTCTCTCTCTCTGATTCTCCCTCTCTCTCTCTGATTCTCCCTCTCTCTCTCTGATTCTGCCTCTCTCTCTCTGATTCTCCCTCTCTCTCTCTGATTCTCCCTCTCTCTCTCTGATTCTCCCTCTCTCTCTCTGATTCTCCCTCTCTCTCTCTGATTCTCCCTGTGATTCCCCCCCTCTCTCTCTGATTCTCCCTCTCTCTCTCTGATTCCCCCCTCTCTCTCTCTGATTCCCCCTCTCTGATTCTCCCTCTCTGATTCTCCCTCTCTGATTCTCCCTCTCTGATTCTCCCTCTCTGATTCTCCCTCTCTGATTCTCCCTCTCTGATTCTCCCTCTCTGATTCTCCCTCTCTGATTCTCCCTCTCTCTCTCTGATTCTCCCTCTCTCTCTCTGATTCTCCCTCTCTCTCTCTGATTCTCCCTCTCTCTCTCTGATTCTCCCTCTCTCTCTCTGATTCTCCCTCTCTCTCTCTGATTCTCCCTCTCTCTCTCTGATTCTCCCTCTCTCTCTCTGATTCTCCCTGTGATTCCCCCCCTCTCTCTCTGATTCTCCCTCTCTCTCTCTGATTCTCCCTGTGATTCCCCCTCTCTCTCTCTGATTCTCCCTGTGATTCCCCCTCTCTCTCTCTGATTCTCCCTGTGATTCCCTCCCTCTCTCTCTGATTCCCTCCCTCTCTCTCTCTGATTCCCCCCTCTCTCTCTCTGATTCCCCCCTCTCTCTCTCTGATTCCCCCCTCTCTCTCTCTGATTCCCCCCTCTCTCTCTCTGATTCCCCCCCTCTCTCTCTCTGATTCCCCCCCTCTCTCTCTCTGATTCCCCCCCTCTCTCTCTCTGATTCCCCCCCTCTCTCTCTCTGATTCCCCCCCTCTCTCTCTCTGATTCCCCCCCCCTCTCTCTCTGATTCCCCCCCTCTCTCTCTCTGATTCCCCCCCTCTCTCTCTCTGATTCCCCCTCTCTCTCTCTGATTCTCCCTCTCTCTCTGATTCTCCCTCTCTCTCTGATTCCCCCCCTCTCTCTCTGATCCTCTCTCTCTGATCCTCTCTCTCTGATCCTCTCTCTCTGATCCTCTCTCTCTGATTCTCCCTCTCTCTCTCTGATTCTCCCTCTCTCTCTCTCTGATTCTCCCTGTGATTCCCCCCCTCTCTCTCTGATTCTCCCTCTCTCTCTCTGATTCTCCCTGTGATTCCCCCTCTCTCTCTCTGATTCTCCCTCTCTCTCTGATTCCCTCCCTCTCTCTCTGATTCTCCCTCTCTCTCTCTGATTCTCCCTCTCTCTCTCTCTGATTCTCCCTCTCTCTCTCTCTCTCTGATTCTCCCTGTGATTCCCCCTCTCTCTCTCTGATTCCCCCCCTCTCTCTCTCTGATTCCCCCCCTCTCTCTCTCTGATTCCCCCTCCCTCTCTCTCTGATTCCCCCTCTCTCTCTCTGATTCCCCCTCTCTCTGATTCCCCCTCTCTCTCTGATTCCCCCTCTCTCTCTGATTCCCCCTCTCTCTCTCTGATTCTCCCTCTCTCTCTCTCTGATTCTCCCTCTCTCTCTCTGATTCTCCCTGTGATTCCCCCTCTCTCTCTCTGATTCCCCCCCTCTCTCTCTCTGATTCCCCCCCTCTCTCTCTCTGATTCCCCCTCCCTCTCTCTCTGATTCCCCCTCTCTCTGATTCCCCCTCTCTCTCTGATTCCCCCTCTCTCTCTGATTCCCCCTCTCTCTCTGATTCCCCCTCTCTCTCTCTGATCCTCTCTCTCTCTGATCCTCTCTCTCTCTGATCCTCTCTCTCTCTGATCCTCTCTCTCTGATTCCCTCCCTCTCTCTCTGATTCCCTCCCTCTCTCTCTGATTCCCTCCCTCTCTCTCTGATTCCCCCCCTCTCTCTCTGATTCCCCCTCCCTCTCTCTGATTCCCCCTCCCTCTCTGATTCCCCCTCCCTCTCTCTCTGATTCCCCCTCTCTCTGATTCCCCCTCTCTCCCTGATTCCCCCTCTCTCTCTGATTCCCCCTCTCTCTCTCTGATTCCCCCTCTCTCTCTCTGATTCCCCCTCTCTCTCTCTGATCCTCTCTCTCTGATTCCCTCCCTCTCTCTCTGATTCCCTCCCTCTCTCTCTGATTCTCTCTCTCTCTCTCTGATTCTCTCTCTCTGATCCTCTCTCTCTGATCCTCTCTCTCTGATCCTCTCTCTCTGATCCTCTCTCTCTGATCCTCTCTCTCTGATTCCCCCTCTCTGATTCCCCCTCTCTGATTCCCCCTCTCTCTCTCTGATTCTCCCTCTCTGATTCCCCCTCTCTGATTCCCCCTCTCTGATTCCCCCTCTCTGATTCCCCCTCTCTGATTCCCCCTCTCTGATTCCCCCTCTCTGATTCCCCCTCTCTGATTCCCCCTCTCTGATTCCCCCTCTCTGATTCCCCCTCTCTCTGATCCTCTCTCTCTGATCCTCTCTCTCTGATCCTCTCTCTCTGATCCTCTCTCTCTGATTCCCCCTCTCTCTCTCTGATTCTCTCTCTCTGATCCTCTCTCTCTGATTCCCCCTCTCTCTCTCTGATTCTCCCTCTCTGATTCCCCCTCTCTCTCTCTGATTCCCCCTCTCTCTCTCTGATTCCCCCTCTCTCTCTCTGATTCCCCCTCTCTCTCTCTGATTCCCCCTCTCTCTCTCTGATTCCCCCTCTCTCTCTCTGATCCTCTCTCTCTCTCTGATCCTCTCTCTCTGATTCTCTCTGATTCCCCCTCTCTCTCTCTCTCTCTGATTCTCTCTCTCTGATCCTCTCTCTCTCTGATTCCCCCTCTCTCTCTCTGATCCTCTCTCTCTGATTCCCTCCCTCTCTCTCTGATTCCCTCCCTCTCTCTCTGATTCCCTCCATCTCTCTCTGATTCCCCCTCTCTCTCTGATTCTCCCTCTCTCTCTGATCCTCTCTCTCTGATTCTCCCTCTCTCTCTGATCCTCTCTCTCTCTGATTCCCCCTCTCTCTCTCTGATCCTCTCTCTCTGATCCTCTCTCTCTGATTCCCCCTCTCTCTCTCTGATCCTCTCTCTCTGATCCTCTCTCTCTGATCCTCTCTCTCTGATTCCCCCTCTCTCTCTCTGATTCCCTCCCTCTCTCTCTGATTCCCTCCCTCTCTCTCTGATTCTCTCTCTCTGATTCTCTCTCTCTGATTCTCTCTCTCTGATTCTCTCTCTCTGATCCTCTCTCTCTGATCCTCTCTCTCTGATTCCCCCTCTCTGATTCCCCCTCTCTCTCTCTGATTCCCCCTCTCTGATTCCCCCTCTCTGATTCCCCCTCTCTGATTCCCCCTCTCTGATTCCCCCTCTCTGATTCCCCCTCTCTGATTCCCCCTCTCTCTCTCTGATCCTCTCTCTCTGATCCTCTCTCTCTGATCCTCTCTCTGATTCCCCCTCTCTCTCTCTGATTCTCTCTCTCTGATCCTCTCTCTCTGATTCCCCCTCTCTCTCTCTGATTCTCCCTCTCTGATTCCCCCTCTCTCTCTCTGATTCCCCCTCTCTCTCTCTGATTCCCCCTCTCTCTCTCTGATTCCCCCTCTCTCTCTCTGATCCTCTCTCTCTCTGATCCTCTCTCTCTGATTCTCTCTGATTCCCCCTCTCTCTCTGATTCTCTCTCTCTGATCCTCTCTCTCTCTGATTCCCCCTCTCTCTCTGATTCCCCCTCTCTCTCTCTGATCCTCTCTCTCTCTCTGATCCTCTCTCTCTCTCTGATCCTCTCTCTCTGATTCCCTCCCTCTCTCTCTGATTCCCTCCCTCTCTCTCTGATTCCCTCCATCTCTCTCTGATTCTCCCTCTCTCTCTGATCCTCTCTCTCTGATTCCCCCTCTCTCTCTCTGATCCTCTCTCTCTGATCCTCTCTCTCTGATTCCCCCTCTCTCTCTCTGATCCTCTCTCTCTGATCCTCTCTCTCTGATTCCCCCTCTCTCTCTCTGATTCCCCCTCTCTCTCTCTGATTCCCCCTCTCTCTCTCTGATTCCCCCTCTCTCTCTCTGATTCCCCCTCTCTCTCTCTGATCCTCTCTCTCTCTGATCCTCTCTCTCTGATTCTCTCTGATTCCCCCTCTCTCTCTGATTCTCTCTCTCTGATCCTCTCTCTCTCTGATTCCCCCTCTCTCTCTGATTCCCCCTCTCTCTCTCTGATCCTCTCTCTCTCTCTGATCCTCTCTCTCTGATTCCCTCCCTCTCTCTCTGATTCCCTCCATCTCTCTCTGATTCCCCCTCTCTCTCTCTGATTCTCCCTCTCTCTCTGATCCTCTCTCTCTGATTCCCCCTCTCTCTCTCTGATCCTCTCTCTCTGATCCTCTCTCTCTGATTCCCCCTCTCTCTCTCTGATCCTCTCTCTCTGATCCTCTCTCTCTGATTCCCCCTCTCTGATTCTCCCTCTCTCTCTCTGATCCTCTCTCTCTGATCCTCTCTCTCTGATCCTCTCTCTCTGATCCTCTCTCTCTGATCCTCTCTCTCTGATCCTCTCTCTGATTCCCCCTCTCTCTCTCTGATTCTCTCTCTCTGATCCTCTCTCTCTGATTCCCCCTCTCTCTCTCTGATTCTCCCTCTCTGATTCCCCCTCTCTCTCTCTGATTCCCCCTCTCTGATCCTCTCTCTCTGATTCTCTCTCTCTGATCCTCTCTCTCTGATCCTCTCTCTCTGATCCTCTCTCTCTGATTCCCCCTCTCTCTCTCTGATCCTCTCTCTCTGATTCCCCCTCTCTCTCTCTGATTCCCCCTCTCTCTCTCTGATTCCCCCTCTCTGATCCTCTCTCTCTGATTCTCTCTCTCTGATCCTCTCTCTCTGATCCTCTCTCTCTGATCCTCTCTCTCTGATTCCCCCTCTCTCTCTCTGATCCTCTCTCTCTGATTCCCCCTCTCTCTCTCTGATTCCCCCTCTCTCTCTCTGATTCCCCCTCTCTGATCCTCTCTCTCTGATCCTCTCTCTCTGATCCTCTCTCTCTGATTCCCCCTCTCTCTCTCTGATCCTCTCTCTCTGATCCTCTCTCTCTGATCCTCTCTCTCTGATCCTCTCTCTCTGATCCTCTCTCTCTGATTCCCCCTCTCTCTCTCTGATCCTCTCTCTCTGATTCCCTCCCTCTCTCTCTCTGATTCCCTCCCTCTCTCTCTCTCTGATTCCCCCTCTCTCTCTGATTCCCCCTCTCTCTCTCTGATTCCCCCTCTCTCTCTCATCCTCTCTCTCTGATTCCCCCTCTCTCTCTCTGATTCCCCCCTCTCTTTCTCTCTTATTCTCCCTCTCTCTCTGATTGTTTCTCTCTCTCATTCCCTTTGATTCTCCCCCTCTCTGATTCTCCCTCCCCCTGATTCTCTCTCCCTCCCCAATTCCCTCCTCTCTCCCCCTGATTCCCCCTCCTCTCTCCCCCTGATTCCCCCCCTCTCTCCCCCTGATTCCCCCTCCTCTCTCTCTCTCCCTGATTCCCCCTCCTCTCTCCCCCTGATTCCCCCCCTCTCTCCCCCTGATTCCCCCTCCTCTCTCTCTCTCCCTGATTCCCCCCCTCTCTCCCCCTGATTCCCCCTCCTCTCTCTCCCTCTCTCCCTGATTCCCCCCCTCTCTCTCTGATTCCCCCTCTCTCCCTCCCCCTGATTCCCCCTCCCCTCTCTCTGATCTCCCCTCTCTCTGATTCCCCCTCTCTCCCTCCCCCTGATTCCCTCTCTCCCTCCCCCTGATTCCCCCTCCCCCTGATTCCCCCTCTCCCTCCCCCTGATTCCCCCTCCCCCTGATTCCCCCTCCCCCTGATTCCCCCTCTCTCCCTCCCCCTGATTCCCTCTCTCCCTCCCCCTGATTCCCCCTCCCCCTGATTCCCCCTCTCCCTCCCCCTGATTCCCCCTCCCCCTGATTCCCCCTCCCCCTGATTCCCCCTCTCTCCCTCCCCCTGATTCCCTCTCTCCCTCCCCCTGATTCCCCCTCCCCTCTCTCTGATTCCCTCTCTCTCTCTTCCTCCCCCATTCCTCTGTGTTTTTCTCTCTCCGGCTTTCACTCTCTCACCTGCTCCGTCGCCATCTTCCTCTCTCTGCGGCCCCTCCCTCGGACTGATCCACCGGAAGCCGGAGCGGGGCCGCCGGACCAGGCGCCGAGTCGGGCGCAGTCAGTGTGCCGATCGCGGCCGCCCTTCCCCGCGGGCTAATCACCCGGCGCCGGTTCCTCGTACTTGGGGTGTAGTGACTCCCCCGGGGAGCGAGCGACTGGGCGGGGAGTGAAGTAAATCCCGACCCCGGGGCTTGGGGCGGCCCAGCTCGGCCCGCCCCACCCGGCCGGGCCCCCCGCCCCACTACACCCGGCCGGGCCCCCCGCCCCACTACACCCGGCCGGGCCCCGCCCCACTACACCCGGCCGGGCCCGGCCCCGCCCCACTGCACCCGGCCGGGCCCCGCCCCACTACACCCGGCCGGGCCCGGCCCGCCCTCTACACCCGGCCGGGCCCGGCCCGCCCTCTACACCCGGCCGGGCCCGGCCCGCCCTCTACACCCGGCCGGGCCCGGCCCGCCCTCTACACCCGGCCGGGCCCGGCCCGCCCTCTACACCCGGCCGGGCCCGGCCCGCCCTCTACACCCGGCCGGGCCCGGCCCGCCCTCTACACCCGGCCGGGCCCGGCCCGCCCTCTACACCCGGCCGGGCCCGGCCCGCCCTCTACACCCGGCCGGGCCCGGCCCGCCCTCTACACCCGGCCGGGCCCGGCCCGCCCTCTACACCCGGCCGGGCCCGGCCCGCCCTCTACACCCGGCCGGGCCCGGCCCGCCCTCTACACCCGGCCGGGCCCCCCGCCCCACTACACCCGGCCGGGCCCGGCCCGCCCTCTACACCCGGCCGGGCCCGGCCCGCCCTCTACACCCGGCCGGGCCCGGCCCGCCCTCTACACCCAGCCGGGCCCCCCCGCCCCACTACACCCAGCCGGGCCCGGCCCGCCCTCTACACCCAGCCGGGCCCGGCCCGCCCTCTACACCCAGCCGGGCCCGGCCCGCCCTCTACACCCAGCCGGGCCCCGCCCCACTACACCCAGCCGGGCCCCGCCCCACTACACCCGGCCGGGCCCCGCCCCACTACACCCGGCCGGGCCCCCCGCCCCACTACACCCGGCCGGGCCCCGCCCCACTACACCCGGCCGGGCCCCGCCCCACTACACCCGGCCGGGCCCCGCCCCACTACACCCGGCCGGGCCCCCCGCCCCACTACACCCGGCCGGGCCCCGCCCCACTACACCCGGCCGGGCCCGGCCCGCCCTCTACACCCAGCCGGGCCCCCCGCCCCACTACACCCGGCCGGGCCCCCCGCCCCACTACACCCGGCCGGGCCCCGCGATCTCCCTGTTCCTGTGACAGGGGCCAGGCCGGCTGCTGGTCCTCTCGGATTGATGTACTGTGATTCCCAAATCATTTCCTTGCTTTGTCTCTGTCAATATTTCCCTATTAATCCGACAATTCCCCTTTAATCCGTATCCCGAAGTAGATGATCCAAGTCCCGCAGCTTGTCCTTATCTTCCACTGTATTAACCCCTCCTGCTATTATTGGTGTAATTTACAAACTGTCAGGGTGTGAAGACAAGACCCAGGTTGAGGGAAGGGGTAGGCAGTATTGATCAAATAAATTATTATAGCACTGGGAGGGGTGGTGCAGTTGAGGGTCAAAGACAGAATCTATTTGGTTAGAATTAAGGAACAATAGAGGAGCTATTACGCTACTGGGTGTATATTTAAGGCCACCAAATAGTGGGAAGGAGATAGAGGAGTAAATTTGTAAATTTACAGAAAGATGCAAGAACTATAGAGTAGTGTTAAAGGGGGACTTCAATTATCCCAATGTAGACTGGGATAGTAACAGTGTTCGGGGCAAAGAGGGGGAGAAATGTATACAAGAGAACTTTCTTGATCAGAAACAGAAGATGCTGGAAAAGCTCAGCGAGTGAGGCAACATCTGTGGAGAAAGAGATAGAGTTAACGTTTCAGGTTGAAGACCTTTTGTCAGAACTGGAACATAAGAACATAAGAAATAGGAGCAGGAGTAGGCCAATCGGCCCCTCGAGCCTGCTCCGCCATTCAATAAGATCATGGCTGATCTGATCCTAACCTCAAATCTAAATTCATGTCCAATTTCCTGCCCGCTCCCCGTAACCCCTAATTCTCTTTACTTCTAGGAAACTGTCGATTTCTGTTTTAAATGTATTTAATGATGTAGCTTCCACAGCTTCCTGGGGCAGCAAATTCCACAGACCTACTACCTTCTGAGTGAAGAAGTTTCTCCTCATCTCAGTTTTGAAAGAGCAGCCCCTTATTCTAAGATTATGCCCCCTAGTTCTAGTTTCACCCATCCTTGGGAACATCCTTACCGCATCCACCCGATCAAGCCCCTTCACAATCTTATATGTTTCAATAAGATCGCCTCTCATTCTTCTGAACTCCAATGAGTAGAGTCCCAATCTACTCAACCTCTCCTCATATGTCCACCCCCTCATCCCCTCATCCCCGGGATTAACCGAGTGAACCTTCTTTGTACTGCCTCGAGAGCAAGTATGTCTTTTCTTAAGTATGGAGACCAAAACTGTATGCAGTATTCCAGGTGCGGTCTCACCAATACCTTATATAACTGCAGCAATACCTCCCTGTTTTTATATTCTATCCCCCTAGCAATAAAAGCCAACATTCCGTTGGCCTTCTTGATCACCTGCAAACTAACTTTTTGATTTTCTTGCACTAGGACCCCCAGATCCCTTTGTACTGCAGTACTTTCCAGTTTCTCGCCATTAAGATAATAACTTGCTCTCCGATTTTTCCTGCCAAAGTGCATAACCTCACATTTTCCAATATTGTATTGCATCTGCCAAATCTCCGCCCACTCACCCAGCCTGTCTATATCCCCTTGTAGGTTTTTTATGTCCTCCTCACTCTCCACTTTCCCTCCCATCTTTGTATCATCTGCAAACTTTGATATGTTACACTCGGTCCCCTCCTCTAAATCGTTAATATAGATTGTAAAGAGTTGGGGACCCAGCACCGACCCCTGCGGAACACCACTGGCTACTGGTTGCCAGTCCGAGAATGTACCATTTATCCCAACTCTCTGCTT
Organism: Heptranchias perlo; assembly: GCF_035084215.1. Taxonomy (NCBI): domain Eukaryota; kingdom Metazoa; phylum Chordata; class Chondrichthyes; order Hexanchiformes; family Hexanchidae; genus Heptranchias; species Heptranchias perlo. The sequence continues at coordinate 84,520,503 of NC_090325.1, read as the reverse complement.
CCTGTTAGATAACCAATCCTCCACCCATGCCAGAATATTACCCCCAATCCAGTGATTCTTTATCTTGAGCAATAATCTTTTATGTGGCACCTTGTCGAATGCCTTCTGGAAGTCCAAATACACGACGTCCACTGGTTCCCCTTTATCCACCCTGTACGTTATATCCTCAAAGAACTCAAGCAAATTTGTCAGACATGACTTCCCCTTCGTAAAGCCATGCTGACTTTGTCCTATTAAATTATGTTTATCCAAATGTTCCGCTACTGTCTCCTTGATAATAGACTCCAAAATTTTACCCACCACAGATGTTAAGCTAACTGGTCTATAATTTCCAGCCTTCTGCCTACTACCCTTTTTAAATAAGGGTGTTACATTAGCAGTTTTCCAATCTGCCGGGACCTTTGCCGAGTCCAGAGAATTTTGGAAAATTATTACCAAAGCATCCACAATCCCTACTGCCACTTCCCTCAAGACCCTAGGATGTAAGCCATCAGGTCCAGGGGATTTATCCGCCTTGAGTCCCATCAATTTACTGAGTAGCAATTCCTTAGTGATTTTAATCGTATTTAGCTCCTCCCCCCCTAGAGCCTCCTGTTTGTCCAGTGTTGGGATATTCTTAGTGTCCTCTACCGTAAAGACTGAAACAAAATATTTGTTCAGCATTTTTGCCATCTCCATGTTTCCCACCATTAATTTCCCGGTCTCATCCTCTAAGGGACCTACGTTTGCCTTAGCCACCCTTTTTCTTTTTATATAACTGTAGAAACTCTTGCTGTCTGTTTTTATATTTTTTGCTAATTTATTTTCATAATCTATCTTCCCTTTCTTAATCAATCCTTTCGTTACTTTTTGCTGTCTTTTGAAGACTCCCCAATCTTCTATCCTCCCACTAAGTTTGGCTACCTTATATGTCCTTGTTTTTAGTCTGATACTGTCCTTAATTTCTTTACTTAGCCACGGATGGCTGTCATTTCTTTTACACCCTTTTTTCCTCAGTGGAATATATATTTTTTGAAAGTTGTAAAATAACTCCTTCAATGAACACACTGTTCATGTACCGTCTTACCCTTTAAACTATTTTCCCAGTCCACTTTAATCAATTCCGCTCTCATACCATCATAGTCTCCTTTATTCAAGCTCAGTACGCTTGTTTGAGAACCAACCTTCTCACCCTCTAATTGGATATGGAATGTAACCATGTTATGGTCACTCATTCCAAGGGGATCCTTAACTAGGACATTATTAATTAATCCTGGCTCATTACACAGGACCAGGTCCAAGGTTGCTTGCCCCCTTGTAGGTTCAGTTACATACTGCTCAAGAAATCCATCCCTAATACACTCAATAAACTCTTCCTCAAGGCTACCCTGCCCAATTTGATTTGTCCAGTTAATATGATAGTTAAAATCCCCCATAATTATAGCTGTTCCCTTATTACATGCCCCGACTATTTCCTGATTAATACTTCTTCCAGCAGAGTTGCAACTATTAGGAGGCCTATATACTACGCCTACGAGTGTTTTTTTTCCCCTTATTATTCCTTATCTCTACCCAAACTGTTTCATTATCCTGATCCTTTGTCCCAATATCATTTCTCTGTATTACAGTGATTCCTTCCCTTATTAACATAGCCACCCCACCTCCCCTTCCTTCCTGCCTGTCCTTCCTGATTGTTAAATATCCTGGCATATTTAATTCCCAGTCGTTGTCACCCTGCAGCCATGTTTCTGTAATGGCCACAAGATCATACCCATACGTCGTTATTTGTGCCGTTAACTCGTCCATTTTGTTACGAATGCTACGTGCATTCAGATAAAGAACTTTCAAATATGTTTTGTGACACTTAGTTCCTGCTTTTTCCTTTTTTAACACTTTACCTTTTACTCCATACCTTCTGTCCCTTCCTGACACGCTTTCCTCTGTCTCCCTGCTCAGGTTCCCAACCCCCTGCCACAGCTTTGATGCTGGGTTAATCGCCTTACGCCTTCTAGTTTTCATTTTATCTGTCGTGCCTAAAGTGCCTAAAGTACACTTTCTGCTGTTCTATGCTTTTCCCTTTCACTTGTTCTTGAACAACTGTTTGTACTATTTGTATTGTAGATTTCCCCTGGGTCTTCCCCTCTCTTGCTGCTCTCAACTTTATTCCCTTCTGACTCCCCGCTCAGGTTCCCATCCCCCTGCCACTCTAGTTTAAACCTTCCCCAACAGCACTAGCAAACACCCCCGCGAGGACATTTGTCCCGGTCCTGCTCGGGTGTAACCCATCACGCTTGTACAGGTCCCACCTTCCCCAGAACCGGTCCCAATGTCCCAGGAATCTAAATCCCGCCCTCCTACACCATCCCTGCAGCCACGCATTCATCCTGTCTATTCTCCTGTTCCTATACTCACTAGCACGTGGCACCGGTAGTAATCCTGAGATCACTACCTTTGAAGTCCTGCTTTTTAATTTATCTCCTAACTCCTTAAATTCACCTTGCAGGACCTCATCCCTTTTTTTACCTATGTCGTTGGTACCAATATGGACCACGACTACTGGCTGTTCACCCTCCCCCTCCAGAATGCCCAGATGTTAAAGACTTAAAGTTTTTAAGCAAGTACAGAGCCAGAGAAGGGGAGGGGAGGAAGGAACAAAAGGGAACGTCTATGATAGGGTAGAGGGCAAGAGTGATTAAATGACAAAAGGGATGATGTTGCAAGACAAGGAGGGTGGTAATGGGACAGGTTAAGAAACAAAAGATTGGTCTAGAGTAACTGTAAATGGTGAAAGCAGAATCATTACCAGCACTTGCAGTTTGAAAAAATGGGAGCAGTGGCTATGATCTGAAGTTATTGAAATCAATGTTGAGTCCGGAAGGTTGTAAAGTGCCTAAACGAAAGATGAGGTGCTGTTCCTCGAGCTTACGTTGAGCTTCGTTGGAACAGTATAAGAGGCCGAGGTCAGAGTGGGAGTGGGACAGGGAATTAAAATAGCAAGCAACCGGCAGGTCAGGGTCACACCTGTGGACAGAGTGGAGGTGTTCAGCAAAGCGATCACCCAATCTGTGTTTGGTCTCCCCAGTGTAGAGGAGGCCGCATTGTGAGCAGCGAATACAGTATACTAAATTGAAAGAAGTACAAGTAAACCGCTGTTTCACCTGGAAGGAGTGCTTGGGGCCCTGGACGGTGGGAAAGGAGGAGGTAAAGGGGCAGGTGTTGCATCTCCTGCACTCGCACGGGAAAGTGCCATGGGGAGGAGAGCGGGTGTTGGGGGTAATGGAAGAGTGGACCAGGGTTTTGTGAAGGGAGCGGTCCCTTCGGAATGCTGAAAGGAGAGGGGAGGGGAAGATGCGTTTGGTGGTGGGATCGCGCTAGAGGTGGCGGAAATGGTGGAGGATGATACGTTGAATGTGGAGGCTGGTGAGGTGGAAGGTGAGGACAAGGGGTATCCTTTCATGGTTCTGGAAGGGAAGGGAAGGGGTGAGGGAAATAGGATGGACACGGTCTTGATCAGTGTGTTTCCAGCTCAAGAGGAAGGAAGCAGTGCTGGATCAAGTTCTGGAGTGGGGCAAGTGGCGCATGGGGGGACATTTGGGGAACAGTGATCATAATATTATTAAAATTAGAATAGTTATGGAAAAGGACAAGGAACAATCAAGTGTAAAAATACTTAACTGGAAGAGGGCTAATTTCAGTGAGTTAAAAGGGGATCTTGTTCTGGTGGATTGGAATCAAAAATTGGTAGGCAAAACAGTAATTGAACAATGGGAGGCCTTCAAGGAGGAGATGGTTCGGGTACAGAGTTGACACATTCCCACAAGAGGGAAAGGAAGGGTATCCAAAGCTAGAGCTCTCTGGATGATTAAAGATATAGAGATTAAAATGAAACAGAAAAAGGAGGCCTATGACAAATGTAAGGTTCATAGTACAATAGAGAACCAAGCGAAATTCAGAAAGTACAGAGGAGATCTAAAAAAGGGAATGAGAGAGACAAAGATTATGAGAATAGATTAGCGGTTAACATAAAAGGGAACACAAAGGTCTTTTATAAATATATAAATAATAAAAGGGTAGTCAAAGGAAGGGTGGTGCTGATTAGGGACAAAAAAGGAGATCTTCTTGTGGAGGCAGAAGGTATGGCTGAAGTACTAAATGAATATTTTGCATTGGTCTTCATTAAAGAAGAGGATGCTGCCAATATCACAGTAAAGGAGGAGGTGGTTGCGATATTGGTTAGGATAAAAATAGATAAAGACGAGGTACTTAAAAGGTTGGCAGTACTCAAAGTAGAAATGTCACCTGGTCCAGACGAGATGCATCCTAGGTTAGGGTTGACGGAAGTAAGGGTAGAAATTGCGGAGGCTCTGGCCACAATCCTCCTTAGATATGGCGATGGTACCAGAGGACTGAAGGATTGCAAATGTTGCACCCCTGTTCAAAAATGGGGCGAGGGATAAACCCGGCAATTACAGGCCAGTCAGCCTAATGTCGGTGATGGGGGAAACTTTTGGAGACAATAATCCAGGACAAAATTAATTGGCACTTGGAAAAGTATGGATTTGTTAAAGGAAAATCGTGTTTGACTTACTTGATTGAGTTCTTTGATGAAGTAACGGAGAGGGTTGATGAGGGTAGTGCGGCTGATGTTGTGTACATGGACTTTCAAAAGGCATTTGATAAAATACCACATCATAAACTTGTTAGCAAAATTAAAACCGATGGGATTAAAGGGACAGTGGTGGCATGGATGCAGAATTAGCTAAGGAACAGAAAGCAGAGAGTAGTGAAAGGTTGTTTTTCAGACTGGAGGCAAGTTTACCCCAAGTATTCCCCAGGGGCCGGTATTCGGACCACTGCTCTTTTTGATATATATTAATGACCTGGACTTGGGCATAGAGAGTATAATTTCAAAGTTTGCAGATGACTCGAAACTCGGAAATGTGGTAAACAATGTAGAGGATAATAATAGACTTTAGGAGGACATAGACAGACTGGTGAAATGGGCAGACACATGGCAGATGAAATTTAATGCAGAGAAGTGTGAAGTGATACATTTTGGTAGGAAGCATGAGGAGAGGCAATATAAACTAAATAGTACAATTTTAAAGTGGGTACAGGAACCTGTGGGTGAATGTACACAAATCCTTGAAGGTTGTTAATAAAGCATATGGAATCCTGGGCTTTATTGATAGAGGCATAGAGTACAAAAGCAGGGAAGTTATGTTAAACCGTTATAAAACACTGGTTAGGCCTCAGCTGGAGTATTGTGTTCAATTTTGGGCACCACACTTTCAGAAGGATGTCAAGGCCTTAGAGAGGGTGCAGAAGAGATTTACTAGAATGGTACAAGGATGAGGGACTTCAGTTATGTGGAGAGACTGGAGAAGGAAGGGTTGTTCTCCTTAGAGCAGAGAAGGTTAAGAGGAGATCTGATAGAGGTGTTCAAAATCATGAACGGTTTTGATAGAGTAAATAAGGAGAAACTGTTTCCAGTGGCAGAAAGGTTGGTAACCAAAGGACACAGATTTAAGGTGTTTGGCAAAAGAACCAGAGGCGAGATGAGGAAGCATGTTTTTATGCAGCGAGTTGTTATGATCTAGAATGCGCTGCCTGAAAGTGTGGTGGAAGCAGATTCAATAATAACTTTCAAAAGAGAATTGGATAAATGCTTGAAGGGAAAAAATTTACAGGGCTATGGGAAAAGAGCAGGGGGATGGGACTAATTGGATAGCTTTACCAAAGAGCTGGCACAGGTGCAATGGGCCAAATGTCCTCCTTCTGTGCTGTATGATAATTTCAATCCAGGTCCCACACATGAAAGAACAGCACCCAATCTCTTATATTTTGCAGACACAAGCGGAATATGAACTGAATCTGATTCATTCTAGTGTGAAACATTTAATGGGATATGGGAGTATTTTAATTTAACTTCAAAGAAGTAGATAAAAATAATTCTGTAAAAGAAAATTGAATCATATTTATTTACTGGTTCACAAATATTTTGATTGAATTTATGCAGTGTGATATATTAATGATTTTGTATGCAATTACTTTGTTTGCTATTTTAACAAAAGTGTTAAATCATTCATTAATAATATTGCATGTCATGATTTCAATCCCACTGTGTTTTTCTATGTAATCTACAGGAAATCTTCTGATAAGGCTGGGCTATATGAAAGGCTTGCTGTATAGCACAAATGCCTACAGGCCCAACATAAATGGTTGTGGTTCTTTAAAGGAGTTCAGCCTGGAATACCGTAACCTTGGCAGCTGGCCAATAACACTACCCACAATGACGGAAACCTTATCTGTGTGACCACGTAGTTTCTAGATGTTCCTGTTAGGTTTAGAGAAATGTTTCAGATCATAATGATGAGAATAAAATACAGGTTTATATAGAATTTCCCAATAATCAACTGTAAGTCTCTATTTTTCAATAAACTTGCAATCCCTCTCCCTTTCAAAATAACCACCAGCAACTCTCCTTAAAAAACTGATCCTAGATCCATCTGCCCTCTCCAATTATCATCCCATCTCTAACCTCCTTTTCATTCCTAAGGTCCTCAAACATGTCACTTCTCAGCTCCATGCGCATCTGTCCCGAATCTCACTGTTTCAATCCCTTCCACCCCGCTCACAGCACGGAGACTACCCTGGCCAAAGCCACAAATGACATTCTCTGTGACTGTGGTGCATTAGCAATTCTTATGACTTCACCACAGTGTTTGACATGAGCAACTGCACCATCCTGGACTGGAAACAGCTACTTGAAGGTAAATCAGTGTCAAAGCAGTGGAGGCATTCATGGGGAGATTCAAGAGATTCAGAGTAAACATGTTCCCACAAAGAAAAAGGTGGGACTGCCAAATCTAGAGCCCCCTGGATGTCAAGGAGCATACAGGGTAAGATAAGGCAAAAAAGGGAAACTTATGTCAGACATTGAGAGCTCAATACTGCAGAAAGCCTAGAGGAGTATAGAAAGTGCAGGGGTGAAATTAAAAAGGAAATTAGGAAAGCAAAGAGAGGGCATGAAAAAATATTGGCAAGTAAAATTAAGGAAAACCCAAAAATGTTTTATAAGTACATAAAGAACAAGAGGATAACTAAGGAAAGAGTAAGGCCTATTAGAGACCAAAAAGGTAATCTATGTGTAGAGGCGGAGATGCCGGTGATGGACTGGGGTTGACAATTGTAAACAATTTTACAACACCAAGTTATAGTCCAGCAATTTTATTTTAAATTCACAAGCTTTCGGAGGCTTCCTCCTTCCTCAGGTGAACGTTTGTTGGAAATGAAATCCTCGAAGATTTCATTTCCAACAAACTTTCCTTTATTAGCCGAGGCATAGAATATAAGAGCAGGGAGGTTATGCTTGAACTGTATAAAAAATTGGTTAGGCCACAGCTTGAGTACTGCGTACAGTTCTGGTCACCACATTACAGGCAAGTTGTGATTGCACTAGTGGGTACAGAGGAGATTTACGAAGATGTTGCCAGGGCTGGAGAATTTTAGCAATGAGAAGAGATTGGATAGGCTGGAGTTGTTTTCTTTGGAACAAAGAAGGCTGAGGGAAGATTTAATTGAGGTATATAAAATTATGATGGGACTAGATAGAGTGGATAGGGAGGATGTATTTCCCTTAACAGAGGGGTCTGTGACCGGGGACATAGATTTAAAGTAATTGGTAGAAGGATTAGAGGAGAGCTGTGGAGAAATGTTTTCACCCAGAGGGTGGTGGGGGTCTGGAACCCACTGTCTGAAAGGGTGATAGAGGCAGAAACCCTCAACTCATTTAAAAAGTACTTGGATGTGCACTTGAAGTGCCATAACCTACAGGGCTACAGACCAAGTGCTGGAAAGTGGAATTAAGCTGGATAGCTCTTTTTCAGCTGCCACGCACACAATGGGCCGGATGGTCTCCTTCTGTGCCGTAACTTTCTATGGTTCTATGATCCTCCTCAATCACCTCTTCTCCAGTGTCCAGATCTGTAGGACTGATCTTGTGTGGTTCCACCAGTGCATCTCCAGCAATGGCTTCTCCCCATTCCAACATTGTCACTCCTGGAATCTTCTCCACTTCCTCTCAGGCCCCAGCCACCTACTCCACAGATTCTGGCCCACATTTCCCTCCCAACTACATCCCACTCCATTCTCTCCTGGACTGAACCGCCTCAGATCCAACCCAAGGCACCAGTTTCTCTTTGATATTCACATGTTCCAGTGGATAGGTGAGAAATAACAACTCCTAATTACTTTTCAACTGGTTAACATTGCAAGCTTCCTAGGAGTAGTTCAGTCAAAGAACCATTGAATCTACTTTCAGATCTCCACTGGAGGTGAGATAAAAAGGAGAGACTCGAGGTAATTTCAACCTAACTCGCCAGGCTGGAAACCCACCGGATCAGGCGTAACACCAGCTTTACTCCCCACCCAATATTGCTCATCATTAACTGGCGAGGTGTAAAACCACATTGCACCCGATCCCGTCAGTGTCCCAACTGGTGGGTTAGGTTAAAATTGCCCTCTAAAAGACAAAAAAGAGGAAAAGGGAGGGGCATATAGAGAAAAGCAAAATATGTGTGAGAGAGAAACACAATGGGAGTTAGGGGGTGTGATACAGAAAGAAGCATACGGGATCCTGGGCTTTATACATAGAGGTGTGTACAAAAGCAAGGAAGTTATGCTAATCGCTGGTTAGGCCTCAGCTGTAGTATTGTGTCCAATTATGGGCACCACACTTTAGGAAGATTGTCAAGATTTTGGAGAGGGTACAGAGATTTACTAGAATGACACCAGGGATGAGGGACTTCAGTTATGCGCAGAGAGTAGAGAATCTGGGATTGTTCTCCTCATAGCAAAGAAAGTTAAAGGGAGATTTAATAGAGGTGTTCAAAATTATGAGGGGTTTTGATAGAGTAAATAAGGACAAACTGTTTTCATTGGCAGGTGGGTCAATAACCAAAGGACACAGATTTAAGATAATTGGCAAAAGTACCAGGGAGAAGCTGAGGAGAATTTTTTTTTACACAGTGAGTGTTGTTGTTGTGGTGAGTTGTTATGACCTGAAATGCACTGCCTGAAAGGATGGTGGAAGCAGATTCAATGATAACTTTCAAAAGGGAATTGTATACACAATTGAAAAGGAAAAAATTGCAGGACTATGGGGAAAGAGCAGGGGAGTGAGACTAATTGGATAGCTCTTTCGAAGAGCCAGCACAGGCACCGTGAGCTGAATGGTCTCTTTCTATGCTGTATGCTTCTATAATTCTATCTTGAAAGCACTATATAATTGCAAATTGTTATTGTGGATTGCCCGATGTTACAAAGAAAATATAATTTATTTTCTCTACATTTTATTCTGTTTTTCTATATCAAATGTATAATTCTTTTGTAAATAAATAGCAAAAACGTGTGGAAAAGGCAGTATATACATATGCAATCTTTAGACGTGATGTGGAGATGCCGGTGATGGACTGGTTTTAAAAAATGATAAAATTAGGCACAAATAGAAATTACAATCATCGTAAAAAAAGTTAATTAGGATTTCTCTTGTTGGAAAGTCTTGTAGTATTTTGCTCAACAGGGTCAATGCCACAGATTACTGAATGCTCCAGTACAATAAGAATTGAACAGGTCGTGGCAAGATTGCTTGCGGCAAAGAAATATCGTTGCTACAACTAAAAAACAGCGGCGGCAGCACAGCGCACGCGTAGCGTCCCTGACACCAAAAGCACATAGTAATCCCCCCACCCCCTGTATAAATACTGCAGAAATCCCTCTGCTTGAGCTGAGTGTGTGGCCAAGCTAAGTAGCGCGCGGCCATTTCCAGGAACTACAAGCGGCTGCACCTCAGCTATGGCTGACACTTTGCGAAGGCTAGTCAATACGACGACCTACAAACTGCTGCAGACTAAACTTGAAAACTGGTATAAAGAATATCACGTGAGTTTTATTTTACTTTCGTTCTTTTTCATTTGGGAAATCCAGGAGATTTTGACAGAAATTCTATGTAAGAATGTAACTTTTGTAACCAGAATTTCATTGTGCAATGTACTGGATCTGGCAGCATGTTTTTGCAAAACGATCTTTTTTTTAACCAAAATAATATCACATCAGTTACAAAACAATTATATACCTTTGCATGAATAAACTACTTGAAAACACTCATGTATGATCTAATTTGCATTAGTGAATGGAGCTAACACTGAAACGTGATTTGGTCTCACGTTAATTTAATAAGTGATCAACCTTGGTTTTGATTGTGATGTGGAGATGCCGGTGATGGACTGGGGTGTACAAATGTAAGGAATCTTACAACACCAGGTTATAGTCCAACAGTTTTATTAACCTGGTGTTGTAAGATTCCTTACATTTGGTTTTGATTAGCTGCAAGTAATTGTTATTTTGCTATTTAATGTGGTAGACTGCAACTGCAATTATTTGGCAATTTTTTTAAAGACATTACATTCCAATGCGCAACATGTCCTGGTAAAGAAATTCTTGTAGAAATTTTGTAGGTCAGCGTGGAGATTTCCCGGGAGTTTGGTAACTAAGGACGCTCGTTGCTATGACAATGTTGAAACCAGCTCCTGTAAAATTATACAACACATTTTGTGCAGCTACGCACAGTCAAAATGACTAAGTAAACTTATCACTGACGAGTCATGTGCAAAAGTGGAATTAACATTTGCCCACACATAATTTTGTTTTTTTTATACAGATAATATTTTGATCTTAACTAATGTGTAAATATTGTTAAATAGTTAATGACATTTTGTAAGGGAACAATACATATTTTTAGGTAACTGGCAGCGTTGCAGGTAAAACTACAACAGCTACTTGTTGATTTAGTTTCGTTTTGTTGTCTTTCATTTTTACACAGGATCGAGTTTCAGAAAAAGACAGTATTTGCACAAACTGCAGTCAATGCATGTCAATTAAGACGATTATCTAAGTCAGTAAACATTTGCACGGGCAACAGAATTGACTCATTGTCTGGAGCTTTACTTCAATCGGGAATTTGTGATTTCACCCCCATAAATATTATAGTATTCCTTTTAATAATTTTGAAACATATATTTAGGATCATCAATAGGTGAAGTCTTTCATTATGACGGAGTTGCATTCAGTTTTCTTAGCTTCAGCATTCCTGTCCTTTGCATAATATTAAAACTACATCCATTTATTTGGACTGTAAAAATATTTTTCTCGTAAATTTATTTTCTTGCCAGGCTGATTATTTATGGATTGTGTTTAATGTGACCAGCATGTTCCATTACCTATGATGAAATATTATTTAAATTAATAAGTAGAAATGTGTTTAATTCACAAATTGAGGAATATTAATATAGTAGTTGAACTTGTTGCCTTAAGTTAGTACCCTGATTATGTCAGTAGCTTTAAGTTTACTATAGATTAAACACTTGTTTTGTGGTGCTCTGTCTAGGCTTATTTTTAAGGAGCACAAACAATAAGGCCCAAAATTTCCTCAGTTCGATTTACACTACTGTTACACCTTTTGGGGAAAAAAGCGTTACAACTGCCACTGACCTCCACAGGGAAGTACATGAAAGTTTCCTGGGTATTCTCATTTTTCTACCCATCTATTGGTGCAAAACAGTGCAAGTAGCTGAACCAGCAAGAAACTGTTGCAGCCTTTTAAATATACTGTTCAGCCTGATCTATCCACCAGCATGCTGGGGGACAAGAAGGTAAGACAGAAACACTACTTTGCTCTTTCATTTCTCTCTCAAATTACTTCACTGCATGTTTTATCAATGTTTTTTTATTGTACTTGGACAGAATTATGAATATTCAAGTGCTATCAGTACCTAGAAGGCAGCAGGGCATGGCACCAAGCCAGAAGTGAAGAATGCACAACTTGACTCCTTCACAGGGGGGATTGAAGGCAGGATGAACAGACCTCTGGGAGTGGGTGCCACCAAGTCACCCGGTTATCACATGTGCCACCTGGAGGGAGTTGGCACTGACACTGACTGCCACTTCCCTCATCCCAAGCACTGCAGAACAATGCTGCAAGAAGTTCCACATCCTCAGCAGGGCAGGCAAGGTAACACACTGCACACTTCTTCCTTTCCCATCCTGGGCACCAGAACACTCTTCATCCTCTGAAAGCTGCGCTTCCTCAACTAACCTTTCACATTATTCTCTGGTTAAGGGTGCCTCTAACTCTTATCCTGCACTATGGCTACATAACACCCCAAACACACAGCAACTGTCTTGCACAACCCAAAACCCCTTCCTCCACTTTAATACCCCCATATCTCTTACTTCACATCTCCCATACCACTTGCCACTGCCAGACTTCATTTACTTATCTCTTTGCAGGACAAATTGGTACACAATGCCAGGCCACAGTAGGGGGCATCCCTACCTTTAGACACCTCACCCCCTTTGAGGATAAGGCCAGACAGTACATGGGGAGGCATTTGCTCTTGCCATGGGAGATGCTGAGGTCGGCGGCATCTTGCTGGCGCCAGGTTACTGACCGTACCTGATATGTCGTCATGGCATTCCTGTGAAGCACCACATATACAGAACCTTCCACCCACTTCTCTGCCCTTAATCCCAATGGGGTCTTGTTCATCTATTGTTGCCTTCTACTCTCCTTTCCTATAGATCCACCACAGCAATGGGTGGCACAGGAGGAGAAAGATGAGGATGAAGCCATCCAGGAGTCGCAGTTGTATGATGGTGGCATTCCTCGGGACAGCAGTACATTCCAGGTCTCCAGTCATCCACCTTAGAACACCATGCCAGTGGAATGTGGGAAGCAAGACCAGACTGCCCAGGAGCACCCACGAGAGATGCAGCCAGTAGCGGCTCCATGCCCAGACTCAGCTGCCACAGGATGAGGATCACCTCTTTCCCATAACCTTTATGTGCAACATGATAAGCAGTCCCGTCCCTTGGGTGGCACCTAGAAGAAGTGAAACCTTCACTGTTTCCTATGGGGCTGGTTGTTCCCCTGGTACAGTCTCCATTTTTGTTTCTCCCTCAAGTCAAAGGGGCACATATTTGAGCATATATGGCATGCAACTGAATTAGCCACCCATCACCAGATCTGGCTGATCCACATCAAGCTCTACTGAGCCTCACTATCCTCTGCCAAAACTGCCCTAGGATATGTTACCTCCATAATGTTGCCCATCTCGGCCCCTGCCTCAGCTCATCTGCTGCTAAAACCCTCGGCCTTTGTTACCTCCAGATTGGATTATTCCAATGGTCTCCTGGCTGGCCTCCCATCTTCCACCCTCCATAAACTTGAGCTCATACAGAACTCTGCTGCCCGTATCCTAACTCGCACCAAGACCTTTTCACCCATCACCCCTGTGCTTGCTGACCTACACTGGTTCCTGGTCTGGGAACACCTCGATTTTAAAATTCTCGTCCTTGTTTTCAAATCCCTCCATGGCCTCACCCCTCTCTTTCTTTCTCTGCAACCTCCTCCAGCCCTATAATCCTCTGAAATCTCTACCCTCCTCCAATTCTTGTCTCTTGCACATCCCCGAATATAATCGCTCCACCATTGGCAGCCATGCCTTCAGCTGCCTAGGCCCTAAGCTCTGGAATTCCCTCCGTAAACCTCTCTACTGCTCTACCTCTTTGGCCAGGCTTTTGATCACCTGTCCTAATATCTCCTTATGTGGCTCGCTGTCAAATTTTGTTTGATAACGATCCTATGAAGCACCTTGGGACGTTTTACTATGTTAAAGGCGCTATATACAAGAAAGTTGTTGTAGTTGTAGGATCTTTCTGGAGAGTAAAGCTAACCAAAACCAACTGACACTTTAAACCCACCTTTACCTCTAACAATAAATGTGAGGAGCTCATGGATGTCTTTGTCCTCAAGACAGAGATTATTTTTTCTGGTGCATCTGATGCTACAGCCCATTCTCTTGCCCATCAAGGCCCCCACCTAGTCCTGAACCTCCATTTCTCACCATGCCCTCTCTGAGCTCATCTCATGCTTGAGACCCATCTCCTGCTCCTTTGACTCCATGCCCACTAAATTGCTGATCACCCAAATTCCCTTCCTGGCCACCTTGCTAGCTGACATTGTAAATGGTTCCTTCTCCTCAGACACTGTCCTCTCCCTTTCAAAACCGCCATCATCACCCTGGCTCTTTTTTAAAAAAAAACAATCGTGACCCCTCCATATTTGGAAATTAGCATCCTATCTCCAAACTTACTTTCCTTTCCAAAGTCCTTGAACGTGTTATTGTCTCCGGATCTGTGCCCATTGCTCCCGCAGTTCGCTGTTTGAACCTCTCCAACAGAACCAAAATATGGCATTTTCTATGACTGTGACTATGGTACCACATCCCTCCTCATCCTACTTGACCTCCCTGCAGCCTTTGGCACTGTTGACCACACCATCATCCTGCAATGCCTCTCCTCTGCTGTTCAGCTTGGTGAGAGTGCCTTTGCTTGGTTCTGGTCTTACCCATCCGATCATAGCCAGAACATCTTTGCCAATAGTTTCTCTTCCCATCCTACACTGTCACCTCAGGAGCCCTCCAGGTTCCATTATTGGCCTCATTTTCTTCCTTATTTACATGTGGTCCCAAGGCAATAACATCTGCATCTATGGGGTCAGCCTCTACATGTACACTGATGGCCCTAGCTCTACCACATCCCCACGTGTCTTCACCCCTGCATCCAATTTTGGATGAGCTGCATGTTCCTTCAGCTAAACATTGGGAAGACCGTCTTTGGCCCCTGCCCCAAATTCCATATTCATGCCACCAATTCCATCCTCTTCCCCACCACTGTCTTAGATTGAACCAGACTGTTCACAACCTCAGCATCCTACTTGACCCTGAGCTGAGTTTCCAACCCCATATCATCTCCATCAAAAAAAACATCGACTTTCACCTACGTAACGTTGCCCTTCTCTACCACTACACGAGCCCATCTGCTGCTGAAACTTATTCATGTCTTTGTGCCACATCCAGATTCGACTATTCCAATGCTGTCCTGGCCTACATCCTATTCTCCACCCTCCATAATCTTCAGCTTGTCTAAATCTCTGCTATCCATATCCTCTCCTGCACCACGTTTTACTCGCCCATCACCTCTGTCCTCACTGATCTACACTGGCTCCCGGTCCCTCCAACGTTTATGAATTAAAATTTCCATCCTTGTGTTTAAACCCTTCCATGAGATCACCTCTCCGTATGTATGTAATCTTGTCCAGTGCTACAACTCCCATGCCAGGCAATGACCATCTCCAACAAGAGAGAGTCTAACCACCTCCCCTTGACATTCAATGGCATTACCATCGCCGAATCCCCCACCATCAACATCCTGGGGGTCACCATTGACCAGAAACTTAACTGGACCAGCCATATAAATACTGTGGCTACAAGAGCAGGTCAGAGGCTGGGTATTCTGCGGCGAGTGACTCACCTCCTGACTCCCCAAAGCCTTTCCACCATCTACAAGGCACAAGTCAGGAGTGTGATGGAATACTCTCCACTTGCTTGGATGAGTGCAACTCCAACAACACTCAAGAAGCTCGACACCATCCAGGACAAAGCAGCCTGCTTGATTGGCTCCCCATCCACCACCCTAAACATTCACTTCCTTCACCACCGGCGCACCGTGGCTGCAGTGTGTACCATCCACAGGATGCACTGCAGCAACTCGCCAAGACTTCTTCGACAGCACCTCCCAAACCCGAGACCTCTACCACCTAGAAGGACAAGAGCAGCAGGCACATGGGAACAACACCACCTGCACGTTCCCCTCCAAGTCACACACCATCCCGACTTGGAAATATATCGCCGTTCCTTCATCGTAGCTGGGTCAAAATCCTGGAACTCCCTTCCTACCAGCACTGTGGGAGAACCGTCACCACACGGATTGCAGCGGTTCAAGAAGGCGGCTCACCACCACCTTCTCAAGGGCAATTAGGGATGGGCAATAAATGCCGGCCTCGCCAGCGACGCCCACATCCCATGAATGAATAATTTTAAAAAATGATCTGTTTCTCTGATTCTGGCCTCTTGTGCATTCGCCTCCCTTCATTTCCCATTGGCGGCCTTGCCTTCAGCTGTATAAGCCCCAAGCTTTGGAATTCCATCTCCAAACCCCTCCGTCTCTCCATTTCCTTCTTCTCCTTTAAGACTCTGCTCAAAACCCATTCCTTTGACCAAACTTTTCTGGTCACCTTTCCTAATATCTCCATCTTTGGCTTAGAGTTCATTTTTTTTGCTTACACCTTTATGAAGAGCCTTGGGACGTTTGTCTACATTAAAAGTGCTATATAAATGGAAATTGCTGTTGAATATGATTTTAAGGCTAAGAAAATGTAATCTACGATATGAGTTAGCCTCTGTCCCTTTACCTCTGGTAACTTAGTTTAAATCCAGCCAAGTCTGATTGGATGAAAATCTCTTCTCTCTGCTGGCTGTCAGAATTCTATGGGACATGAAGTTGGACAATCTCAACTTAGATCCTGGTGGGTGCAAGTCCACAGCACTGTCTGAAAACTGCTACAAATTATCACTTGATTGATAAATTTCGCTTAGTCTTTGTCCAAGTGCTGAATGTTGACACTGGTAGGCAAGATCGAAATGTCCCAGAACTATCCTACCTCGTCTTCGTGAACGTATAAAATTAACAAGAAACCATAAGCTTAATGTTATTTAAAGTGCAATTTCTTCATACTTAAGTTTATGAATTCATGCAATAAACTTAAATGGCAAATGCTCAATATATTGAGTTGTTAAACAAGAAATAAAGAAGTTCCTGATTTGAGAAAGGAATCATGGGCCTGAATATGCAGTGAGAAGTAGGTATAGCTGTTGAGAACACAGTACACGTCAATTGGTAATAGACTCCTTTATCGCACTATTGCTATAGGACGATCAGAAAGTAGTTTGCAGTCAGTTACACGAAAATGTCATACTCCGACACTTTTTCATTCAACAGTAATTGGATAGCTTAAATGCTGCATCTTAGTCCATTTGTTCCAAACTACATTATCTTTCTCTCTTTCTTTTGACTTATATACACACGCCCACACACTTGCATCTATTGTCGCTTACAGCAGCATTTAACCTATTCAATTACTGTTGAATGAAGAAGTATCGGTTGTGTCTATTGCTGCCGCTATGGTGGCAATAGATGCAACCCTTTGTCTGGAATGTGTAATTTGATCCAGTCATTGTCAGGCAGGCTACAGAGTTCAGACAAAGCACAGTGCGAACACTGTCAAGTGCCGACACTCTCGAGTTCAGAGAACACAGAGCGCTGACACTCCCGAGTTCAGAGAGGAAGGTGTGAGGCCATGGAGGGTTTTCAACATGGGGCTGAGAATTTTAAAATCAAGGTGTTGGTGGACTGGGAACCAATGTAGGTCAGTGAGCACAGGGGTGAATGAGACTTGCTGCATGTAAGGATACGTGCAGCAGAGTTTTGGATGAGGTCAAGTATACTGAGGGTGGAAGATGGGAGGCCGGCCAGGAGAGCATTGGAATAGTCGCGTCTGGAGATAACAATGCATGAATAAGGCTTTCAGCAGCAGATGGACTGAGTTGGGCAATGTTGTGGAGGTGGAAGTAGGTGGTCTTTGTGATGCAGAGGATATGGGGTTGGAAGCTCAGCTCGGTCAATTAGGATGCCGAGGTTGTGAACAGTCTGTTTCAGCCTTAGGGGGTGGAATCAGTAGCAAGGGAACGGAGTTTGTGGCTGGACCGAAGACAATGTCTTTGGTCTTCCCAATGTTTAATTGAAGGAATTTTCAGTTCATCCAAGACTCTATGTTGGACAAGCAGTCTGACAACACAGAGGCAGTGGAGGGATCGAGAGAGGTGGTGGTGGTGGTGAGGTAGAGCTTGGTGTCGTCAGTATACATGTGGAACCTGACTTCATGTCTTCGGATGATGTCGCCAAGGGGGCAGTATGTAGACGAGAAATAGGATGGGGCCAAGGATAGATCCATGGGGGACTCCAGAGGTAATGGGGTGGGAAGGGAAGCCATTGCAGGGATTCTCTGGCTACGACTGAATAGGTAATAGTGGAACAAAGCAAGGGCATTCCCATTCAGCTGGACAACGGAGGAGTGGCGTTGGAGAAGGATGGTGTGGTTAACCGTGTTTTAAAACACTGATATAAAGATGAGGAGGAATAGTGCACCAAGGCCACAATCATAGAGGATGTCACTTTTGACTTTGATTAGGGTCGAAACCTGATCGGAGAGGATCAAACATGGAGTAACAGGAAATATGTCAGACAGGTATGGGGCCAACGGACAGCAGCAGTTCTTCTGCTCCACAGCTGTAGATAACGCACGGTGTCTTTTGGAACACAGGCGATAGCTGTTAGGAATTGCAGGCAACACACACTGCACGGTGCCACCTCTTCATTCCTAAAGCTGCCCTGCCAGTTGGGTTATGTGTATCTATGAATTGCTGCTCATCCCCTTTCCATTGCTCCTTCTCTTCATTCAAGAAAAAGAGATGACAAGATAACTATGGATGAGCAAGGCCATTTGGCTCACCTTGAATCAAGTGTTGATCCCTCTTTGTGTGAAGAATGATTTCTTGATATCATTCCTACATTTGAATCTATGTTGTTTTCTCCTAGCGATCCTCTTTGTGGCTTTACTCTGCACTGGCCACAGCACATCAGTAGCTCCCTTGTGCCTCAGTGACCAGCACTGCACAAGGGAGTCAAGGTGTGGTCTGAGCAGCAGACTGTTCATAACTTCCTCTGACATAAAGGCCTGGACTTTCCTTATGAAAATGACCCACTTCTGGGTGGTGGTCTGGCAAGTGAAGTGGGGCAGGGCACCTCAGCCAAAACTCCACACCAGAACTGGCTACCTCGATTTCTGCCATGATTTCCCTCCCGTGAACCCTCTGTGCCCTGACTGTTCTGCTGGCAGCGCACCCACCAGAATCAAATGAAGGTGGGGGTGGGGGGGGGGATTTGCTAAATTTAAACACATGGGTGTACAGTAACTTTTACAACTACAGAAGTGACAACAGCTCTTCTACCCTCCTCCTTCTAATGTTTGGCTGGTGGCTACATTGATCACCCGGACTGCCACAGGAGCATAGGATTAGGTGTAAGCCATTGAATCTCTCAGCCTGTCCCGGCATTCAGTTAGATCATGGTTGATCTGTACCTTAACTCCATTTACCCGCCTTGGTTCCATATCTCTCTTAATACCCTCGCCTAACAAAAATCTATCAATCTCAGTCTTGAAGTTTTCAATTGACCCCCAGCCCCAACAGCCTTTTTGGTGGGGGGGGGGGACTTCCAGACTGCCACTGCTTTTTGTGTGAAGAAGTGCTTTCTGACATCACCCCTGAATGTCCTAGCTCTAACAGGAAACAGAGAGTAGGAATAAATGGGTCTTTTTCAGGTTGGCAGACTGTGACTAGTGGAGTACCACAGTGATCGTTGCTTGGGCCCCAGCTATTCACAATCTATATCAATGATTTGGACGAGGGGACCAAATGTAATATTTCCAAGTTTGCTGATGACACAAAACTAGTGGGAATGTGAGTTGTGAGGAGGATGCAAAGAGGCTTCAAGGGGATATAGACAGGCTAGGTGAGTGGGCAAGAACATGGCAGATGGAATATAATGTGGAAAAATGTGAA
The DNA here is from genome assembly GCF_035084215.1 of Heptranchias perlo. Taxonomy (NCBI): domain Eukaryota; kingdom Metazoa; phylum Chordata; class Chondrichthyes; order Hexanchiformes; family Hexanchidae; genus Heptranchias; species Heptranchias perlo. The sequence continues at coordinate 84,500,884 of NC_090325.1, read as the reverse complement.
GCTATCCACTTTGGTAGGAAAAACAGAAATGCAGAGTATTTTTTTAAATGGTGAGAGATTGGGAAATGTTGATGTACAAGGACACCCAGGTCTCTTTGAACATGAGTTACTGAAAATTAACATGCAGGTGCAGCAAGCACTGAGGAAGGCAAATGGTATGTTGGCCTTTATTACAAGAGGATTTGAGTACAATATCTTACTGTAATTATATTGGGCCTTGGTGAGATCGCACCTGGAGTATTGTGTACAATTTTGGTCTCCTTACCTAAGAAAGGGTATACTTGCCATAGAGGGAGTGCAACGAAGGTTCACCAGGCTGATTCCTGGGATGGCGGGATCGTTGTATGAGGAGAGATTGAGTGGTCTAGGCCTGTATTCTCTGGAGTTTAGAAGAATGAGAGGTGATCTCATGGAAACATACAAAATTCTTACAGGGCTTGACTGGGTAGATGCAGGGAGGATGTTTCCCCTGGCTGGGGACTCTAGAATCAAGGGCACACTCTCAGAATAAGGGGTAGGCCATTTAGGACTGAGATGAGGAGAAATGTCTTCACTCAGAGGGTGGTGAATCTTTGGAATTCTCTACCCCAGAGGGCTGTGGAGGCTCAGTCGTTGAGTACATTCAAAACAGAGATCGATAGGTTTCTAGATATTAAAGGCATCATGGGATATGGGGATAGTGCAGGAAAATGGCATTGAGGTAGAAGATCAGCAATGATCTTGTTGAATGGCGCAGCAGGTTCGAGGGGCCGTATGGCCTACTCCTGCTCGTATTTCTTATGTTCTTCTGTTCTAATTTTAAGGTTATGACCTTTTGTTCTGGACTCTCCCACCAGAGGAAATGGTTTTTCTCTATCTACCCTAACAAATCTTTTAATCATCTTAAACATCTCAATTTGATCACCCCTTAATCTTCTATACTCAAGGGAATACAAGCCTAGTCTATGCAACCTAACCTTTTATAATTTAACACATTTAGCCCCGGAAGAATGCACAATGTCGCTAATCACTCCGTCAAACTAAACACCCTGGGAGAGAGCTGCGGTGACCGATGGGGCACTGTGTGCGGGCCATGGATTGTTTTCTGGTTTATTGGGTAGAAAGTGGGGGCGGGGTGGGGTCACCTTTTACATTATAAAGTGAATAGTGACACTGTGACCAATGACGTCACTTGCCGCGCATGCGCCGGGCTTTCTGAGAAATCAACTCGCTGCCATTCGTGCTCAAGAGTGTGATCCAGGTCTAATGGGGGGAGGAGGAGAACGTGATCCATCTCCCCATCTGGACCACGTTCTCCCTCTCTTACCCCCCCTTAGACTGGGATAAAAGTTCTCTCCCCACTGCCACCGCTCGTGCTCTGCTCCCTCTGGGCTCCCCCTTTCCCCGCTGCTTCGGCTCCTCCCCTTCCCCCCCCGCTTCTCTCCTCCCCCCTTATGGCTACTGCATCGGCTGCATTTCTAGTGCTCAGCCTCCAGTTCGCGCTTTTATTGAATGGCAGCAAGGGCAGTTGGTGACTTAAAATGCACATGTGTGGCCCAACGTGCTCGGGGCCTGAGGGCGCATGCACGTCAGCGATAGTGGAAGCAGTTAGTCCCTGACGCTAGTCACAGTGCAGAAAGCAGAGAGTAGTGGTGAACGGTTGTTTTTCAGATTGGAGGGAAGTATAGTGGTGTCCCACAGGGGTCGATATTAGGACCACAGCTTTTTTTGATAAATATTAATGACCTGGACTGGGTATTGAGGGTATAATTTCAAGTTTGCAGATGACACAAAACTCGGAAAAGTAGTAAACAGTGATGAAGAAAATAGCAGACATCAGGAGGACGAAGATAGACTGGTTAAAAGGGCAGACACATGGCAGATGAAATTTAACGCAGAGAAATGTGAAGTGATGCATTTTGGTAGAAAGAATGAGGAGAGGCAATATAAGCTAAATAGTACAATTTTAAAAGGGGTGCAGGAACAGAGGTACTTGGGGGTTTACGTACAGAAATCTTTGAAGATGGCAGGACAAGTTAATAAGTCCGTTGAAAAAGTACATGGGATCCTTGGCTTTATAAATAGATGCAAAGAGTAAAGGGTAGAATAAAAGTAAGGACTTTATGCTAAACCTTTATAAATCACTTGTTAGGCCTCAACAACAACAGTTTGCATTTATCTAGCGCCTTTAATGTAGTACAACGTTCCAAGATGCTTCACAGGAGTATTATCAAACAAAATTTGACACTGAACCACAAAGGAGATAAAGGGCAGCATTTTAGCACCCGCTATCGGGTGCGTTCCTGGCGGGGGGGCCCCGAAAATTGGGAAATCCCGTAGCGGGACCGGAGCCCGCCTCGAACCCGCGCACTTCCAGGTTCCCCGCTGACGCGGGGGCTGCGGGATTCCCACGCAGCCCCCGCTGGTGGGAATCCCGCAGGCAATTAAAGCCAGCGGGATGCCACTTGAAGCTATTTATTTGGCTTGTTCAGGTCATTAACTGACCTGATTAAGGGATTATGTGAGGAGGGGTGGGATTTTAGAGCAAACTGGGACTGTTTCCCACACTGGGGGAAACACTCCCAGTTGAAATGGACCTGTTGCAGCTATCAGCCTGTGGCAGCTGCAAAGGTCCATTTGACAGGTGGTGGGGGGAGACCCTCACCCATTGCAGGAGGCCACTCTGTCACTTGGGACAAAGTTTGGCCTCCACCACCCTCCTCCTGACATTCAAAGTCACCAACTTGCACACTTACCCCGGGGTCCAGAGACATGTACCTACCTTGCGGACCCCCTCAGATGTACATCTCCCGGATGGGGGCCGCCGTAGCTGCAGTCATGACCTCCTCGGAGGGCGAACAGCATCACCAGCCTCGCCATCCACGCCGTCCACCTCTGACACGTGGAGCTCCACAACACAGTGCTGTGACACATCCACCTGTACAGCAGGAGGGAGGGGTCCCGCAGAGAGAGATGTGTTGCAGAGGGCACTACCCTCGCCACAGGGTCCACAGACCGAGGCTCAGCTTCCTGGACCTCTCTGAGCAGCAGTGCACATGGAGGCTCAGAGTCACTCGTCATGTAGCCGTGGACATCTGCAGCCTCCTTCATGCCAAGCTGCTCCTGGCTGGCCCGAGCACCATCTTCTTACCTGTCGCTGTCAAAGTCACCACTGCCCTCAACAACCTCTCCTCCGCATCCTTCCAGGGTGCAACCGGGGACATCACCGCCGTCTCTCAGCCATCTGCACAAAAGAGCCCTGCAAATACACCTACACCCACTCTGCAGTGACACAATGGGTGGCATCAGTTGTGGGTCTTCATAGTAATCCTCAGGAAAGGGCATTATTGCACAGACCAGACAAGATTCGCGAAGACATGGCAGTAGTGGTGCCAATATAATATGTAATGTGAGTTGGTCAGAAATTCAATATAAGTAACAACCATGACAAACCCTCAAACACCCTTGTTCATCCCCTTCATGCTCACGACACGTTTGCCTTACACTGCCTACTGCACATATGTGATGCATGCCCTGTGGCTGCAGCACAGGTAGTGGCAGGTTGAGTGAGGCTGGTCGTGAAAGAGATGCACGAGATGGTGAGTATGAGATAGAGCCATGAGATTGTATGAGGATTGGGTTGAGTGGTAGTGGCGGGATGAGTACTGGTGAGGTGAGTAGGTTCAGGTACGATGAGGATGAGGTTTGAGTGGGTATGAGGGGTGATGTGACAGAGTAGTGTTGGCAGTGCAGAAGGAGATGTGGGGTGGGGGCAGTGATGTGGCAGACGGAGTGTAGGGGAAAGAGTAAGTGTACTCACTTTGGCTGACCTACTGAGGTCATTGGAGCGCCTCCTGCACTGTATGCAGGTGGGCGATGTGTTGGTGGTGCAGGTGACCTCCTCTGCCACCTCGAGCCAGGCCTTCTTGGTGGCAGAGGCAGGCCGCTTCCTCCCGCCTGCCGGGGGGAAGATCTCTGTCCTCCCCCTCCTGCTCACCCCAAGTATTGATACCTGGAGTGAGGTATCATTAAACCGGGAGCAGCCTTCCCCCTGCGCTGCTCCATGCTGTGATTTTTTTTCTGTTTGTTGCAGCATCTGTCAGTGGAGGACTGCCCCTTTAAATAGAGCTCCTCCAGCTGACAGATCTCACTGCGCATGCGCACCCCGCCCGACACGCAGATCAGCAGTGGGGAACCCGGAGGGGCAGGTAAGTGGATCCAATTGGGCTACGATCGCGCGGGTGGCTGACTCATTTCACCGGGCGCGTTACCCACGTGCCCGATAGCCCGCCTGCCGAGAACCCGCAGCCCTGGTGACATCAGGCCCAAAAGGATAGGTGAAAAGAACTTAGGGCCTAAGCTGCTGAAGGCTGGAGCATTGTGTCTAATTTTAGGCTCCACATTTTAGGAAGGATGTCAAGACCTTAGAGAGAGTGCAGAGGAGATTTACTAGAATGGTACCAAGGATGAGGGACTTTAGTTTCGTGGAGAGACTAGAGAAGCTGGGGTTGTTCTTAGAGCAGAGAAGGTTAAGGGGAGATTTAATAGAAGCGTTGAAAATCATGAAGGGTTTTGATAGAGTAAATGAGGAAAAACTGTTTCCAGTGACAAAAGGATCGGTAACCAGAGGACACAGATTTAAGGTAATTGGTAAAAGAGGTGAGATGAGGAGAATTTTTTTTACGCAGTGAGATATTAAGATTTGGAGTGCACTGCCTGAAAGGGTAGTGGAAGCAGATTCAATAGTAACTTTCAAAAGGGAATTTGATAAATACTTAAAGGGGAGAAAATTGCAGGGCTATGGGGAAAGAGTAGGGGAGTGGGACTTATTGGATAACTCTTTCAAAGAGCTGGTAGAGGCATGATGGGCCGAATGGCCTCCTTCTGTGCTGTTAAATTCTATGATTCTATTGTTATTTTTATGGTAGAAATATGGTAGCTGATACAACATATTGTCAAGACTGAAGTTATATGAGAAAGCTCATTTCACAACCTTGCTCCATGCCTTCAAGCTCTCCTCCATGCCATAACCCTGTTATGGATCCATGACAGTTGGTAGTGTGATAAATAGTCTTTAATTTAGCACAGGTTCAATATATGCACATTTTGAAACAATATGGGGTGTACCAGATATTCCCACTAGGAGACTGTTAATTCATGATTGTTCCTGAGACTCATTTCTTTGACTTGGTATGGCCTAAAGCCATTGGGATCAGTGGATGTGAATTGTCTGCTTTGTGTTAGTGGACTGAAATGTGAATTGTCTAGTTGATCAGAACTGTATCAGTCCTACACACGACTGTCATGTTTTGGGATTTTTTGACCATTTTTCCACAGAAAGGATTTGGAAAAAGTTACTTTAAATTTTGGGGCTTTAATGCAAAGTGTATTCGCACAAGTTTAGAAAAAAGAGGCACCGAGACAAAAGGTGATTAATATGCTAATAGTTGTTTTCCACAAAAATAAGCAATTCAATAAATACCTCACACCCATTGTGTTGTGAAATCTCTGGTCTTGGGCGCTTGGCAGGGTTTCCTGTAGCCCTTCCCTTCCACCTATGAACAGAGGGAGATTTTAAGAAAAAGAGACTGAGGAACAGGTAGTCAGGTCCAGCAAAGGCTGCAACAAGGTTAGAACACAGTGGAGTGGTTAGAAGTTATTTTGTCCTAAATCAAACAAAACAACCCACTGATGTAGGGAAGCATAATATATTCATTATTTTACATTATATTATTGCACAAAGGAAAGTTCTATTGATTGAACTTAATGAATCAGATCATAACCCAGATCATTGCTGAGAAGTAAAGCAGCTTAACAAATTGTACCTGGCCTAGACTCAAAAGGGGGTAGTTTTGACTTTGTTGGATAGTGTAGAACAGGGGATATTCGATCAGCCACCTGTTATACATCTCCTTATGGGAGTGACTAGACTAGCACCATTAAACAATATCTAAGGCAAGACCCAAAACTTACAACAAAGACCACAGCCTGGAATTTGCTCGGTGCTACGCCTGCTCTGCTGCCATATCTTCACGGGAGGAGCGACGGAAACCTCTTAATGCTGATTCATGATATTTTTCATTGAGTGCCAAAAATTCTCTAATGATGTCCCTTATTTTCGACTGGAATTAGAGTTTTGTATGTCCAGGCGCAGATATGCTGGTGAGTTGTACACCAGAAAGAAAAAGTGGGAATGAAGGCATCATAGAGGATCCTTGACCATCACACCAACTATCCCTGGCGCCATGTGTACAAACCGAAAAGCAGCTACCTGTCACTAATGCTGCTCCTCAGTGACACCAACCACAGGCCCCTACCTCCAGCATCTCTACTACTGAAACCTTTGCCACCTCTGGATCGAACTACTCCAATGTTATCCTTGTCAGCTTCCCGTGCCTTGCTCGCCACAAGCTCTAACTTGTCCAAAACTCTGCCACATCTATCCTGTCTTACATTAATTTCTGCTTGTCCATCACACCTGTCCTCAGTGACCTACATTGGCTCCCTTTCCCTCAATACTTTAAATTCAAAATCCATGTCCTTACCTATAAACCCCAACTTATCTCTGCAATCTCCTTCAGCCCTATTTTCTCTCCTGAATACTCTATTCCTCTGACTTCAGGGTATAACCCCCCTTTAGTCCACCATTAGTGGCAAAGCCTTCAGCCGCCTCAGTCCTCTCTGGAACTCCCTCCCTAACCTCTCCACTATTAAAAGCATTCGTAAAACCCTCCATGTGCTCAAACCTCCTAATTTCTCCCTTCTTGGCTTGGAGTCTGTTTATCTACACCTAGTTGTGAAACACTGTGGGATGTTTCTTTACGTTAAAGGTGGTATATAAATTCAAATTGTTGTCTTTGTTGTTGTAATAGAGGTGCAGTGCATGAAAAGGCTGAGGTTCCATCTATTTAAGTGATTACTGACCTGTGCTACTTCTTGAATTATCACCTACAGCGACTGTCTTCAGCCATTATTGCTCTTCCTGTGGCAGTCAAGGTAATACCTGCACTCAGTTTTAATGGTGCTGGTAGCTTCTAGACTCCAGTAGCAGAATACAATGGCAAGTTATTATTTGGTGCAGAGTTTTGAACAAGTGGATTATATACTATTTAAATATACCAACTAGTGAACTTTGGCCTGAAGCAGCAACTGCAGTTCTATAGGCAACAGTGCTTCTACCAATTTGTGCAATTTCCTTGGGTTCAGTGAATAATTGATTGTACCCTCATTACTATTTAGGCACTGTCGTGGTGTATGTAAATCAAAAAGGCTTTTACTTCCTTAATGTACAGATGATATCTTGCCATCAATTTAGGATTATGAACTTTTTTAGTACTTGTTTCCTTGGCAGTATCTATGATTCATACATGCTGCACCAATCCAAAGTTACTAAGCTCTTCCAAAGGGATGGGGCTTTGATGGCTGATTGCTGACTGATATAGACTATGCTTTGCAACTCGTAATGTCTCACCACATACAATGTACCAGGGCAGGTCTGCGGTACAGTGAGGTCTATGCTTGGACTACGGTGTGCTCAGACAGTTGGACTACCCTGGAGCTTGACTCATGTATACCCCAGAGAAGGTTACCAAAGTAGTGACTGTGTGCTGCATGCTGCACAACATTTTCATTAATAAAGGCATCAGTGTACAGTTCACTGATGATCAGCAGACACCAGTATCTGCTCCCTGAGGAAGAAGGACTGCTAGTAGCAAAACAATGACAACAGTTGATTGATGGCTTCTTCCCCAGAGCAGCAGCACGGGTACGTTTGTCTTTTGCTGGTTTCACTGATGTGTATCCTATTTACTTGTATTTTATATGGTATCTTTACAGTAACTTATCATACTGAGTATGTGCTGATATCCATTGATGTTTACAGAGCAGGAATAGGCAGTATGATACTTCAATTAATGGTAACATTTATTTCATATCAAAGTGCGTTACTGTTCAGATTTATGTGTGCATCTCTGTGACTTTGATTATTTGTGTTGAAGTGTGAGGTATGAAAAGGTGTGTCAAGATTATGTTTAATGTCATGAAAATGAGCCCCAATAAGTGGGTGAGGTGAATTTATTGTGTATGTATGTTGCTGTGTTCATGTGGTCCTAGTGCTCCTTCTCAAATTGATAAGTTCTAAATTAGGGGTATCAAACTCATTTCATATGTTGGGTCTGATCCATTATCCTGGCACTTGGCGCTGGCCACATTCAGAAAAATCTATTAAAAGAAAATAATGATAAACCGTATTAGGAGCTAGACAATAATCCTTAATTCGTTCATTTCTTTCGATCATCTTCAATTATTCCACTTTTTTTTTGTATTTTGCAGATGTAACTTTTTTTGAACATTTTTTTTCAAAGTTTTTCCCTTTCCTTTCCCTGTTGGGTTTGTAGAGTACATCTTCCTTATCTGCATTTTAATTTCTCTGTTCTTCCATTTTTAAGACTGCTTCTATCCCTTACATCTATTTCTCTTAAGTATATATTTGTCTTTCACGTTTAATTTTGAATTAGCCATCTATTTAAATAATAAGTAATTATGATGCTGCTGGTTGAATTTAATAACAAATTTATTGAATTGCTGACTGGATTTATTAGGTGATTCGTATGACAATTTTGTGTTGATTGCTATTTGCAACACTGATAGTTTAAAAAAGAAATTGGAATGATTGTATGAATTTAAGAAATACCTTTTTGGAAGTATGTTACACGCCAATGAGCTGTTGACAGCAATTAGTTAATAATGTAATAATTGGCCGGTTTTACTAATTAGCTGTGTTTCTACCAACCCGTGCATTGGCACCCTTCTGTTACGTCCTTCTGATCCCCATCTATTGGTTCAACCTGCTACCGCTATTCCAGATTAACAACTGCTGGCTTCTCTCTGGCAACCGTGGCTCAACTCCGAATGCTCTTTCTGCTTTTTGCATCTGCCAGTTTCTATGACTGGTGCCGTTAACAATTCTTTTTTCCAATTCAGTGCACCCAGCTCAAATATTGGCCTTGTGTTTCCAGAAGATTTTCCCTGGGCACTCCTAATTCAAACATTCATTGCTGCTGGGTCAAAATCCTGGTACTCCCTACCCAACAGCATTATACGAGTACCTTCATCACATGGACTGCAGTGGTTCAAGAAGGCGGCTCACTACCACCTTCTCAAGGGCAACTAGGAATAGGCACTTAATTCTGGCCTTGCTAGCGAAGCCCACAGCCCGAAGAATGATTTTTAAAAAAATCACGGGAAGTCTGCGGGCCGGATGAAACTGTTCCGCAGGTCACATATTTGACATCCCTAATTCTAAACTATCTCTAGGTACTGAGAGGTGTATTGGGACTAGTGTCTGTGAAACACCCCTATCCACTATTAAGGAAGTAGAAGGCATTCCATCTCTAGTCGTGAGCGACCCTGATGCATTGTTATTGGGTCCTTCTTGAGACGATGTTGCCCGTACATCGAAGGGGTTGGAGATGTGTTCCACTGGCATTTGTGCAGGGCTTGGTGTTCTCACAGAACTTCTGCCAACGTGTGCACCAAATGGTATGAAATGTGCTGTCTTACCTCACAATGCAGACATGCAGCTCCTCGTGAGGGAGCACAGAATGATACACATGTATGATCTCTTCTCTGCTTGATCCTTCCTTCTGGATCTTCTCAGTGTTTCTCCTAATAAGCTCTTGCAGCTTCTTGCATTTTGTCACATCGGGGTCCTGCAGCTGCAGAGTGACAATTCAAGTGAGATGCACTCACTGTGACTATGATCTCACTTACTGAGGTTGCTACAATATCTGCCTCAGCAGCTAATACATGCTCTACATCCAATCTCAGACTGCAGAAGCCTTTCTCGATCCCCTTACCTTTTATTTTCAGGCTGCTCAAGATCTAGGACACAAACTCTTTTAGAGCTTCCAGATCTTGCTGTGCAGTGGTCCCCATGCAGCCAAGTGAAACTCATGTGCCATGCATATGGCTCAGCATCCTCTGCTGAGAGGTCTATTTCCTAAGACATGTTTGGAATGGTTGGCTTAGCACCTCTGAGCCTTTCTGAAGACTACTCTGGGAACATCACCTTAACAATTGTACCGTTACAGCAGGATTCACTTAATGAAGGGATCTCCCTTATCTCATGAAGTAGGTTATTCAGGGCTGCTAAAATGGAGGGGGAATTGTTCCTGGGAGATTCCAATGGATTGGACTTTGAGACCCTTCATCTGTAAATAGAGCATATTGGAAAGCAAACAGCATGTTAATTTTACTATGCAGTCATGGCAGTACATGCTAATGTGAACACCTTTCTTTACTGTACGAATGCTATGATGGATGGTTGCCACAGATGTCCAATGATAAGTACATGGCTTGTACGTAGGCATAGACTCAGGATTATCACTGAAAGAATGGAGGGGGAAATTAGAAGAAATTCTTTCACATGGGATTATTAGAACATGGAATTCTGTACCATAAGAGGCTATTGAGGCATATTGTCATTTGAAAGAAGTTTGGATAAGTATTTGAAAAGGAAGCATATAAAAGGATGCAGGGGAAGGGCAGGAAAATGGGATTCGAGTAGATAGCCATAGTTGAAGAGCTAGTATTGGCACAGGCATAATTGAGCAAATAGCCTCCCTCTGTGCTGTAATTCTATGATTGTATGATAACTTGGTCAATTGTGTATCATCTGTAAGCCCGTTAAAATTTCTGCTAAGAACAGTTGGTGTAACAACCTCAGTAGGTGAGATCGTAGGCACTGTATGTGCGTCTCACTTGATTGCTCGCACTGCAGCTGAGGGAACACGATGTGACAAAATGCCAGGAGCTGTTAGAGCACAATAATCTTTCAGTACTCAGCAGTTCTGTTGTAGTGTCGATTCGTGATCAAGTGCATGCTAATTTACTTGTAGTGACCCTGAAATTCCATGGGAGTTCTCCCGATTTCCCGCAGTTTGCTGGTGGTGGAGGGGTTGGATATTGAGACCAGTGGTAAGGGTGCCGATCAAGCAAACTACTCTGTCCTGGATGGTATTGAGCATCTTGAATGTTGTTGTGGCTGCATCCATTCAGGTGAGTGTTGAGTATTCCACAGCACTCCTGATTGATGGTGGATAGGCTTTGAGAGGTTAGGAAATATACTGCTTGTTGGAGAGTACCCAGCCTCTGCTCTGCTTTTGTAGCCACAGTGCTGATATGGCTGGTCCAGTAAAGCTTCTGGTTAATGGTATCCCCCAAGATGTTGATAATGGGGGACTCAGCAATGGTGCCTTTGAAGGCCATGGGGAGATTGCTGGGCTTTCTCTTGTTTGAGATGGTCATTTTCTTTCACACTTATGGCACAAATGGTACCTGTCACTTGTCAGCCCAAGACTGGATGTTATCCAGATCCTGCTGTAGATTGGCATTGACTGCTTCATTATTGGAGGAATTGCAAATGGAGCTGAACATTGTGAAACCATAAGCAAACAGCCCACTCCTAACTTTATGACACAGGGAAGGTCGTTGACGAAGTAGCAGAAGATGGTTGGGCTGAGGACGTTTCCCTGCAGTGATGTCCTGGCACTGTGATGACTAGACTCTGACAACCACAACCATCTTCCTCTGTGTCAGCCCCTGGATGGTTTTCCCTTTGATCCTCAGTTTTGTCAGGGCTCCTTGGTACTATACTCAGTTGAATGTTGCCTTGATGTTGAGGGCAGTTATTCTCAACTTCCCTCTGGCATTCAGCTCTTGCATCCATGCCTCTGATGAGATCTGGAGCCGAGTGTGCATTTCTAACTCAGAGGCCATTACTCAACTCCACTGGATCCCTGGATCAGCCCCTGCTGGCTCATGGTTGACTCTCCACGTCTCCTTGGCTTTCTGTCTTCCACTGGACAATCTCCAGCCATGCGCCCACTGATACTCTGCCCCTCGCACAGCTCCTGGACTCACTCGCTCTCCACAATTATCTCTGAACCTGGACATTGGTTTGTTAATTCTCCAAGCTGACTGCACCCTACCTACCATCAACTTCATCCCACCGCAGGACCTCATACCTTAACTTTGGACTCTCTCATATCATCATCTCCCTATCTCCTGTTTACAATCAGGACATGGCTCTCCCAATCTTTGCCATGCCTATGTAACCTAAATTCCATCATTGTTCATTCGCGTGCGCATTTTGGCTGCCAATCCGGACCCCTGCATATTACTTCTGTATCCCTTTTTAATTTCTTCTCTTGAGCCTTTTCTCTTCTTTCTCCTCCCCTTCCTGTCACCCAATTCTACTCCCTTTTATTTCTCCTCTCTTTCGTGTACTTTGCCCCCCTCAATCCTTACCTGAACCCATCACTACCCCTCTGCCTTTCTACTTTCTTGCCATCGTCCCAGACTTGAATAAGCCCACAGTTACCCTCTGTGCCTCCCTTGGCATCCTCCAAAGAGCCCATCAAGACACCCATTGCCAGTTCCTTATGAGTAACAACTCCTACTACTCCACCCTCCTCTTTTAACAGCCTTCCCGGCCAGTGAATCTGCTGGGGGTTAATCTTGACAACCTCCTTTTCTTCCTGTCCTTCTCACCCCACACACCACTGCCCGCTTGGCAATTTGTCAGTGGATCCACAATTATCACCCCTCTACTCATCTACTTACTGGCAACGAAGGCCCTATCTTATGGATAATTGCATTGACTTCATGGCTTTAACGGAAACTTGGCTTACGGATGGTGACACCTTTCCCCTTACCACTTGGCTACACTTTCAACCGTATGCCAAACCCAAACCACTACCGTGGTGGTGTGACCCTTACCACCAAATTACACCATGGTCTCTCCCCCTATTCCCCTGGCACTTTCTTTTCCATCGAGCACCTCATCTTGTTCTACCTCCCCCTTTGCCTCTCCTTTACAATTCTCTACCATCCCTCAAGCCCTACCCAAGTTTTTCACCGAGATATCCTCCTTTTCTTCCTCGAGCCTCTGCACTTAGCAACTCCTCATTCTCGGTAATTCAATCTCCATCTCCATTTACTGTGCCCTGTTTCTTCTGATTTCACTGCCCTCCTGTATTCCCTTAATTACTCCATCCATGTAATGTCTCCTACCCATATTAACAGCCACCACCTCAACCTTGCCATCTCATGTGGCCTCTCCAGTCCCATCATCTCTATCACAAACAAGGCCATCTCTGTTCACTTTCTTGTATCCAACACTTACCTGTCTCCTTCAAAGCTCAATTTCTTCTGCATCTGCTCCTGGAATAAATTTTCCCCCATATCACTTACTACTGCACTTTCACACTCCCAACTATCTAATCTTTGGCCCTCCATTCGCCATAATACTTCTGCAGCTGTCAATCTGCTCAACCAATCTCTCTCCTCCACCTTTGATGCCCTTGTCCCCAGTAAAGCCATTGCTCTCTCTCATCTGGTCACTCCCCACTGTTATGGCCCCATCTTTGCTCCCTCAAGTCCAAAGGGCACAGACCTCAGTATATCTGGTGCACTACTGGTTTAGCCATCCATCACCAGATCTGGCTGTGCCTTACTCTCCTCTGCCAGAACCTCTCACTACTCTAGGATCATCCTGGAAAGCATAGATAACCCACCACCTTTTCTCCACTACCAACTGTCTCCTCAAACCTCTCTTTCCTGCCCCCTCTACCCTCACTTCCAAACATGCAAGGAGTTCATGGACTTCTTTATCACTAAGATTGAGACCATCCATTCAGCTTCCTCTTCCGCTTGCCCACCCTAGCCCTGAAGCTAAGTCTTTCTATAGTGTCTCTTATTACTCGCCTCATGCCCTCTCTGAGCTCTGAGCTTCTGTTCTCTACCTCATTCGCATTAAACTGCTGACCACCCAAGTTCCCTTCCTGGCCCCCATGCTAGCTGACATTGAAAATGGTTCCCTCTTCTCAGGTATTGTCATTCAAAACTGTCATCATCACCCTTCTCAAAAAACCAACCCTCTGTCCTTACAAACTATTGCCCCTTCTCCAAACTCCCTTTCCTCTCAAGTCCTTGAAGATGTTGTTGCCTCCCACATCAGTGCTCATCGTTCCCACAATTCCATGTTTAAATCTCTCCAATCCGGTTTCTGCCCCTGCCACAACATTGAAACGGCCCTAATCAAAGTCACAAATTACATCCTCTGACTGAAACCGTGGTGCACTATCCCTCCTCATCCTTCTCGTCTTTCTGTAACCTTTGAGAAAGTCAACGACACCATCCTCCTCCAATACCTCTCCTTCATTGTCCAGCTGAGTGGGATTGTCCTTGGTCGGTTCCACTCTTATCTATACAATAGCAGCCATAGCATTTCCAGCAATTGACTTCTGTTCCCATCTCTGCAACGTTACCTCTGAAGTCCTCCAAGGATCTATCCTTGGCCCCCTCCTCTTCCTTATCTACATGCGTCCCCTTGGCGACATCATCCAAAGACATGGGGTCAGGTTCCACATCTACGCTGACAACACCCAGGTCTACCTCTCCACCACCACCTTCCGTCGCTCCATCACCTCTGTGCTGTCAGACTATTTGTCTGACATCCAGACTTGGATGAGCTGCAGTTTCCTTTAGTTAAACATTGGGAAGACCGAAGCCATTGTCTTTGACCCCTCCCACAAACTCCGTACTCTCGCTACTGATTCCATCCCCTTCCCCGGCCACTGCCTCAAGTTGAACCAGGTTGTTCACAACCAAGGTGTCCTATTTGATTCCATGCTGAGCTTCTGACCCCATATCCTCTCCATTGAAAAAAAAAACTGCCTACTTTCAACTCATCTGCCCAAAACCTCATCCATGCCCTTGTCACCTCCAGACTCAACTATTCCAATGTACTCCTGGCCAGCCTCTCATACTCCACCCTCTATAAATGTCAGCTCATACAAAGCTCTGCTGCCCATATTCTATCCATCACCAAGTCCCGCTCACCCATCACCCCTGTGCTCGCTGATCTATATTGGCTCCTAATCCCCCAATTCTCATCCATGTGTTCAAATCTCTTCATAGTCATGCCACTCTTTATCTCTGTAACCTTCTCCAGCCAATAATCCTCTGAGAAATCTATGTTCCTCTGAGAAATCTATGTTCCTCCAACTCTGACCTCTTGTGCGGCGTCCACTCCCTTCGCCCCACTGCTGGTGGCTGTGCCTTCAACTGCCTAAACCCTAAGCTCTGGAATTCCCTCCCTAAACCGCTCTGCCTCTCCACGTCCCTCTCCTTTTTAAGACCCTCTTTAGAACCCACCTCTGACCAAGCTTTTAGTCGCTCTCCTAATGTCTCTTCTTTGGCTTGGTTTCAATTTTTTAATCTGTTTACACTTCTGTGAAGTGCCTTGGGACGTTTTCCTATATTAAAGACACTATGTAAATGCGAGTTGTTGTCTGTTGAGCCACTTCAGAAGTATGAAAATTGCCATCAAAAATAAATCCGGATTAGCCAGATTTCTAGAATTAACATTAATGCCAAAGTGTTGAGAGAATACTTCCAGATGAAAACATGAGGAATTTTATATGGAAGAACTTTAATGTTAATAAATCCGAAAAGTAGGGATATTACATCTATCTTTTTATTCTATTGGATAATGTGAAGATTCTTACTTTTTTCCCTTTGCCTGATTCACAGATCAACTCATGTGATCAGAACTTGAATCGATGCTGTGAACTTATTGAACTGACCTCAAAAGTCCAAGGAGAACTATTCACCATCCTCAGTCTTGCAGCAAGTGAAGGTATCAAGTTTAAAACTTAAAATCTTATTTCCACAACTATTTTTCACCAATCATGTCCACTCCACCTTCACTTTATTTACCGGGAGGACAGGCACCAAGTTCCATTTCTCAGCCATCAACAGAAGGATTTTTTGGGGGTGATATGAGCCGAGGTGTCAGTTTTTTCCTATTGAAAAACCTGAAAAAGCCACCTGATGATACATATTCTCAGCAGGTTCCAGGTTTTCACCCTGCACAGAGTCGTCGTTCTTTAGCATTGTGGTTTGAATATATTTTAATTTTTTTTATATTCATATTTTACTCCACTTTTGATTCCTTACTGTTGCATTAAGTGCCAGGCAGGAGGATGGAGCAGGCTATATCATGGACTTTGAGAAAAGTCTAGTCCTACAGTTTTTTCCAAAGCTTTCAGGGTAATGACCAAAAAGTTTGTGAAGTTAAGAAGTCTCTTCAATTTGTGGCTTGTTGGCCTTTTTGGGGTGCAGCCCTGCATTTGCTGCAGTATTACTTTGCTGTGAATGGATTGCAGACACCATTCTCATCGTTCACCAGGTGTTTGGAAATGAGTGATCTACAGGATAGCAGGTAGAGGCAGAGTGAACCTATTCCAGACCTGCCTGATTTTCCTATATTCGCTGCATGCAGGCAGTTCAATGTGCCCAGGCACAAGACCAGGAAAATCTACACTACAATCTTTACAGGATGATATTTGCACTCTTTGTAAAAATAATAGTTTTAGGCCGCAATAATAGTTTTAGGATGCAAGTCTTTTGAGAGCTGAGTCCTAAATTTGATACCCAATGTACTTTGACCTCTGTGTCAGGTTGGTTTTTTTGCCTAAATGAAGTTCTGCATATGTAGATGTGCCTTGTGCAGGTTAATCAGTATTGGGGTTAATCCTTTGCATTTAAAAGAAAAAATAGCTGAACAGGCAAGTACTTATAAATGTAAAACATTAAGCCCTTCATGTGTTCCAGATAGTTATTTCATTGATCTTTCAAGAAATAAAGATGATAGTCAATCATTGACTCATTCCTCCATAGAGTCCTGAAGAAATCCATTTCAGTGAGTAGTGATAGGATTTTTGCCTAAACTCAATTTCAGCACTGAAATGTAGTTGGCTTGAAGCTAGTTTCATTTAATTTAGTTTGAGTCTATTTATTATAGAAAGAGAGTGGGGGCCAGTGTTGAGCAGAACTTGTGTGATGTGTGAGTTTCTGAAAACCATCTTTTATGGAGGCACTTAGCACCTCTGTAATTCAACTGCTCCTCCTGGCTCTACATTCAGGTAAACGTATTTTAAAAACATACCTTTTTGGTGGCAGTGCGCAGCAGTCCCTTTTTAAGGAACGCTTGTTAGGTCACATGTGGACCTGCTTTTCCTGAATGCAGCTGGTACTGGCTGCCTCAGGGCAACTCAGTATTGCAGAGGGAGCCTCAAACAGGCATCAGGCACCTTATTTAAGATGTAAAGATACTAACTGTTTCAGGCGCGGGCCCTGGATGGCTATTTTTTGCCAATATACAACTATGGCGGGCGGTGCATTTCTGATTCGTAATAAGCTTGTGTTTCCTGCTTGCCACAATGGAGGCTTAGAAGCCCATTTAGCAATCAAAAGACGGGCGTGGTGCCTGTGAATTTCTAGGCCAAGGACCCTGAAATTCCATGGTGGTTCTACTGCTCTGTCACCAGAACTCCCAGGGAAATGGCTTAAATGGCCGTTTTCAGTCCCTGTGGAATTTCAGGGCCAAGATCTTTTTTCACAGGTGGTGAATGTGTGGCGTAGCTTCCCCAGGGAGGCAGTGTAAGTGGTGGGTACTCTCCATTTCAAGACAATGACAGGTTGTGACCTTTCAGACTGGTCCAATGGATGGAAATGGTCGTTTCTGGTCCTGTAGAGTCTTGTGTTCTTAGGGACTTTGGAGCACTGTAGAGGATTGGTGGAGAGGTTAAAATTGAGTACGTGTAGTGATGTGTCATTGGTAACCATGGTGTCCTGGAACTTGCTTTATTGTCTTAGGGAGTCGAGGAGGAACTTTCCAGAGGTTTTCCTGAAATTGGCCACAGGTTTTTCCTCTTTTTTGCCTTTTCCAAGAATCAACAATACTAGTGATTCAGGAGAGTGGTGCACAAGGTTGCACTTTCCAATGGACAAGGTGAGTCTTGATGGGTTTCATGGTCTTTTATCACCCTTTTTGTATGTTAATTTGCATTCATGAGGAAGCGAAGCAGATTTGCCCCAGTGATATCAGCCAAGAGAAACCCTATAGGCCATGTCCATTATCTGCCATTGATTTGAATGGGTTGCTCTGTTTCCAGAGTAGGAGCTGTCGTTAGAGAAAAAAGAACCTCAATTCTCTACTGTTTTTTTTTAAATAGGCGAAGGAAGATGCTCCAAATCAGTCAGTAAACACAATAATTCTATCAAATGCATCAAAGGCTAATATTAAATAGGTTCTTAATCAAACAGTTGCCATAACCTTTTCTCAATTTTTTTTTAAAAGGTGGTGTTTATTCTGGTGTTGATACTATCAAATCCCGCTTCCTGCCATGGCTTGGTTCCAGCTTTACAGTCATTACCTCAGGGGTGACCTCAGACACCAGCCTTACTCTTATGCAGGTATGTAAATATATAACCTGAATGACTCCTGTTCTTGCATTTAAAAATCACTCCTGATCATGTGTCCTGGCACTTAATTTTCACCAGTCCGCAAAAAAAAAGGAGAATAACACTCTGCACAATGAACAATCACAACCTTTAAACTGGCACATCAATTCGAACTTTTAACTGAACACGTAAATCTTGAAATACGGTAACAAAAACATTAATTATATGTAATTTTTTGACTTTGTTACTCTCTTTGGAGCCTTGCTCAATGGGAGTGCCTGTGGGAAATTCTGATCTATCCTGTGCATGATTTCTCAACCATTTGATTGTCGGAAAATGAGGTGTAGCACGCATCCAAATTGCTAATATATGCTGCTGGCAGGCAAGGCTCCCTACCAAGAACACAAAGTCAAAAAATTACTCCAGCATTGTCTATCTGTAAAATTTAAATTTTTATGTATGGCACGTGTCACATTTCAAATGTATCCCTAGCACAAAACATATGTTGCGTTTTTCTGATTGGCTCAAAGAATCATTTGGTTCACTCAAATGTAGATAGATGGGAAAACCAATATGGAACACATTGCTTCCTCACTGACCCCTCTATATATCTACAGCCCTACCAGTGCACTCCTGCTTAACTCCAGTGGGAGTGCATTAGGAGGGCCAGAAATTACGGCAGGACCTGAACGTATTGGGTTCTGGCCTTATGTTGGGGGGTGCGGAAGAACTTCTGTTACTCCTTACAAGGCCAGCATTGTAAGAGAAGATGGGGCTGGGGCTTGGGGTGGGGAGTCTCAATGCTGGGAGTGCCTGCGTCCCTGGTTCTCAGAGAGACCCAGTGTATAATTGACAGCAGTACCAAGCTGCCGATTGGTGGTTGTGGGGCCTACCCGTGGGTCCAGATTAGGATCCTGCCTTGGACACAATAAGAAAAAGCAATGTTTTTAAAACTGATAAATGCGCACCCTAAAAAGGGAACCCCTGGAGGCAGTTCTGAAGGAGAGTCTACAACAAAACTACGCCGCCCCCCCCCCCAACAACCAGCCACTGTTTTGCTGCAGTATGTGTAAAATTAGTGCAAATGATCAGATTTTAACACTAATGTAAAATTTACAAGCTGTAAATATCCATTAGGATGGATATCTACCTATCATACTTCATTTTTTTAGCATCTTTATTTCACAAGTCTTTTAAATAGGTGTTTTCCTTTGTGATTGTTCATAAATCTCAAACGGTGCTTGTGCAAGTATGTATACATAAACTAATATTTATGATGTTGATTGTGGTATATTCTCTTCTAGGAATCTGCTGAAAAGGGTCGACAACTGAGGGAGCTGGCAACAGTCCATGAACAGGAAATGCTAGAACTGGAGGCTGAATTAAATACAACACGTCGTCAACTGGGGACAATCAAGCAGGAGTAAGAAATCTAAAAAGATATCTAATCTGATATCAAAAGAATCTTTAATCATCCGCTCTATGTTGTCCAAATTTTATTTTTTATTGAGAGCACCAAAATAAATTTTCATAGGAAGAATCCTTGAGCTTCAGAAGACAATGGCCACGTGGCAGTGACACAACAGTCAGTAGGTTGAATTTTTATCGGCCCAGCACTTGTTAGTCAGCCCTGTCTCTCAGTAACAGTTTCTTGTAGAAGATAAAACACAAGTATGAAAGCTCGCGAGGTCCGGCCGATTTTAACGGCTGGGCCTCATTTTAATATCTGAAATCCGTCTCCGTCCGGAAGCCAGCCGGAATGATGTCAGGGCAGGAGCGGGAATTGGGACTGGAGATGGCGGCTACTGGAGACTCCAGGAAACGGTCCCCGGCCGAAAGTAAGTGCTTGGGACGGAGGGCTCTAAAAAGATGTTGAGGTAGAGAGGGCTGGGTCTCCCGCTCCTCCTAGCCCTCAAGGCATCCTCCTGAAGAATAAAAAATATTACTTACTATGGCCTCTTCTGGCCACCCTCCGTATCCTGCCAGGTTTCTCTGGCAGCTTTGACTCTGCGACGGCCTCTCATCAAGTCTTTGTTGTCATCCACACGCAACGTGATTTTATCATCGGGCCGCGTCTTTTAGATTTACATTAGGCCCTAACTTGATTAGGATTTAAATTAGACTTTTAGATTTTAAATTTAAATTAGGCCCCTGCTTGCTTGCAGCTGCGGCCTAGGCTGACTTCATAGTTGGCAAAGATAAGATGCCGGCGGGTGGGAAGCGTGCGGCCTCGCCGATAGGTGGACTCTGCCAATTTTAACCTCTCCCACGCACCGTTCCCGCCGGTAAGTGCAAAAATAGAAAGAGAATAATGCCTGCAAATTGTGTCCCACTGTGAAAAGATCATATTTGTGTGTGGTAGAATAAAATGTGAAGGGAGAATATACTAACAGGAAGTTTCTATTTTAAGGAAAAAGTACAAATTATGTATTTAGAATTGGTAGGCTGGGAGCAATTTGTTGTTTTTCATAAAGTGTAACTTTACTCCGTGGCCCAATGACATTGGCTCAGACATTGCTCGGAGCGGTGAACCAACAGTTCCATAGCCACTCCATAGATTTATACGAACCCACTAACTTAGAACCCAGTCTTTACTGGGTGCACTTCCTCTAATAGGAAGCGGAGAAGAGCCCAGCGTTAACTCCAGTGAAGCTAGGAAGCTAGACAGCGAAAGAAAGAGAGGGTAAGAAACAGTCAAATTAAATGAAAGAGACAGAAGGGAAAAGTTTCAAAAGTATTTACAATTTTTTAATGAACAAAATCTATTAAAATAAGGAGTAATGAAACTCCACATCTTTAGAAGTTAATTTTTAGTTGTTTGGCAGTCATTAAATCTTACCGTGCTATTAAAATTTAGTTTAGATCTGGTATTTTTAAGTGGACCTGTTTTGTGGTGATATTAGTTACTTTCCAGCTGGGCAGTTGAGCAAGTTGATGCTTTTTCAATGATTTTACTGATTGCAGCCGACGATCTCCTTTTAATTTGAAGCTATCGTATTGTCGGCAAACCAGTAGGAGCAAATTCTGGATTTCCGTGTTTCACTGCACGTGTGTGACGCTGTTGAGCTCTCCGTTATTTTCCAAGCAATTTCTGCCTGACTTTACCTCCTGAGGTTTTGAGCACTGATGCATTTTGAAGTTAAGAGGAAGCAAGATAAAATTTGTAACTTTGTTTAGAAAAACAATGTGGCTAATTGAATCACATGACTTTTTTATTCGTTCATGGGATGTGGGCGTCGCTGGTGAGGCCAGCATTTATTGCCCATCCCTAATTGCCCTTGAGAAGGTGGTGGTGAGCCGACTGCCCTGAAGGGTGACAAATGGCTGATTCTCAGTAGGAAAAAGAGGGACTGAAGATTACTTGCAAGTTTAAGATGTTTTGAATAAACTGTGTATGTAACTCACTGAGCTTATCTAGTGAACAGCTGAACCATGCAGACCAGAAAGGTTTGAGTTAGCTAATATCAGTTATACAGTGGTATGGGTGCCACAATTGGTCTGTAGTGCTCTGATTTACAGAGCTGAAAATTGTTCAGGATTTTAGCTTCTCACTATCTAGTGACCCCTGCTGGAAATATCTGGTAAAGACAGAATCAAGCTTGGTTGTGATGGCCCTCCCCTTCCACTGAATATTCATACGTGAACCATGGCAGGTAAAGATAATTCAGATGAGGTACTGGAGGGCTATAGAACTGTACCCCAGAAAGAATTAATGCCTACAGGAGGGGTGAAACTTGGTGAGAGGGATAAAAATAACTTGCTGAAATTTAACTTTTTAAAAAAAAAAGGTATGGGGTAGATTTTGACTTTGTGCGATAGTGTAAGATGGGTGATAGCAAATTGAAGTCAATGGAAATAAAAATCGGGAGAGATGTAAAACGGGCTGCCGGTTTGCTATCAACCATCTTACACTATCGCACAAAGTCATTATCTACCCCATGTATTTATAACAGACATGTTTATATTATCAAAGTGGATGAAACTCAGCTATAACTACAACGTATGTTTGGATGCACTATTGTTGAGAACAGAAGGGGAGTACTGTTATGATTAAAATTTGACCAAATGTAAAAAGGCTTTCTTTAAATCTGTTGCAGATGGAGCTTCTCTGGAATAGATACAATCATCATCAAGTCTTCTCATTTAGATTAAGTTACAGATTGAATGATTAAATAGGCTGATATTCAGTTATAACTTTAAAATCAGAGCCAGGCCATTCAGGAGAGAAGTTCGGAAACACTTCTTCACACAAAGGATGGTAGAAGTGTGGAACTCTCTCCCAAAAAAGCAGTAGATGCGAGCTCAATTAATAATTTTAAATCTGAGATTGATAGATTTTTGCTAGCCAAGGGTATTAAAGGATGTGGAGCCACGGCAGGTAAATGGAGTTAGGATACAGATCGACCATGATCTCATTGAATGGCAGAACAGGCTCGAGGGGCTAAATGACCTACTCCTGTTCCTATATCACAAACTGGTCTTTTTGTCAATGCATAACTTATAGAAATCAAAAAATACATTTAGTGGTTATGTCTGTTGTCACTGAAAACAAGATAAATTTCAATGCAGCTTGAAAAACTGCTGATTAAGACAGACTGAGTCTCCTAATTCATTAAGTGCTACCTAAACCAAAATCTCCACCACCTCCCTAGACAAGGCTATGAGCTGCAATGGGCCGGAATTTGCTGCAGCAGGGCATGCCCGTATAGTTAGACTTCTTCCTACACCCTTCAGCTCAAACGTTTTTTGCCCTGTAAGTTGCTGGTAATGAATCATAGAAAATTTATGGCACAGAAGGAGGCCGTTTGGCCCATCGTGTCCGTGCCGGCCGAAAATGAGCCACCCAGCCTAATCCCATTTTCTAGCACTTGGTCCGTAGCTTTGTAGGTTATGGCACTTCAAGTGCATATCAAAGTACTTTTTAAATGTGATGAGAGTTTCTGCCTCTACCACCCTTTCAGGCAGTGAGTTCCAGATCCCCACCACACTCTGGGTGAAAAATGTTTTCCTCAGCTCCCCCCTAATCCTTCTACCAATCACTTTAAATCTCTGCCCCCTGGTTAATGATCTCTCTGCTAAGGGAAATAGGTCCTTCCTATCCACTCTATCTAGGCTCTTCATAATTTTGTACACCTCAATTAAATCATCCCTCAGCCTCCTCTCTTCCAAAGTAAACAACCCCTGCCTATCCAATCTTTCCTCATTGCTAAAATTCTCCAGTCCTGGTACCATCCTCGAAAATCTCCTCTGTACCTTCTCTATTTCAATTACATCCTTCCTGTAATGTAGTGACCAGAACTGTAAACAGTACTCAAACTGTGGCCTGACTAGTGTTTTATACAGTTCTAGCATAACCTCCCTGCTCTTATATTCTGTGCCTTGGCTAATAAAGGAAAGTATCCCGTATGCCTTCTTAACCACCTTATCTACCTGTCCTGCTACTTTCAGGAATCTGTGGCCAGGCACTCCAAGGTCTCTCACTTCCTCTACATCTCTCAATATCCTCCCATTTATTGTGTATTTCCTTGCCTTGTTTGCCCTCCCCAAATGTATTACCTCACACTTCTAATTGAATTCCATTTGCCACTTTTCTGCCCATCTGACCAGTCCATTGATATCTTCCTGCAGTCTACATCTTTCCTCCTCACTATCAACCACACGGCCAATTTTTGTATCATCTGCAAACGTCTTAATTATGCCCCCTGCATTCAAGTCCAAATTATTAATATATACCACAAAAAGAAAAGGACCTAGTACTGAGCCCTGCGGAACCCCACTGGAAACAGCCTTCTAAAAACACCCGTCAATCTTTACCCTTTGCTTCCCACCACTGAGCCAATTTTGGATCCAACTTGCCACTTTCCCTTAGATCCCATGGGCTTGTACATTTTTGAGCAGTCTGCCATGTGGGATCATGTCAAATGACTTGCTAAAATCCATGTAGACTACATCAAACGGACTACCCTCATCGACCCTCCTTGTTACCTCCTGAAAAAATTCAGTTAAGTTAGTCAGACATGACCTTCCCTTAACAAATCCACGCTGACTGTCCTTGATTAATCTGCGCCTTCCTAAGTGATGGCTTATCCTGTCCCTCAGAATTGATTCCAATAATTTGCCCACCACTGAGGTTAAACTGACTGGCCTGTAATTACTCAGTCTAACCCTCGTTCCCTTTTTAAACAGCGATACAACGTTGGCAGTCCTCCAATCCTCCGGCACCACGCCTGTATCCAGGGAGGATTGGAAAATTATGGTCAGAGCCTCCGTCATTTCCTCCCTTGCTTCTTTTAACAGCCTGGGATAAATTTCATCTGGGCCTGGTGATTTATCTACTTTCAAAGATGCTAATCCCTTTAATACTTCCTCTCTCACTATGTTTACCCCTTCCAATATTTCACACTCCTCCTTAACTACAATGTCTGCACATCCCTCTCTTTTGTGAAGACAGACGCAAAATATTCATTAAGAACCATACCCACATTTTCCGCCTCCACACATTGATTACCTTTTTGGTCTCTAATAGGTCCTACTCTTTCCTTAGTTATCCTCTTGCTCTTAATGTATTTATAAAACGTGTTTGGGTTTTCCTTGATTTTACTTGCCAATATTTTTTCATGCCCTCTCTTTGCTTTCCTAATTTCCTTTTTAATTTCACATCTGCACTTTCTATACTGCTCTAGGCTTTCTGTAGTATTGAGCTTTCAGTGTCTGACATAAGCTTTCCTTTTCTGCCTTATCTTACCCTGTAGGCTCCTTGACATCCAGAGGGCTCTAGATTTGGCAGTCCCATCCTTTTTTCTTTTGTGGGAACATGTTTACTCTGAACCCCTTGAATCTCCCCCTTGACACTGATTTACCTTCAAGTAGTTGTTTCCAGTCCATTTTTGCTAAATCACTTCTCAGCTTAGTAAAATTGGCCTTTCCTCAGTTGAGAACTTTAACTCCTGTTCCATCTTTGTCCTTTTCCATAATTATGCTAAATCTAACTGAATTATGATCACTACCACCAAAATGCTTTCCCATTGATACTCCTTCCATCTGCCCAGCTTTATTTCCTAAAACTAAATCCAGAACTGCCCCCTCTCTTATTGGGCTTGCTACGTACTGGCTTAAAAAAAGTTCTCCTGAATGCAATTTAAGAATTTTATGCCCTCTGTACCCTTCACACTGTTTGTCTTCCAGTTAATATTAGGGTCGTTGAAATCCCTTACTATTACTGCCCTATTGCTTCTTCCGCTTCTCAGAAATTTGCCCACATATTTGCTCTCCTATCTCCCAAGGACGAGCTGATAAGGGCGCAGCGAGAGCAACTGGGCATCTGGGACTCCCTTGGTGAACGACAGGACCAACATTGTATCTTATTAACCAATGAGATGTAAGGATTGAGAAATAAATAGAGGAAGGACTGAGAAGGCGGGTGAATTAGAGGGGTTGAATTCAGTGTCCAATCAGGTAGAGAAAGAAAGATTGGATTGAGAGAAAAGAGACAAAAGAAAAGTAAGGAAAAAAACTTAAAAATTTAAATTTTGACATTTTTAACATCTCCAACAACAATTCACTGCCTGGAGGAATGAGACTCCACAGTTTAAATTGTTCACTTTCTGGGCCAGAGAGGTTGATTAGCAGTCATTAACAATTACCATATCATTAAAAGGGTACTTGCGCTATTAATTATTGGACTTAACTTTCTGTGGCAAGTTTAATGGGCAATTAATGTGCGAATGCAACAACTTCATGAAACTCACAGGGAGTTTAAGAGCGAGATGCCGTTTTCGCGAAGCACATTAATACACATGCCGTTATATTTTTCAGCAAATTCCAGCCCATTACCTAAAGTTACTTTCTCCCTTCAAGTGCATGTAATTAAAAATCATGTCTCTCAACTGTCCCAAAGCATTTCACATACAATTAATAACGTGAAGTGCTGTCAGTATTATGTAGCCAACTGTGACAGCCATTTTTTACACACCAAGTTTCCACAAATTGCAGTGAAATGAACGACCAGTTAATCTGTATTTTGGAATTGGTTGAGCAAGGAATGTTGGCTATTGCACAGGAAGAACTCCCTGCTCCATAGGCCCCGATATTAGGAGGGAGGCGGGTTGGCAGTGGGGGATCGACTGGGCGCCCAGTGAAATCAGTGTGCTTTGCACGCGATCGCAGCCTAATTGAATGTACTTACGCACGCTTCCGGGTTTCCCGTTGCAGACCTGCGCAGTGGGCGCACTGCGCACCCGCATCACAGGCTGTCAGCAGGAGGAGCCCTATTTAAAGGGGCAGTCCTCCAATGCTCCTCCTGCAGCAAAGAACCAAATTGGCAGCATGGAGCAGCCCAGGGGCAAGGCTGCTCCAAGGTTCTCTGACTCCTCACTCCAGGTGCTGCTCGATGGGGTCAGGAGGAGGGAAATGTTTTTCCCAGCGGACGGGAGGAAGTGGCCTGCCTCTGCCACCAAGAAGGCCTGGCTTGAGGTGGCAGAGGTCACCAGCAGCAGTAACATCTCCCGAACCTGGGTCCAGTGCAGGAAGCGCTTTAATGACCTAACCAGGTCAGCCACAGTGAATATACTTACGCATTCTCCCACACTCCGTCTTCCACATCACCTCCACCACCACACAACTCCTTCTGCACTGCCACCACAATGCTCTCGCATCACTCCTCACATCCACTCAACCATCATCCTCACCTTGCCTGCACTTACTCACCGCCCCAGTTCCCATTCGAACACGACAACGCAACCCAATCCTCATACAATCTCATGGCTATGTCTCTCGCGCACCCTCCCCTGCATCTCCCTCACGCTTACCCCCACCCACACCAATGCATGCAGCGGGTCACTATGCAACCATCACTCAATCACACCTCCCTGTGTTTTGCCTTGATAGGAGAAGAGATGCCAGATTGCCCGGGAGAGGGCAAGGACCAGAGGGGGCCCGCCACACCAGGTGGTCCTTACCGACGCAGAGCAGCAGGCACTGGAATTAAGCCTTACGCTGGAGTGCCTGTCTGTGGCGGGAGTGCACAAGCGGCTGGTGACAGAAATCTAACACTCAGCACTCATGATAGTGAATGATCTTAACATCACTTGGCATCTGCAGCACCTCAACATCTGTCCACATGCTTAATATGCTTTCTGTTCTCCTGCAGGGCCATCTGCGACCGCCGTGACTGCGGAGGGCGATTCCTCAGAGGACCTGCCGGCCTCTGAGTGGGAATCGTCACATCTGAGCCAGCCATCCACCAGTGCAGATACACACACCTCGGTGGCTCCCTGTCCTCAGTTAGTTGGGGTTGCACATGGTGAGTCACCACGCACGTGAGCATGAGCAGACCCTGGTGGCAAGGGCATCGGTGGAGAGTCTGCGTCGGTAGGAGCACTCTTCTCCAGACTCTACTCAGCTGGACCCAGATGTTGAACCCTGTGGACCAGCCATGAAAAGGAGAGTCATCGAGGGGCAGCAGCACATTGCCAAGCCACTGGAACAGTTGCCACCTGCACTCTCCACAATTGCGCAGAGGATGGAGGAGTCCAACTCCTGCATGAGTGGAATACTGTCACAGGGACGTGAAGGCATCTCTGAAATAATGTCGCGGGTAAGTGCGGGAATGTCTGTGATGGATGGAAGGCTAGCCTCCATCGAGCTTCAAGCACGGCTCAACAATGAGTCCATTCAGGCCCTGACAATGGCCGTTCGGATTCAGGGTAAGCAACATTCTGCCGCCTTAAACAGGCTGACAGATACATTATAACCAGCCTTCCAAGGCTTCACACAAGTCTCCAAACTGTCGTCCAGCAGGGTGGAAGGAGTGATGTAGGCCTGGCCCAGGAGAGAGATGATGGCGAAAGGGACTCCACTCAAAGCGCTCCCACGTCTCACCCGTTGCCCCCCTCTCAACCAGTACCCATAATGCTTCCCCCTCTCCAGGTGGCCGAGACTGCCCCTGCACAGGTGCAGGTGGAGCAGTCTTTGGAGGGGCCCTCACGGGCACCAAAACCCAGAGGGCATCCGCGCAAAGCACCTCATCGGTCAGGGCATGGACAAGGGCAACCTGCCACTACCTCTGCTGAAGCCACAGGGGTAGCACCACGTAGGGGTTCCTGTAAACGTAAGGCTAAGGTTTTGTGAGCACAAAGGGGATGCACAAGGGTTTATGACGGAATGTCATGTTTTTCATTTAGATTTGTTTCTTTTGCCACTCACATTAAATGTTGTTATCACCATTACTGTCACGTCTTTGCAAATCTTGTCTGGCTTGTGCAATAATTCCCTTTCCTGAGGATCACCATGAAAACCCACACCTGATGCCACCCATTGGGTCACTGCAGAGTGGGTGCAGGTGTATTTGCAGGGCTCTTTTGTGCAGACGACTGGGAGACGCCTGCGATGTCCCCAGTGGCACCCTGGAAGGATCCGGAGGAGAAGAAGTTGAGGGTAGTGGTGACTTTGACAGCGACAGGTAAGAAGATGGTGCTCGGACCAGCCGGGAGCAGCTCGGCATCAAGGAGGCTGCAGATGTCCACGACTACATGTGGAGTGACTCTGAGCCTCCGTGTGCACTGCTGCTCAGAGAGGTCCAGGAAGCTGAGCCTCGGTCTGTGGACCCTGTGGCGAGGGTAGTGCCTTCTGCGATGCATCTCTCTCTGCAGTTGCCCTCCCTCCTGCTGTGCAGGTGGATGTGTCACAGCACTGTGTTGCAGAGCTCCACGTGTCTGAGGTGGACGGCGTGGCCGGCGAGGCTGTGATGCTGTTCGTCCTCCAATGAGATCATGACTGCAACTATGGCGGCCCCCATCCGGAAGATGTATGTTTGAGGGGGTCCGCAAGGTAGGTAAATGTGTCTGCACCCTGGGGTTGAGACCCAAGTTGGTGAATTTGATTGTTAGGAGGAGGGTGGTGGAGGCCAAACTTTGTCCAAAGTGACAGAGTGGCCTCCTGCAATGAGTGAGGGTCTCCTCCCCTCCACCCCCCCCCCCCCCCCCCACCACCTGTCAAATGGACCTTTGCAGCTGCCACAGGCTGGTGGCTGTAATATGTCTGTTTCAACTGAGAGTGTTTCCACCAGTACGGGAAACACGATCTGTTGAGATGAAAATCCCACCCCTCCTAAAATATCATGTCAATCAGGACTGCAAATGACCTGAACTATCTAAATAATTGCTTTAAGTGGGATCCCGCCGGCTTAAATTGCCAGTGGGAGTCCTGCATGCGGGGGCTGCGCGCGCATCTAAGTGCGTCATTGGGCAACCCGGAAGTGGGCGGGTTGGAGCCGAGCTCCGGACCCGCTCCGGGATTCCCCGATTTTTAGCAACTCCCCCCCCCCCCCCCTCCCCCCCACCCCGGCCACGAACAGACCCGCACGGCCATCCTAAAATTGACCTCATAATGTTTAACATCCAGCAATCTATAGGAAAACAGGGCACTAGTTTGATGTCTCATCCAAATGGTGGCACCTCCAACAATGCAGCCGTCCCTTAGCGCTGTGTGAGTGTCGGCTTAAATTCTGTGTGTAAGCCCAGGAGTGGGGTTGAACCCACACCTTCTGACTTGTTGCGGAATTTAGCGGCTGGACCTCGTTTGAATTTTTTTTTCTGTTTCCCGGCTGGCAGCCAGCCAGGCTGTTGGGCAGGAAGGCCTGCTCTGGAAGGCTGCAGCCCGGGAGCGAAGCGGAGGGAGAGAGGGAGAGATCACTGTGGTGGGGGTGGGGGGAAGGGGGGGGTTGGCCGATCGTGGGGGAGGAGTCGGCCAATCGCGGAGAGGGAAGCCGATCACTGCAGATTTGCTTGGGGGGGTCGGGGGGAAGCACTCCTGCTCCTCCTGCCCACAAGCAGTGGTGGGAAAGCACTTACCTGCTGGATCTGGCCGTTCTCACCTCCCTTCAGCTGCTGCGTTTCCTGAGCCCTGGGAAACCTGGCCCGCAGCCGTTACGTGTAAAAGTCTGTTGAAATCTGAGGCACGCAGCCTCGTTAACATATTTAAATTACTGACCCGCCTCTCGAGCGGGTTACTCGCTTGCCCCCAAACCCACCCCGGTTAAACTAGAAGGCGGCGTGTTCGCAGCGTGTTGGGGTCGGGTTTCAGAATTTAAGAATTTAACCACCTGCCTGCCCCTCTCCCGCCCATCCTGGGGGGTTAAAATTCCCCCCCCGCCACCGTTCTTTCAGCAAAGTTTCTCAGTAACAAAAAAAAAGAAACAACTCATCCTCAATTACAGGGCCAGTTCCTTGTAATGTCTGGACAGATGTAACTCATCACTTCTACTATATTTTGGAAAGAATTGGTAAAATTAACTCTTGTACAATATCACATATTTGAAATAAAAACCTCCTGAGGGGCTCTAGTGAATATTTTGTTTGCTTGGAGAAGGGAGGATTCTTTACTCTATTATTCCATGTATTTTAATTCTGGCACTGTGGGTAAAATTCAAACTAGGGATCTTTTCCCCAATAAGATTTTAAAAAATCTAGTCACAGAAGGCACAAATCTGTGCTAAAAATTGACCATTTGAAGGTCTGTTCAGAACTTACTAGCCTAGTGCTATGGGCATTTTGTTCCTTTAGTTTGTTACATTGGGTCATTGTTGGTTTCTATATGCTGTAGGTTAGCAGAAGCTCATCTGGAACTGGATGATACTCAGAACAAATCAGCTACAACATTCCTAGCAACAGAGGATGAAATAATTCAACTGAGAGCTGAGTAAGCTTCGAGTCTTTAAATAATCTTTGGCAATTTCATGCATAAAAAAAATGTTGCATTGAAAAATAGAAGGGTGTCTGTCCAACTGTTGATTCATATTGGTACCTGAGGTCTTGATAAGATGCCAACTTCAGCTTAGACAGAGTCCTTTGGGACTGTGCTGAAAGAGGATAAAGCTTTGCTTTTTTTCACCTTTCTTTAATCATAGCAAAGTCCCAGTGCAGGTTAAGCTTGTGGCATATAAGAAATGTGTACTAACAGTTCTTCTTTATGGTTCAGAACTCTTAACATAAGACAGAAACTTCCTTTAGCCCATGTGCAAAGGTGAATTTATGGCAAAAGGGGTAACAATTGTCGGAGGGGAGGGCTCTGGTCTACCTTGAGCTGTCCCTGAGCATCCTGGAAAGGGAATCAGCCTCACTGCAGACACATCTCTTTGCCAAAGTGCCACACGAGACTTGGATTAAGCTGTTGTGATGAGTAGGTTTCCTGCTTGACATCTTGCACATCAAGGTGGCTGTCACATGGCAAGCTCCTTCCAACACAGTGAAAGTAGATGTCCGTACTATAGCCGACGAGGAACCTGTGAGATTGAAAACGCGTTCATATATTCGGGGGCCAGTGCTAACCATGATTCGGTTGCAAAGAGGCAAGCAGCTGATGCGGTGATCCAATTCCTGAGCCAGGCAGGTCCACAGTACTCCAGGGCACTCCATCAATGATTGATCAGCCAGCTTTGCTCATTAATGAGACCTAGGAAATAGAGGAAAATTGGCCCCATTATATTTAAATGTAGCCATTTAATCAGGTGACTTTCCTATCGCCATTCCCTAAGCTGTGTCCTGTATTCTCCAGGCTGAGAGCTGTTCGAGAGCAAGTGAGATTTTATAAACAAAAGGTGGATGTACTGGATGACTATGAGCGGCAGATCAGACAACTAAAGGATGAAGTCGCCTTCCTATCTGCAGAGAAATCCTTGCTGCAGGAAAGGTACAGCCCCTTCGCCCCTCCACACGACCCCCAATCCCCACCCATCTTTAACAGTCTCTCCTTATTGAGAACCATGTTGCTTTGGTTTCCACAAAACAAATGGGTGCTTCCTACAATATCTAAACCGTTGATTCAGTTGAACTCTCACATTTTTATCATCCAAGTAGCAGGTAATTTGGAGGAGCTCCATTAAGAATAAATGCTAGAAACATCTTACTTCTTCCAAGATTGTATGAGCTGAGGATACATTTCTCCTATGGATTTGAATGATTAAATTGTCAGTTGTCAATGGAGCTAAAATTAAGGTGGTAATTTTAGCTGGCAGGCGGAAACTGGGCGGGTGGGCTTTTAAAATCACCCAGGTCACTTACCCACCCTGAAGCCTGCAGGAGCTGACTTGCTGCTATTTTAACCTGCTCCATTGAGCAGATGGCAGGAAAACCCGCCCAAAGTCAGTGGGGTCCTTTGTAATATATGCATGTTGGGTCCCGATGAGGTCATCAGGATCCACCTGCAATTTTTACTAGGTAGCCTGAGTGGGAAGTGGCAGTTAGTTTCCCACCAGGCCAACCCAGCGAAGAAGTGGATCTGTGCCAGAAGTGGCTCAAAAGATAAGTGTAAACATTTTGTTTTACTTTCCTTGTGAGGCCAGGAGGAGCAGGAGTGCTCCTCCCAAGGAAATCTTAGGTCTCCCCTGCTGCGATCTCGCCCCTCTGTGGGACGGCCCATCAGCCGATCCCACCACCTACCTGGTCTCAGTGGGCAGCCTCTGAGCCATGCAAATTGCTGCCGATTTTCCCTCTGGAACGGGTGAGAAGTCAGCCAGTGGCATTTAAATGAGGCCCAGGAATTAAAATATCCCCGGGCCTATTTTTTTGCTGCAGTGAGTGAATTTTGAGCTGACACCAAAACTCACCTATCGAAAACTGGCCCGCAGTTAAAATTGGGCCTGAGGTTATCGCTTGCACTGACATCTCTTAAAGAGCGTTCACTTTGCATCTGATATATTCAATGACAGGTAATCTGATCTGAATTTAACACCTAAACAGTTTTACTCCCAGCAGTGTCCTGACAATTCCAGTTTTAAATGATAAGACATTTTTTTTCCTCTTCAACGTCTCCAGATGAAATGCCATTGAGCTGCAAGGTGACTGATGTGGAATTTACATAATGGCTGTCGTGTCCAGAGTAATGTAATAATTCCAGCATGATAATACTTTATTAGGGGACTACTTTCAAGCACTGCAAGCTCCATAACATGTTTGAGTGTGGCTCTCCCTAAAGTTTTGACAGAAATACTACAGATCAAAAGATACTCAGAAATAATGATTTTCTTCCTTCCAAATTTTCATCACAGCTGAGCCCAACTGTGTTGTTACCTGGTGTCCACACGTGTGCACTTTTAATCAGGGTTGCTGTGTAGCAATCAGGAGCAGGAATCCTGGCTGTTTTTTCCTTTCTCTAACTCAGGGGTCCTGTGGCCAATTGTTGATGCCTTAGATGAAAACAGCTATCTCTGCATGGACCAGGATTAAACCTGAGACCTTCTTGCTCTGCACTGCTCAGGGAAAGGGAATTTACCTCTGAGTCCTCAGGATAGCTGGATAAATAATTTTTATCAGCTTCCATTTTACAAAAAAACATTCCTTAGTAAAGTGAACAGAGCAATGCTGGGGGCGGGGGGTAGGGTTGAAGGGGGTGGAGATCATTTTCCGAGTACGTGCTGGTGATGGGGGAACCTTGCATGCTGCCAGAGTTTATCGGAAAATTGGAGACACTCTGCCTGTGATTTTACAATATGTACTGGCGGTCCCTGCTATCAGCAAGTACTCGTAAAATTGCCCCGAGGGTTCCCTCGTCTAATTTTGGGGCAGCTTTGAATATTTTAAAGACATTTTGCCTGAGAAAAATGTTCTCAGAACAGAGAAGTTCACCCCTGAGGACCTGATCTCCAATTGCTTCTGTACTGGGCACAACTGCCATTATTGCCTGACTGTGCTGTGCATCAACATAAGGTGGGTCTTCCATTTCTTTAATTTATTTTTTGTTCAAGTAAATGTTTAAAATCTAAAGATACCCATTGTGTAACTGGACACTCTGCAGTGCTCACTATAATAGCGTATTTATCACACACACAGCCAAGTCCCACGTCCCTTCATTTTTTCAATATGGTATCACACCGGAATCCATATGACTGTAGGATATTTCTGTGACTTTGAATGAGCTGAGGTTTGCTTCTAATCAGATGATGACCTGATATCTGAGCTTCTTTATTCTCAGTTGGAGCAGTAGTGAAATTGAAGCTGAATTTTGGGATCCTCAGAGTAAGATGTACAAATAGGGGCCAAAGCTAAAGTTCCAATGCCAGGTTTAGTAAAAGGTATTAAAAATAATATTATACTCAAATAATTAAACAAGCTGCCTGGTTTGCCAGTCAATCCTTTTGTTTCTCACCAATATTGTCACCTCCCTTACTGTCTCCTCTATTATGTTTCAGGGGCACTATGCACTTTCCAGCACCTTGGGCTATTAGTGACAATTAATCACGTGTGAGCTCGGACAGTGAGCGCAAGCAAGCTATTTGATGATGGGGGCATCATAGCTGAACCTGATCTTATACTCACCTGATATCCGCACGTGTGCACTTCCAGCAAGGAGGATAGCAATCAGAAGCAAGAACCCTGGCCAATCTTCTCCTCCCTATCCCGGCTATAGTACTGTTATCGTGGGCATCAGATTAATCTTATGGTGTTTAACTGGATGAGATCAATCAGGCAGTGATATATATCAAAGTAGCATTAACTATTTCATTACAGCCTACAGTTACAAAGCCATAAGGGCTGCAAACCTACTCACTGGAGGATAATTTTCTCCATGAACTATTTTAAGGTAAAATTGTAAATGGAAGAATAACGAACGTGTTTATGCTTTTGCTACAAATAATGAAGCGAGGAAATCTTTGCCCACTGAGTCAAATAAAAACAAGGGGGAAAGATTTTCTTTCTGCCCTTTGTGTAATGAAAGCAGAAATCTGTTCCTTCGAAACAGTTTGCGATTTTATTACACATAGCACACAGAGGAAATACAACCCAAGATGAGGAAGAAGAATGAATGAGAGCAGAGAAAGTGGAAACTGAAAAGTCCCAATCCTAAAAAAGATTTAAAACCTGTGCCGGTATCTATGTTGAAAAATCAGACAGTGGGAAAGATGCAAGGGATCACTGTAAATTGTCTAAGGATTGTTCCCCCCCCCCACCCCCCCTGAGAGTTAGCAGCTACCCAGAAAATAATAAATAAGGTTGTTCATAGTGTAGCAGGTATACTTGTTAATTGTGAAGCACTGCCCCATGTTTTATTATTGTGATATGTAGTAATGCCAGCAATTATTTTTCTTTTAGAATCTCAGGACGCCGTTCTCCTATCTCTTTTCCATCTATGACCAGTCACTCACCACCAACCTATGGTAAACTGACTAGTGCTTCTCGTCATGCGCGACTGGTTTCCCGCTTCAATGATCTTTATGCCAATGAACGTCTGAATGCACAAAATCTCCTTAGACGTTATGTTGATGATCTAGAGATGGTGCAGAGAATAATATTCATTGCCACAACAGTAAGTAGAGAGATATTGCAGAGAAACACATTGCAGTAAGGCTGATGATAATAGTAAAGCATCTTCTGATAGCTCTGCAGGTTTGGAGATTCAGTTATTTTGTACAAAAGTCCAGTTCTTGGAGGCTTCACTCCCAGTATGGATTCCTGCTCGGTGGCAGTGTGGATTGGAGAATGTCATTAATTTTAGTGATCAGCAAGTCAGGAACTCTGCGATTAAGATGTATCGCCCTCCATGCACAAATTGCAACAAAATACAAGGCGACATTAACAAACTTACAGAATGGGTGTGTAAATTGCAAATGAATTTCAATAAAGATACGTATGAGATGGTGCATTTTAGTAGGAGGAACAAGAAGGCTACGTCCTCCTTGGAAAATAAGAGCCTAAATGGGATAGAAGCGCAAATGGATCTAGGGGTACAGATTACAAGTCATTAAAAGTGACAATGCAGGTTAACAAAACCATAAAAAATGCAAACAAAGCACTGGGTTTCATTTCTAGAGGAATAGAATTCAAAAGCAGAGGAGTTATGTTAAACTTATATAGAATCTTGGTTAGACCACAATTAATTCTGATCTCCATATTACAAATAGGATATAGAAGCACTGAAAAAAAGATTTACGAGGGTGATACCAGAACTGTGGGTACAACTATCAGGAAAGATTGAACAGGCTAGGACACTTTTTTCTAGAAAAGAGAAGACTGAGCAGTGTCTTGATAGAGGTCTTTAAAATTATGAAGGGGTTCAATAGTATAGATGTAGAGAAGATGTTTCCACTTGTGGGGAAGTCAAAAACTAGGGGCCATAAATATAAGATAGTCACTAATAAAGCCATTAAGGAATTCAGGAGAAACTTCTTTACTCAGAGAAGTGAGAATGTGAAACTTGCTACCACATGGAGTGGTTGAGGCGAATAGCAAAAATGCATTTAAGGGGAAGCTAGATAAGTGCATGAGGTAGAAAGGAATAGAAGGCTACGTTGATAGGGTTAGATGAAGTAAGGTGGGAGAAAGCTCGTGTCGAGCATAAACACCGCGTAGACCTGATGGGCCGAATGGCCTGTTTCTGTGCTGTAAAATTCTATGTAATTTTCTGATCTGTGTTCAACGAAACTCTGTGCTGGGGCTGGAGTCTCAGACATTTTTTTTTAATGCTGCTTCACTTTCACAGACTATTTCTCTGAAATCTCTCAAACACATACTGTACACCAATTTTAATATTTCACATTTTATATAGAACAGCTATTTTCAAAGAACCAATGGGGGTGAAATTTCAGGCTTTTAAAATCCCAAGTTTGGCATCAACTAATCATTATTTCCTGATTCACCTTGTATTGTCTCTTCTCTTTTTCAGCCTTGGTGGTGTCCTGCATTATGGGCTTTGTTCTCTCAGTAACTAATTTATTTAAAAAATTTCTCGTTGCTCACTCAGAAATCAACTTGTTCAGTCCAAAACCAGCTACATGATAACCACAACCATCATACTGCTGTCATGTAGGATGTATTAATATACTGTGAAACATTTTTGAGGGTTAAATTATGACCGAATGCATTTACTTGGCTTTATTCCCTTGAGTATAGAAGATTGAGGGGTGAACGGATCATGGTGTTTAAAATGCTAAACTGATTCGATAGGGAAGCTACAGAGAAACTACTTCCTCTGATGGGGAATCAAGAATGAGGGGACATGATCTTAAAATTAGAGCTAGGCCATTTAGGAGGGAAATCGGGAAGCAATTTTTCATACAAAGGATAGTAGAATTGGGAACTCTTTCCCCCAAATGGCTGTGGATGCTGGGTCAATTGGAGCTTTCAAGACTGAGCTCGATAGATTTTTATTAGGTAAGGGCATCAAGGGATATGGAGTAAAGGTGAGTAAATGGAGTTGAGATATAGATAAGCCATGATCTAATTGAAAGGTGAAGCAGGGTCTTGCTGCTGAATGGCCTACTCCTGTCCCTATATTTAGTTAATTCATGTTGAAAGGACAGTAATGAAATAGATCAGGTAAATGAGTTAAATGTGGGTGAGCACCTTGGGAGTCATCTACATTTAACTCATCTACTTGATCTATTTCATTACTCCCTTTCCCCTCAAGTTCTTGAACGTGTTGTCACCTTCCAAACCTGTGCCCATCCTTCCTGCAATTCAATGTTTGAATTACTCCAATCATGTTTCCATCCTTGCCACAGCACTGAAATGGCCCTAACCAAAATCACAAATGACATCCTCTGTGATTGTGACCGCGGTGCATTATCTCTCCTCTCCTTTTTGACATGATTGACCACGCCATCCTCCTCCAACACCTTTCTTCCATTGGCCAGCTCAGTGGGATTACCCTCGCTTGGTTCCACTCTAACCTATCCAAACTTGGCCAAAGCAATGGCTTCTTTTTCAGCCCTCGCACTGTTACCTCCTAGAGTACTCCAAAGACCTGTCCTTAATCCCCTCCTCTTCCTCATCTACATGCTTCCCCTTGGCAATATTTGCAGACATAGGTTCAGCTTCCACATGTATGCTGACAACACCCAACTTATCCCTCCACCACCTCTCAACCCTTCCACTACCTCCTGTATTGTCAGAAATAGGAGGAAAAACTGGAAAATTCAGTCGTGTTTTTGTTAGAACAATGGAGCTTAAGGGGTAATTTGACAGAGATGTTAAAAAGTATAAAGGGATGGAGTAAAATAGATAGAAAAAGACTGTTTCCAGTGATTGAGGGGTGTAGAACAAGGGAACATAGATATAAGATAAAAAGAAAGAGATTTAGGACAGAAAGAAGGAGAAAATTTTACACAGATGGTTGTGAGGGGAATGCACTACTGGAATTAGTGATTGAAGCAGAGACCATGTCAACATTTAAGAATAGATTAGATAGGTGGTTGAAGGAAAGAGGAATAAAGGGATATGGGAACAGAATGGGCAGATGTGTTTGGGACTACTGCTCATGTGGAGGATAAACACCAACATGGGCTAGTTGGGCTAAAGGGCCTATTTCTGTGTTGTAATTTCTATGTGATTCTATATTTGCCGGTAATATGGGGTGGGAAAGGGCCAATGTCACCTTATAATTTGCATGACACTATGGGCTAGAAATTGGGCCGTGTAGCGCCCGTTGTTTCAGCGCTACGCAGCCTTTTGAAGTGCCAAGATGGCGTCTTGGCTGCCAACGCATGTTTCTAGCGTGACGTGCGCCGGACGTCATCTTGGTATAGGTATTAGCGCAAGTGCAAATAACGAATGCCAGCAGCATGTAAAGGAGAAAATGGATACAGTGTGCAATGCTGATTTAAAGTGATAAGACACCATTTTGGAACTTAATGCTCAATTCAACGTACAGTCTTAACCACGATCCTCTGAACATGTTTTAGAGTGCTGGAGGACCCCCACCAGTGCTATTTAAAGGGACCATCCAGGATTTACAGGTTAGTTGCTGGATTGTTGTTTTTTGCTGCTGATGCATTTGAAACTGTTCCTGGAGGTCTCCTATACTTGAATACTAGGATGCGGGGACAAAGCCTAACATTAAGAGCCAGGCAGTGCAGGAGTGAGATTAGGAAACGCTTCTACACGCAAAGGGTGGGAGAAGTTTGGAACTGTCTTCTGCAAATGGCAGTTGATGCTAGCTCAATTGTGAATTCTAAATCTGAGATTGATAGATTTCTGTGAACCAAGGGTATTAAGGGATATGGGGCTAAGGCGGAACAGGCTTGAGGGGCTGAATGCCACTTGCTGCCTCCTGTTATGCGCCACCTTCTCCTGCAAGCAAGTGGGACACGTGTCTGGGTGATGTGCCTGTCATGGTTGAATAACTTCCAGTGTGTGTGGCCTGTGAGTTGTGGGTGGGCGACTTGAAACAGTGGCAAGTTGTAAGGGTGAGAGGAGGCATCTGATTGGCAGAGTTGAGTACTGATGGAAAGAGTTTGTTGGTATGCGGGTGATGGGGGGTGTAGTGCGTGGAGCAGTGGATGCGACTAGTGGTGCAGTTGGTAGGAGGCCACTTGACAATTCACCTCACTCACCTTGACCACTCATGTCAAAGCATTGAACTTCTTCCTGCACTGCATCCATGTTCATGCTGTTGTGCGCCTGGCATTGACTTTGTTCCTCACTGCCTCCCACTGGCCTTTTGGGCATATGTCTGGAGGGCCTCTTGCCCCCCCCCCCCCACCCCCGTCCCCTGCGGATATAGGATGTCCCTCCTTCTGTCCACCTCTTGCATCAATGTTTCTAGTGCATCAGCAGAGAACCTTGGTGAACGCATTCTCGCAGGCCTGGTATAAACTCAGATCAGCAGATTGGTGAGGTCTGGCATGCAGATTGGAGGATGTGGGATTTAATAGTGCACAACCTTTATTCAATGTTTTAACATAACTCATCAGTTTGTAAACATAGGGATGGGACCTGCATCTGTGTTTTACGTGTGCGATGATCTGACCTCTGTTCAGACTCCATGCAGACAGCCAACTGTTGTTTTTAGCAAGTAACAGGCACCGGCTACCTTTTAAGAGATTTTAAGAGACATCCTCCCTTTAATAGATTGGGGCTCGCCCTGCTGGTGGAAAGTGTGCATTTCTTTGAATCCTCGTGTCAGACCTGGTTTTTAACGCTGCTGTCGGGTAAGTCCTCAGGCCGGACGAATGTCTCGTCCTGATTGCCGCAGGAAGCACCAGGTGCAGGTCAATCGCAGATAGTGATACCCGTACCCGGTTTTGGGTTAACCAATTTAACCCCCGCTGATCACACACACATTCAATAATGATGAAGTTATTTGCATCACAAAACAATCATTATTTATAATCCTGAGGAAAAAATCTTTCCCAACAACTATACAGGGTGACACGGCCTCTTTAAGGACATACTTACGATATTTGTTGCAGTGGCACAAATACTAGCACTGGGTGGCAGCTCAGACGGCAGTATTTCTGCATCTGGTACTGGTTTTTGAAGTGTGGAATATGTTCATATTTTTATCTCTACAACATTAGAGAACTAATGCGGTGCTTAAGGTTGGGGAGCAGGAACTGAGCTAGTAGGTTAGTGAGAGGCTACTTGAGAGGAATAGTTAATTGTCCATTGCTTATGGTGAAAATCAGAGGGTAGAGAAGAAAGGGAAGGGCCCGTTGCTCTAACAGAAGATGAGATCTATAGTCACAACCGTGCAACAGACATACAGGTAATTTTTCCTCAAAAATGATTTCTATCCTAACGTGATAGCAGTACAGGAAAGATGTCTTTGTATTGCAACAGGAAACTCTTACTTTTTGAACTGTGCCAAATATACAGTTTTCCACCTGTGATGAATCTAAGGCAGCGTTTTGAAGGTTTGTGACCATGAAAGCTGATTATATTTAAAATACCTGTTAACTGGGATAAGATAGAAGATGCACAACATATATAAATTGCAATTAAAAACAGAAAGTGCTGGAAATACTCAGCAAGTCAGACAGTATCTATGGGGAAAGAAACAGAGTTAACATTTCAGGTCGATGATCTTTCGTCAGAACTCAGTCATCGACCTGAAATGTTAACTCTGTTTCTTTCTCCACAGATGCTGCCTGACTTGCTGAGTATTTCCAGCATTCTCTGTTTTTATTTCAGATTTCCAGCATCCGCAGTATTTTGCTTCTGATATATAAATTGCATCTAACTGTATAACAGAAATAAATACAAATAATACATTTTATTGCTTGGAAGGGTCATAAAACAGGAATGGGGGCAAGAAGGAATATAGTGGATTATAATGAGATGTTATAGACGATGTGGGCCCCAATTTTCCTTGCTCTACCATAAATTGGGCAGTGCGCTGTTTGCAGACTTCTGATTTGACCTTTGCAGAACCTGGTTAATATGTTGGCTAAGTGCTGGGCGGGACTACTGCCTGGGTATTGGTGCTCGCTCCAAATCGGGACATAGGTGTTGTGCATTGCTACTGGTCTGCAGACGGCTGTTTTGGCCTACTTTCTGTTAGAAACTGCAGCAAAATGGCCTCTACCACTGCATGCGCAGGCCTGCTGCATGAGGAATAGGAAAAAAAAATACTTGCCTGAGGCAAGTGAAAGTTGCTGGAAAATACTGGCTGCCCCTTTTACAGATCCTGCCATCTGAAGAGACAGCTCTGCCCCTGCAATTCCTAACTGGCACAGATCTGGCAGGATCCATAGAGGGAGGCGTAATGACGTCCTTCCAGCACCATTTCAATACCATGTAAATGCTTCTTCCCATTTCAGGTGGAATTTCCATGCTGGGTATGTCCCAGGAAATGCGCAAATGGGGCAGAGACCCAGCATTACTGGCTTTCACTTCCTAATACTTTCAGCACTGGTGCGCAAGTTGCCATTAATCCCAAGATGTCATCTCAAAAAAATGGAGTGGGGGAATCACTGTTTATGTAGTTGTTGTGACTGTGAGTGCAAGCATAATTCAAATTGGTTAATTTAGGTCTCCTGTTCGTAGAGGCACTGTGGTTGCTAGAGGAATGCCTTTTTAGCACAGATTTGTTCCATAGCCTTTCAATAAAGGGGAAACAGCTATTGTGATTTAAAAGTTAAGATTTAAATATTATACCTATGTAATGAACAGAATTTTTTTTCCCCCCGTTAGTATTGGCTGATC
Organism: Heptranchias perlo; assembly: GCF_035084215.1. NCBI lineage: Eukaryota > Metazoa > Chordata > Chondrichthyes > Hexanchiformes > Hexanchidae > Heptranchias > Heptranchias perlo. The sequence continues at coordinate 84,458,678 of NC_090325.1, read as the reverse complement.
TCCATATATGGCTTTGTGGGTGGTGGTGACCTTGCAGCACTTCACACTAATAACCAGTCTTCCTGTGTAAGTCTAGGCAGTGAGTGTCCATGGGGTGCACACTGTGCAAGCCATCACAGCCAAACTCAATCCTCTTCTCAGCCAGCACCAACATACCCACTTCCAGCAGTGGATGACAATCAGGAGCTGGAATCCTGGCCCAGGGATGCTGAGACTAATTATAGCTCCCCTACTGTCAAACCAGTTTAGATAAGCCAACTCAGCACAAACCAGGAATTAAACCCTTGACCTTCTTGATCTCTATTTTTCGGTATCACATCATGTGGTACAATTACCCACTGAGCATAGAAGGAACAAGCAGAAAGATTCCTGTAAAAATTATTTAATATGTTATTACGGGCCATAGTATAAAAATTGTTTTGATTCCTTAAGTCAAATGCAAGTTATTTTTCTTGTATTTCTTCTGAGGATGATGCTACACAACTCAAGGGGCAAACACAGAACTGAATGCACTGTTAGCTTAAATCAATGTGGTGCATATCCGAGAAATGGGAATGACTTACAAATATCAAACAGTACAGAGTAATTCTTGTTTCTAAACTAATTGTTGCTGCTCCCATTGAACATAGGAGGCATTCCAAGCAGCCAAAATGGCTTTCCGACAATTCAAACTGCGAGTACGGAAAACACTTTCTCCTTCTCACCTTGGGCCAGAGTCACTAGATGAAGCTGTGATGGATTATATTATTCGCAACCTGGATCTCTATGATGTCCAGTCCAGCATCAATGTATGTATTAATGAAAATACATTGAAAGATACATCAAGTGGGCTGTAGGCTCTCGTTTGTACAATTGATTCCATTTATTATATGTACACCTTTTCACTATTGTTTAAGATAATCCAGTTAAATTAAATAATCTATACTAACCATTTACTTACATTGGAAATCAAAAAGAGCCACAGTATTTCTGAATCTTTCAATCTCAGTCTTTGTTTAACATACAACATTCAAACATTTATAATTCATGTTGATTAGAAAAATTTTAAAAATTGCAGAAATATTCTCTTATGCTTGCTGGGTTGATCTCATAAATATCAGGACAGGCTAAGAAAATAAAAGTGATTAGTGAACAAAATGTAGGATAGAAATAACTGTTGGCTATTTATGGACATTAAATTCACACATAACCAATGTTTTCTCCATTATTTTAACAGAGGTGTTAATTAATGCCTCCATTAAAATTCTAGAGAAAGAGGAATTTGAAATTCCTCATTACTCATTTATATAGCAACATCTGCAATGGTAATTCATACCCTAGTATTTTTTAGAATAATTGCACGAGCTGGAAATAACTGTACAGTGATATCCTTGAATACCAAGTCCCCTTCCTTAACTATTACAATTCATTGAAAGTAAACTTATTAAATACCTCTTGGGCGGCAGTGCAAAATGGACCATCGCGCTTTGGCAGCCCATTTTACACCCAATTTTCTTTTCAGTTGACTTCATAGACTGCCATTAGCGGGCGTCCACTCCATCTGCATCTGAAGTGCCCACCATACAGGGAGGGCTGAAAAGTCTGGGTGGAGGATACTCATCTGGTGAGGGGAGGGGTGGGGTAACAGGTTCCCCTCCTGCCCCCCCAGAAACAGCATAAGGTTGCCACTTTGAAAAAAATCAGCTCCTCTTTGGGTTTCTTGGTCTTGATCATGGCATGGAACTCCAAGTAGACTCCCCTTCTACCCCTGTTGATGAAGTGTGCCCGGTCTCACCATATGTCTGGTCCCAATGAAGGCCTGCGATACAGGAGTCCCCTACCCTAGCCACACTCCATCCTACAATGATAGCCATGTTTGGGTTGTACGGAGGCTCCGCCCCTTCCCATGGCCATTCTGGAAATGAGCTCAAGTCCAGAACCTGGCATATCCAGCTCCTGGTCTAGTTACCGGTCATTCTGGCGTACTGCCACCAAATTTACAGTTTGAATGACTGGATTTTCAGGGTCCATGTTCTAAAACTTAACCCGCAAAAAGAGATACCAATTCATGGTGGCTGTTGGTTTCATGGAAATCCTATGCGACTACAGGGCACTAAGGAATACACACTCTCAATAGTTCACCTTTCCTTCACACACATTTAATTATTTCTAATGAAATCAGCCTTCTCCGTTTAGTTTAGTTTAGTATGGTTGCAATTTTTACTTTTGAAAGAGAAAAAGGGTCAGTGGGGCAAGCCAATGACAAATCCAGAATAACTGGATTGAATCTTACATAGGAACAGAATTAGGCCATTCAGCCGCTTGAGCCTGTTCCACTTTTAAAACCAAACCCTTTTTTTAAAAAAAAAGTGCAGCAAAGCATTTTCATAGTATTTTGCTGACCAATTGTTTTCTGTCACTCTGACATGGCTTCACAGTATGTCACCTCTCTTGGTATACTCTAATGGTCCCTGAAAATCCACTGTCCTTCCAGTGCACTCCCGGCATAGGTTCAGCAGGAGTTCACCGGAAGGGCCAGAAACTGGGCAGAGACCTGGATACGCTGGATCCTGGCCTTATACGGGATGGCCTGTTGGGGGTGCAACCTCCACCTGGCCCAAATTTGACCATCATTGTAAGGTGGGTAGGGCTAAAGCCCCTTGCATCAGGGTTCCTGCATCTTGGTGCATGGTTGGTGGAAGCACGACAGATCAGGCATACCGACCGACTTAGACAGAAGTGGGGCCCAACTAGAGGTTCAGGTTGGGAATGCAGAGCAGGAGACACTTTTTAAATTTGTTTTCAGGGAGCAGCCCCAACATCCTGCCCCTGTGCCCTGGCCTGGCTACCTCAGCAACTTTCTGGCATGTTTTCTATTGCAGGTGCCTTAGATTCATCCCTAATGGCATGGGCGCCTGCCATTGGCAGGCAAATTAGGGAACTTTCCCCTGACCCTGGAGAGTCTGCTGGGGACATTGGCGGAGATTCCCAGGGAACGCATCTTGGCATTTGTTTTGAGGCCTGCCCCTTTCTGGATTTTTGGGGGCCATTGAGTTTAATGTATACATAGCAGTACAATGTAGGCATATATACGGTTTAATGACTCTTCATTTTTTTTTATTCGTTCATGGGATGTGGGCGTCGCTGGCGAGGCCGGCATTTATTGCCCATCCCTAATATTGCCCATCCCTAATTTATCAAGCCACATTAGCACTATTTTACCACAATCACAACCAGGACTAAGTGCACTAGTGGATTGCTGTCCCGAAGTTGTAAGGATTTCAAAATGTTGAATAAAATTTAGATATTGGAGCGTAAACCAAGTTTTAGCATGTGTTAAATATATTTTTTAAATGTTTTCAATTTAACTCCTCAACACTTGGAGAATGGCCATTAATACCCTCCCTGTCTAAAGGTATGCTTTGAATCTCTAACTTATTTTAGTGAACTTTTCTAAAACTGCAGAACAGCCACTGACTATAACTGGCCTACAGTGTTGTGATGTTGGAGCTGAAAGTCACATGTTGATTCACCAGCATTCTTGTGGGACATTTATAGTGGATGAGACATGTTTAACTATAGGGTAGCCTGTAAAAATATCAACTCATGTTTCAACAGGATGTGATCCGCAGCATGAGCGTCAATCCAAAGATCTCCTTCCCACCTGAGGTCGACTTCATATTGATCAGCAGTTTTATCCGCGATGTGTGCCGTGTAGCCTTTGCCATGCAGACGCTGGAGCCCCCACTTGACATTGCCTTCACGACAGATGGTGAACTCTTCAATGAGAGCAAGTGAGAGTGCCCTTCATTTTATCACAATGAATAAAACCATAGTGTTTGTGATGGGAAATACTGGCATTGCCTTCTACACATCTGGAGAAAGCACATTCTAAGTAACCCACCATTGCACAAATTGGCTGCCCTGTTTCCCTACATTACAACAGTGACTAATTTTCAAAAGTACTTCATTGGCTGTGAAGTGCTTTAGGATGTCCTAAGATCGTGTAAGGAGCTATATAAATGCAATCCTTTCCTTTAGAAAGGAAGCGAACCTAACATATCACACCAGAGATATTTCATTTATAGGGAGTCCATGAATGTCAAAGATACATAAATCATGAATGATGCCACAACTGAAGGGGGAACTGTCCTCATTTTGGGGAGGGGGGAATGAGTCTGGAGGGATTAGCATAATTTTAATCACAATGGCAAGACAAGCAAGCAACTCAGATGGTTTTGGGACATTTTGACATTTTCAATGTATTACGTTACTGGTACTTTGTGTGTTGACACAGTTGGAAATTATGCCAATAATCGACCTTTTTAGATGGCATTTTAATGAACTGAAGTTCTTATGAAAGGTCATCGACCTGAAACGTTAACTCTAATTCTCTCTCCACAGATGCTGCCTGACCTGCTGAGTGTTTCCAGTATTTTCTGTTTTTTTATTAAGACAGAATTCAGTATCACTTTGCTCCTGCTCTGCCACTTCTATGATAACCTCAAAATCAAATATAAAACCAAAATTCATCGTATATTGATCCACATGTGAAAGATAAAGGAAGGTCAAAGTTTCAGGCCCTACCCAAAGCCTTTATCTATCTGTTTCAGCTGTGCAGTTCCAGAATTTTCTGGTTTTATTTCCAATTCCCAGGATTTGTGTTTTTTTTTAGCATAAAAATTACAGTTTGTCATAATAGCTTACCAAAACTTTATTTATTCATATGACCATATTTTGTTCGCTATTTTTTTATTCGTTCATGGGATGTGGGCGTCGCTGGCAAGGCCAGCATTTATTGCCCATCCCGAATTGCCCTTGAAGGTGGTGATGAGCCGCCGCCTTGAACTTCTGCAGTCCGTGTAGTGAAGGCTCTCCCACAGTGCTGTGAAGTAGGGAGTTCCAGGATTTTGACCCAGTGACGATGAAGGAACGGCGATATATTTCCAAGTCGGAATGGTGTGTGACTTGGAGGGGAACATGCAGGTGGTGTTGTTCCCATGTACCTGCTGCCCTTGTCCTTCTAAGTGGTAGAGGTCGTGGGTTTGGGAGGTGCTGTCAAAGAAGCCTTGGCGAGTTGCTGCAGTGCATCTTGTAGATGGTACACACTGCAGCCACGGTGCGTCGGTGGTGAAGGGAGTGAATGTTTAGGGTGGTGGATGGGGTACCAATCAAGCGGGCTGCCTTGTCCTGGATGGTGTCGAGCTTCTTGTGTTGTTGGAGCTGCACTCATCCAGGCAAGTGGAGAGTATTCCATCTCACTCCTGACTTGTGCCTTCTAGATGGTGGAACGGCTTTGGGGAGTCAGGAGGTGAGTCACTTGCCGCAGAATACCCAGCCTCTGACCTGCTCTTGTAGCCACAGTATTTATGTGGCTGGTCCAGTTTAGTTTCTGGTCTTTGGTGACCCCCAGGATGTTGATGGTGGGGGATTCAGCGATGGTAACGCCATTGAATGTCAAGGGGAGGTGTTAGATTCTCTCTTGTTGGAGATGGTCATTGCCTGGCACTTGTCTGGCATGAATGTAACTTGCCACTTATCAGCCCAGGCCTGGATGTTGTCCAGGTCTTGCTGCATGCGGGCATGGACTGCTTCATTATCTGAGGGATTGCACATGGAACTGGACACTGTGCAACTGACAGCAAACATCCCCATTTCTGACCTTATGATGGGGGGAAGGTCATTGATGAAGCAGCTGATGATGGTTGGGCCTAGGACACTGCCCTGAGGAACTCCTGCAGCAATGTCCTGGGGCTGAGATGATTGGTCTCCAACAACCACTACCATCTTCCTTTGTGTTAGGTTATGACCCCAGCCACGGGAGAGTTTTCCCCCTGATTCCCATTGACTTCAATTTTACTAGGGCTCCTTGGTGCCACACTTGGTCAAATGCTGCCTTGATGTCAAGGGCAGTCACTGTCACCTCACCTCTGGAATTCAGCTCTTTTGTCCATGTTTGGACCAAGGCTGTAATGAGGTCTGGAGCCGAGTGGTCCTGGCGGAACCCAAACTGAGCATCAGTGAGCAGTTTATTGGAGAGTAAATGCCGCTTGATTGCACTGTTGACGACACTTTCCATCACTTTGCTGATGATTGAGAGTAGACTGATGGGGCGGTAATTGGCCGGATTGGATTTGTCCTGCTTTTTGTGGACAGGACACACCTGGGCAATTTTCCACATTGTCGGGTAGATGCCAGTGTTGTAGCTGTACTGGAACAGTTTGGCTAGAGGCACGGCTAGTTCTGAAGCACATGTCTTCAGCCCTACAGCCGGGATGTTGTCGGGGCCCATAGCATTTGCTGTATCCAGTGCACTCAGCTGTTTCTTAATATCACGTGGAGTGAATCGAATTGGCTGAAGACTGGCTTCTGTGATGATGGGATATCGGGAAGAGGCCGAGATGGATCATCCACTCAGCACTTCTGGCTGAAGATGGTTGCAAATGCTTCAGCCTTGTCTTTTGCACTCATGTGCTGGACTCTGCCATCATGGAGGATGGGGATGTTCACAGAGCCTCCTCCTCCCGTTAGTTGTTTAATTGTCCACCACCATTCACGACTGGATGTGGCAGGACTGCAGAGTTTTGATCTGATCCGTTGGTTGTGGAATCGCTTAGCTCTGTCGATAGCATGTTGCTTCCGCTGTTTAGCATGCATGTAGTCCTGTGTTGTAGCTTCACCAGTTTGGCACCTCATTTTTAGGAACGCCTGGTGCTGCTCCTCGCATGCTCTTCTACACTCCTCATTGAACCAGGGTTGATCCCCTGGCTTGTTGGTAATGGTATAGTGAGGAATATGCCGGGCCACGAGGTTACAGATTGTGCTGGAATACAATTCTGCTGCTGCTCATGGCCCACAGCGTCTCATGGATGCCTAGTTTTGAGCTGCTAGATCTGTTCTGAATCTATCCCATTTAGCACGGTTGTTGTGCAACACAACATGATGGATGGTGTCCTCAGTGCGAAGACGGGACTTCGTCTCCACAAGGACTGTGTGGTGGTCACTCCTACCAATACTGTCATGGACAGATGCATCTGCAACAGGTAGATTGTTGAGGACGAGGTCAAGTAGGGTTTTTCCCTTCTGTTGGTTTGCTCACCTCCTGCTGCAGGCCCAGTGTGGCAGCTGTGTCCTTCAGGACTCAGCCAGCTCGGTCAGTAGTGGTGCTACTGAGCCACTCTTGGTGATGGACGTTGAGGTCCCCCACCCAGAGTACATTCTGTGCCCTTGCTACCCTCAGTCCTTCCCCCAAGTGGTGCTCAACATGGAGGAGGACTGATTCATCAGCTGATGGAGGGCGGTAGGTGGTAATCAGCAGGAGGTTTCCTTGCCCATGTTTGACCTGATGCCATGAGATTTCATGGGGTCCAGAGTCAATGTATTAACACTTATTTTAAATTAGTCATTTTTGTTTGTTCAGAAATTAGCGAAAATGATTGGTTTTGATGGGTAACTTTCTGATGTGCTGGGATTTTTGTTAAGCGTTCTGGTGGGTGAGGTTCCCCACCCGCAAGGCAAAGTTAGTAAACGACTGCTTTCATGTACATGTGTGATGGAATAACTAGGCACAAATTGTAAAACATCTAAGGAATCAAGGTACCCTGAAGTACAAAGAAGTACTGTAGGTGTGAAACCATATTGTTGGTAAGGTTGCCAGCTTAAAAGTGCCTGTGCCTATATGTGAAACAGGTTTGCTCACAAATACACACAGCCTTTTCTCAAATACAGCTATAGAAAACTGGCTTAATAATGGTGTGTTACCACCCCAAGCAGTGACAAAGTAAAAATAAAGAAAGAACTTGAATTTATATAGCATCTTTCACGACCTCAGGACGTCCCAAAACGCTTCACAGCCAATGAAGTACTTCTGAAAAGTAGTCACTGTTGTAATGTAGGGAACTACCGCAACCAATTTGCAAGGTCCCACAAACATTATAATCTGTTTCAGTGATGATGATTGAGGGATAAATGTTGGCCAGGACACCGGGATAACTGCCCTGTTCTTCTTCAAAACATGCTATGGGATCTTTTATGGGAGTTTAACATCTTGTTCGAAAACAGCACCACCAACAGTGCAGCACTCCCTCAGTACTTCATTGGAGTATCAGCTTGGATTATGTGCTCCAGTCTCTGGAGTGGGGCTTGAACCCCTAACCGTCTGACTCAGAGGTGACAGTGCTACTACTGAGCCAAGAATGACACCCAATCCCAGACTAAAATGTTGACATAATGTTAAAATTCAACGTAAAGAATATGGAGTGACAACAAGAGGAAGAAGGAAAATATTTACACAAGAATGCCATTTCCTTACAAGTGCTCATTGTGCAGATCTATTGTAAGACTGAAGACTTTTGTACATTTCCGACTGGGTGTAGAATTTTAAAGGACATAAACAATTTTTCCATCCCTTCCAGATATCGCCGCAGCTATGACTCTGATTTCACTGCTCCTCTGGTGGTTTATCACATCTGGCCAGCCCTGATGGAAAACAACTCTGTCATTGCCAAGGGAGAAGCATTCACAAAAAGAGGAGCTCTGGTGAGTAGAGTAACCTAGAGGCAATTATAGATGGTTGGAGAAAAACGGCCAACTGTGGGCTGTAACAGGCTAACCTGGCTATGGACTGGCCACTTTGCTGTTAATTAAAACCTTCAGCAGAGAGGGCCAAATAAGAAACAAAATCTGAGGCTGAAATGACCCAAATTGGTGACAGGGTTAACTATTCAATATTCTCAAATTGGCACAGTTCAGATCCACATGGCACATAGGCCACATATGCTCCTATCTTGCTCCTCACGTACTCCACATTTTTCTATTGTAATGGTTGGAAGCAAGTGAGTGGATTCACTATTTTACTTCAAAAAAGAAATTGCTGTTACTTTTTTAAAATTTAAATCTGATGGTTGCTAGCCTAATGGTGAGGCTCTGACTCCTAATAGCACATGTGGAATTTGTAACCAGTACATTAAAAAAAAATTTAGAAACAAAATGGCATTTTATAAATATTTTGCCTGGTAGTCTAATTATGCGAGCCCAGGAAACCATGCTGGATACTCTGCATCCCTATCTTTTAGCATGTTTTGCTGCGGCTTTGCAACTCCAGATCAGCTATTAAGGCTGGCCAGAAGTTGTGACCTCTACTATTTCAATGGAGCCACTCCAGGTCTCAAAGGGCGCTCCATGCTTGAGCAGCCGAGGAGAGAGACCCAGCTCAATTAAACAGATGTTTTACAAAAATCCATGAGTATATTTCTTTCTATAAAATAGGGGAATAAAAATATTCCCCAGACTTACTTTCCCTCTAATCATAAGATAAAAAGCTATTGCTATCCTTTTTAACAGTAAATCTTTTTTTTAAGTCAGCTTTTACTGAGCTGTACTTAGTTTCTGTAGAATGATGGAATTATTCCAAACTTGTGTAAATTGTCTCCCTTTCTATTGGTAACCTTTGCATTTTTATTGATTCAGTGGTCACCAAGTAAAAGCCGAAGCAGAAGTGCCAGCCCCATCCGTTCCCGTTCCACCAGTCCAACCCGTGCCCTGGTAGGTTATTTTAAAATGACCTTTGCTGTGACTCTAACAATATAAAGTGATCATTAGATTAACAGCCTTTAATCAAAGCATTACAAACATAATAAGTACAGATTTGTATGTGTATTTAAATCTATTTTCTCCCATTTTATCTCCGCTTTTGCTGGGAAAGATGATTTCGACCACTGCTTTTGACTGTGACTGTAAATCGTGCTGTATGCAGGAAGCATGCATAGATAACGTGGTGACTTATAATCGGCCCGGTCAGAGTGTTCTGCTCCCACTGGGTGTTCTATGCAAGAATAAATGAAACAAACTCAATGAAATAGCAGGATTGATTGAATGCGAGATATCAGGCCAGCCCTTGTTACTTTGTCCAGTGCTCTCTCTCTGAAGCTGCGCTTTGTCCTGTTCAGTATGCTGCAATATTGTGGCAACAAATGTAAATATTAGTAAATTAACAATTTTTACCCCAATCATTTAAATTGAAAACAAAATCCACTTTTTGTGCCTCCTCCATTTTCCAATTGAGTCTGCTGGCACAAAATGATGCTGAGATTGTCATGGATAGCACGTTCAGTGAGGTGGTCACACCGCAGGTAAAGATTACGCAGGTAGAAAGGAAATGGGTGACTGCCAGGCAGAGTAAAAGGACTAGGCAGGTAGAGCAGGAGTCCCCTGGGGCCATCTCCCTCTCAAACAGATATTCCGCTTTGGATATTGTTGGGGGAGATGGCTTATCAGAGGAATGCAGCAAGAGCCAAGACCGTGGCACCACGAGTGACTCAGCTGTACAGGAGGGGAGGAAAAAGAATGGGAGAGCAATAGTGATAGGGGATTCCATCGTAAGGGGAACAGATAGGCGGTTCTGCGGCCGCAGACTTGACTCCAGGATGTTATGTTGCCTCGCTGATGCCAGGGTCAAGGATGTCACGGAGGGCTGTAGGACATTCTGAAGGGGGAGGGTGAACAGCCAGAGGTCGTGGTCCATATCGGTACCAACGACATCGGTAAAACAAGGGATGAGGTCTTGCAAGCAGAATATAGGGAGTTAGGAAATAAATTTAAAAAGCAAGACCTCTAAGGTAATCTCAGGATTACTCCCAGTGCCATGTGCTAGCGAGAGCAGAAATAGGAGAATAGACCAGATGAATGCATGGCTTGAGAGAAGGTGTAGGAGGGAGGGGTTTAAATTCCTGAGGCATTGGGACCGATTCTGGGAAAGGCGGGACCTGTACAAGCTGGACGGGTTGCACCCAAGCAGAACAATATCCTCGCGGGGGCATTTGCTAGTTCTGTTGGGGAGGGTTTAAACGAGTATGGCAGGGGGATGGGAACCAAAGGGCAGGTACAGATAGGACAAATTCAGACCAGGAAACGGGAAGTAGGAAAGCAGTTAGTGACGTAGTTAGTGACTCAGAAAAGTAAAAGAAGCAAAGGTTAAATAGTATTCAGCACAGGAATTTGACGGGCTTAAAGGGTATATATTTCAATGCAAGGAGTATTACAAACAAAGCAGATGAGCTAAGGGCACAGATAGACAGATGGCAGCATGATATCATTGCTATAACGGATACCTGGCTTAAAGAGGGAGATAATTGGCAGCTCAATATCCCTAGATAAAGAGTTTTGAGGCAGGATAGAGTGGGTGATAAAAAAGGAGGAAGGGTAGCACTATTGGTTAAAGAATCAATTATAGTTGTGAGAAGGGATGATATGCTAAATGGATCATCAATCGAGGCCATATGGATTGAGCTAAGAAATAAAAAAGGGGCAGTCACACTACTAGGAGTGTACTATAGACCCCCGAATAGCGAAAGGGAGATAGAAGAACAAATATGTAGGCAAATTTCTGAGTGCAAAAATAAGAGGACAATAATAGTAGGGGACTTCAACTACCCTAACATCAACTGGGATTCAAACAGTGTGAGGGGCACAGAGGGTGAAAAATTCTTGATCGGTGTCCAGGAGAACTTTTTTGCCAGTACATGACAAGCCCAACAAAAGGGGATGCAATTCTAGATTTAGTCCTGGGAAATGAAGATGGGCAAGTGGGTGAAGTGACAGTGGGTGACCATATTGGGGATAGTGACCACAATTCAGTTAGTTTTAGCATTATTATGGAAGAGGACAGAGTTAAATCAGGAGCAAACCTTTTAAATTGGGGGAAGGCAAATTTTACAGAACTAAGAGGTGATTTGGCAGAAGTGGACTGGACACAACTACTTGAGGAGAAATCAGTGGCAAGCCAGTGGGAGGCACTAAAAAGTGAAATTCTACGGGTACAATGCAGACACGTCCCCTCAAAGAAAAAGGGTGGCACTGCCAAATTTAGAGCCCCCTGGTTGTCTAGAAGTATATGGGGCAAGATAAAGCAGAAAAAGAAAGCTTATGATTGTCACAGAAAACTAAATACTGCAGAAAGCCTAGAGGAGTATAGAAAGTACAGGGATGACGGAAATAAGGAAAGCAAAGAGATGGCATGAAAAAATATTAGCTAGTAAGATTAAAGAAAACCCAAATATGTTTTCAGTACATTAAGAACAAGAGGCTAGCTAAGGAAAAGGTGGGACCTATCAGGGATGATAAGGGTAACTTGTGTGTAGAAGCAGAGGATATGGGTAGGGTTTTAAATGAATATTTTGTCTCCGTATTCACAAAGGAAAGGGATGATCCAGATGTAGTAGTTAAAGAGGAGAGGTGTGAAATATTGGATGAGGTAAACATAACGAGAGAGGAAGTACTAGAGGGACTGGACTCCTTGAAAGTTGATAAGTCACCAGGGCCGGATGGATTGCTTCCTAGACTATTGAAGGAAGCCAGGGAGGAAATAGCGGATGCTCCGAGGATCATTTTCCAATCCTCACTAGATACAGGGGAGGTACCGGAGGACTGGAAGACTGCAAACGTAGTACCATTGTTTAAAAAGGGTACGAGGGAAAGGCCGAACAATTATAGGCCGGTCAGTCTTACCTCGGTGGTGGGCAAACTATTAGAATCAATACTGAGATAGGATAAACTTTCACTTGGAAAGGCATGGTTTAATCAGGGATAGTCAGCATGGATTTGTTCAGGGATGGTCATGCCTTACAAATCTGATTGAATTCTTTGAGGAAGTGACAAGGAGGATTGATGAGGGTAGTGTAGTGGATGTTGTCTACGTGGATTTTAGCAAGGCATTTGACAAGGTCCCACGTGGCAGACTGGTCAGCAAGGTAAAAGCCCATGGGATACAGGGAAATGTGGCGAATTGGATCCAAAATTGGCTCAGTAACCGGAAACAAAGGGTAAAAGTCGATGGATGTCTTTACGAATCGAAATCTGTTTCCAGTGGTGTGTCACAGGCCTCAGTGTTGGGTCCCTTGCTGTTTGTGGTATATATTAATGATTTGGACTTGAACGTAGGGGGCATGATTGGCAAATTTGCAGACGACGCAAAAATTGGCCGTGTAGTTGATAGTGAAGAGGATAGCTGTAGACTCCAAGAAGATATCAATGGGTTGGTGGAGTGGGCGGAAAAGTGGCAAATGGAGTTCAACCCGGAGAAGTGTGAGGTAATGCACATAGGGAGGGCAAACAGTAAAAGGGAATATGCAGTAAATGGGAATATGTTGAGAGGTGTAGAGGAAGTGAGAGACCTTGGAGTGCATGTGCACAGGTCCCTGAAGGTGGCAGTACAGGTAGACAAGGTTATGAAGAAGGCATACGGAAAGCTCTCCGTTATTAGCCGAGGTATAGAATACAAAAGCAGGGATGTAATGATGGAACTGTATAAAACGCTGGTAAGGCCACAGCTGGAGTATTGTGCGTAGTTCTGGTCACCACATTACAGGAAGGACGTAATTGCTCTGGAGAGAGTGCAGAGGAGATTTACAAGAATGTTGCCAGGGCTTGAAAATTGCAGCTACGAGAGAGATTGGATAGGCTGTGGTTGTTTTCCTTGGAGCAGAGGAGGCTGAGGGGAGACTTGATTGAGGTGTACAAAATTATGAGGGGCCCAGATAGAGTAGACAGGAAGTCCCTGTTTCCCCTAGCGGAGAGTTCAAGAACTAGAGGACATAGATTTCAGCTGATTGGCGGAAGGATTAGAGGGGACATGAGGAAAAACTTTTTTACCCAGAGGGTGGTGGGTGTATGGAATTCGCTGCCCGAATTGTGGTAGAGGCAGGGACCCTCAACTCATTTAAAAAGTACCTGGACCTGCACCTGAAGTACTGTAAGCTGCAGGACTACGGACCGGGTGCTGGAAGGTGGGATTAGAATGGGCACCTGGTTGTTCTTCGAGCCGGCGCGGACACAATGGGCCGAATGGCTCCCTTCTGTGCTGCATCTTTTCTATGGTTCGAAAACATAAGAACATAAGAGAACATAAGAAATAGGAGCAGGAGTAGGCCAATTGGCCAATCGGTCCCTCGAGCCTGCTCCGCCATTCAATAAGATCATGGCTGATCTGATCCTAACCTCAAATTTAAATTCATGTCCAATTTCCTGCCCGCTCCCCGTAACCCCTAATTCCCTTTACTTCTAGGAAACTGTCTATTTCTGTTTTAAATTTATTTTTATTTAATGATGTAGCCTGCTGTCATTCCTCTTTTTTAACACAGTTCTTGAATCAAACCTCTTTGGAGTAGACCAAAGCTGCCAGAGGTGAATCATCCACTGATTTCGTTCCTCCTTCCCTGTGTGCAAATATCTAACCTCTGCTCAGTACCTCCCCTGTCAGCACAGCTACAATGAAGAACTAACAATGTAGACAAACATTATGGGCATGTCCTAGCCTAGTGCTTTTGGCACAATGTGCTGGAGCACCAACATGCTATGCCACCACATCACTAATTTATTTGCTTTTTGAATTATTGCAATTTAAAAATTCAGAATTGGAAAATTATTTTCTTTTTGTAAACAATAAATGTACTGATTTGAATCAAGTACCAACATAACTGGGATTGCAGTATATATTAATGTTCTGTCGATAGCTTACAGCTTGTAGTTACAACTAAAGTTTCATTATCATTATGAATGTACAATCTCACACATTATTTATTGGCTGCCCAGTATCTCTAGCATCACAGCTCATTCAGAGTGGCCACGTATGTACAAGTTGTCTGCAAAAGATGAGAGGAAGGATGGGGGAAAAATTCGATAGGGGCCGTTTTTGGACACTGGTAGCGTGATACGCTATTGCCCCACGCCCAATGGCCCCTGTGCAGGCAGGACCCACCGGAGCGCTTAACTGCAGTCAGTGGAATCGATGCAATTTGCACTTTCCACCACCAGGGGGAGCGTGATCTCTTAAAGGGAGGATGTTTCTTTGAAATCTCTTAAAGATAGATGGTATCTGTTATTTGATGAAAATAACAGTCTTTTTTTTATTCGTTCATGGGATGTGGGCGTCGCTGGCAAGGCCAGCATTTATTGCCCATCCCTAATTGCCCTTGAGAAGGTGGTGGTGAGCCGCCTTCTTGAACCGCTGCAGTCCGTGTGGTGACGGTTCTCCCACAGTGCTGTTAGGAAGGGAGTTCCAGGATTTTGACCCAGCGACAATGAAGGAACGGCGATATATTTCCAAGTCGGGATGGTGTGTGACTTGGAGGGGAACGTGCAGGTGGTGATGTTCCCATGTACCTGCTGCTCTTGTCCTTCTAGGTGGTCTACTGTCTGCACGGAGTCTGAACGGAGATCAGACATCGCACACGTAAGACACAGATGCAGGTCCCATCCCTATGTTTACACACTGTTTAAAACATTGAATAAAGGTTGCGCACTACTAAATCCCACATCCTCCAATCTACATGCCAGACCTCACCAATCTACTGATCTGAGTTGGTACCAGGCCTGCGAGAGTGCGTGCACCAAGGTTCTCTGCTGATGCACTAGAGACCTTGGGTGCAAGAGGTGGACAGAAGGAGGGATATCCTATATCCCCAAGGGGGGTTGGGGTGGGGGGGCGGGGAGACAAGAGGCCCTCCAGACATATACTCAAAAGGCAGCGGAGGACGAAGTCAATGCCAGGCGCACAGCATCATGAACATGGATGCAGTGCAGGAAGAAGTTCAATGCTTTGACATGAGTGGTCAAGGTGAGTGAGCTCAACTGTCGAATGGCGTCTCCTACCAACTGCCCCACGCACTACACCCCCATCCCCCACATACCAACAAACTCTTTCCATCAGTAATCAACTCTTCCAATCAGATGCTTCCTCTCACCCTTACACATTACCACTGTTTCAAGCTGCCCACCCACAACTCACAGGCCACACACACTGGCAGCTATTCATCCATGACAGGCACATCACCCAGACACACGTCCCGTTTTCTTGCAGGAGAAGGTGGCGCGTATCAAGAGGCAGTAAGTGGCAGTGGCATTTAGCCCATTGAGCCTGTTCCGCCATTCAGTGAGATCATGGTGGACCTGTGACCTAACTCCATATACCCGCCTTAGCCCCATATGCCTTAATACCCCTGGTTCACAGAAATCTATCAATCTCAGATTTAACATTCGGAAGTGAGCTAGCATCAACTGCCGTCTACAGAAGAGCGTTCCAAGAGTCTCCCGCCCTTTGTGTGTAGAAGCATTTCCTAACTTCACTCCTGCACGTCCTGGCTCTAAATGTTAGGCTATGTCCCCGCATCCTAGTATTGAAGTCTAGGAGACCTCCAAAAACAGTTACAAATGTCTCGGCAGCCAGAAGCAATAATCCAGTCACTAATCTGTAAATCCTGCATGGTCCCTTTAAATAGCGCTGGTGGGGGGGGGTCCTCCAGGCCGTCTAAGACACGTTCAGATGGTCAGGGTTAAGACTCTGCGTTGAGTTGAGCGTAAAGTCCCAAAATGGTGTCTATCACTTTAAATCAGCGTTGCGCACTGATTGAAGCCATTTTCTCCTTACTTTATATGATTCCATGGTTCGTTATTTGCGCCTGCGCTAACTCCTATACCAAGATGGCGTCTGGCGCACGTCATGCAGCAGACGTGCGTGCACATCCAAGACACCATCTTGGATGTCAGAGAGGCCGTGTAGCGCCGAAACAACGGGCGCTACACGGCCCAATTTAGCGCCCGATATATTGACTTTTGAGGGCGTACAGTGTAGATTCACCAGAATGATACCAGGGTTTAAAGGGTAGAAGTATGAGGACAGGGTGCATACACTTGGTTTATATTCCCCTGAGTTTAGAAGGTTAAGGGGTGATCTAAATGAGATCTTTAAAATGATTAAGGGGTTTAAAAGGGTAGATGCAGAGAAACTTTCCTCTGGTTGGGGAAATCCAGAACAAGGGGGTACAATTTTAAAATTAGAGCTAGGCCATTCAGGAGTGAAATCAGGAAGCACTTCTTCACACAAAGTGTAGTGGAAATCTGGAACTCTTTTTCCCCCCCGCCCCCCCCCCACCCTCCCAAAAAAGGCTGTTGAGGCGAGGTCAATTGAAAATTTCAAAACTGAGATTGATAGACAAGGGTATCTAGGGATATGGACAAAGGCGGGTAAATGGAGCTGAGGTACAGATCAGCCATGATCTAATTGAACGGCGGAACAGGCTTGAGGGGCTGAATGGCCGACTCCTGTTCCTGTCTTCCTAAATATTATTGCAGTAATAAAAATGAAGATAAAGCAATATACTAAGGGGGAAAAAAACAAACTTGTCAATCAAATCTTTAAAAAGTGCTATTCACCTTTAAGAAGCACACAACGGTGTGTCCACACAATGCTGACCACAAATGGCTAAGCAGCACTGTTACTGGGGAGGCAGTGAGAAAGTCACAAGATCCAACAAGGGCCCTATTTATTAAGATTTGGAGCCTTACTGATACTTGTGCTGACCATCAGCACAGCTTCCAAAATGCTGGTATTCTTCTTGACTGAAAAATGCTGTGTGCCTGATCTTGTGACCTGCTCTTGCTGGCTCTGTGTCCCCAGCAGAGCTTCGCAAAATCAGGACCGTAGTTACTGAAGAGACAGAGCATTCCATCTTGGGGAGTGGAATATCCACAGGGGGAATTGCAAAAATCTGTGATTTTATATTCTGCTAATAAATAAGCAGATTACCTGTACCATGGACATGCAACAATTTATCTGGCTTTAATTGGTGTTGCTGATATAATCCTTAAGATAACCACTTCAGGTTAATGATGCATCCAAAGAACACGCCTACCTGTATCACACTGCGGGGAGATGATGTGGAGATGCCGGTGATGGACTGGGGTGGACAAATGTAAGGAGTCGTGTTGTGCGACTCCTTACTGCAGGGAGATGTAGTCATCCATAATGCACAATTTCAACAGTACACCAAGTATGCAGGCCTGTTTCAGCCATCAGGCCCATCCATTATGGCTAATGTAAATAATAGGATGAATTGTTATTGGATTAACTTGGTATTGTTGTCCATCCAACATCTGTGAGGCAGCTCCATCAAGTGTTTCTGAGAACTGTAATAAGTCGACCACCCATATGGCTCGGTTTCAAGCTGTTTGTATGGGTTTGATGATTGTGACCATTCACAACTGTGCTCCATGTATTTTTTATCATTTCTTGGTTCAAGCAGTAAGAGTGCACAGTTGTTTTACAGCTGAGAACTAACCTTTTATGTCACGTGTTTTACAGTCTACCCGGAGCCGTAGCCCTTCCCCCATCAGACGAAGCATTAGTCCCAGTAAGTGTGAAATATTTTTAACACAACAATCTGGAATGGTTTAGAGGTTGATTCTTGAGTATATAGTGTTACCATTAAAGCAGTTTAATTTCCTCTGCACTACGCTAGTTAATGTGTTTGCATAAAATTCCTTTGCGTGCTACTTTAATGTAGGTGCTGACCCAAAATTTACAGTCACTGCACCAAGCTGTGTTTAGGGGAGGGAGCAAGATGCTTAAGGCTGGGAGGACCAGTGAAAGACCCCTGAAGAAACATGACTGGAAGGTTGAGGAATCAACGTCTCCATGCCAGGAGTTCCTAAAATGGTTTGTGGTTGTTGGGGAGGGGGGGGGGGTGGGTGCAGAGAATTCAATGAACAAAATGAAAATCTGTCATAACATTCAAAGGCTTTCTCATTAGTTTTTTTGAGGATTGTGATTAATTCCTATTTTGTGAATTGATTTTTTTTTTAAAGAGGGCGAAGTATATTATGTGTGTTTGGCTGCTTTTTAGTGAGTGTTACCAATCAGCATGCATCACTCCCTACAGGCACGTTGGGCACTTTCCCACGCCCTTTGGAAACATCAGAAACGGGCGAGATGCAAAACTTTTTAAAATGATATAGATTGGCTTTGAAATTGCAGATTATTAGCATATGAATGCAGTTTAACACCTATAAAAACAGCGAACAAAGCAATTTCATATGAACACCAAATGGTGCTTGCAGGGAGCATTAGCCAGGAAAATGTGGATTTAATATAAATGGATTGAATATGTGCCTGCGATTTCCTGTCCGGTGTTCCCTGCAAATGTCTTTCTGTGTTGGGAGCACCCGACTGCAAATCACCCTCAATGCATTCATGCACTAATTTTGGCACAGTCTATTTTTAAGGCCATTGGGTTAAAAAGAGGGAAAAACGATGGTGATGATGATGGTGGCAAAATTCCTCGAGCACTGCACGCTACCAGAATTGCGGGATTTCTGGCAACCACCCTGCCACGTTGTTGATTCTGTTCCAAATCTCAGAGACGGGGTTATTAACATAAAGGGAATGGGCACCCACACTACTTATGGTGCTTCCGGACATCTGTCCTGCGGGAGACCAGGAATGTTGGAGCGGGGGGGTTCTGGCTGAACTATGGATTTTTAAAAAGAAAAATGCTGCCATTTCTCTGATGCTGCAATCGATTACCATCAGTAAACCAGCATTAGGACCTCACTTCCATATGGGTCTCATGAATGTGCCTGCATCAAGCAGGCGTACTTTCAACTGACCCCAAGAAAGGTGGGCCTAGCAGGATTTCTTTCAGGGAATGTCATCCCATCAGTCCCGCCTCTTTCAGTGATGTCAGGAGGGAAGAGGCGGGTCCAAGAAATGCCTACTTCCCTTTAGAATTTTTGCTTATTGGTAAAACAAGAGAGGTGGAGCCCTGGCAGAACTGGATTCCCCACCCCCGGCCTGGCATACATCATCCTCTTGCCCTCCCAGGTCCAGGAATTTCAGGATGTGGAGATGCCGGTGATGGACTGGGGTGGACAAATGTAAGGAGTCTTACAACACCAGGTTATAGTCCAACAGCTTTATTTAAAATCACAAGCTTTCGGAGGCTTCCTCCTTCGTCAGGTGAGTGTAGGATTCCATAAAGGTACAGCATATATAGTCAGAGAACAATGCCTGGTGATTACAGATAATCTTTCCAACTGCCCGTTATCAAAGCAATCAAAGGAGTTGAATGGTGTTCGGAGAAACATTACATACAAGACTACTGAATACACAAACGGTCAGAACACAAAGACGGAGAGAGAGAGAGAGAGAGAGAGAGAAACACCCGAAAAGCAGAGAAAGAGAGAGAATGACCAGTTGTATTAAAAACAGATAACTTTTTTTCGCTGGTGGGGTTACATGTAGTGTGACATGAACCCAAGATCCCGGTTGAGGCCGTCCTCATGGGTGCGGAACTTGGCTATCAATTTCTGCTCGACGATTTTGCGTTGTCGTGTGTCTCGAAGGCCGCCTTGGAGAACGCTTACTCGAAGATCGGAGGCTGAATGTCCTTGACTGCTGAAGTGTTCCCCGACTGGGAGGGAACCCTCCTGTCTGGCGATTGTTGCGTGGTGTCCGTTCATCCGTTGTCGCAGTGTCTGAATGGTCTCGCCGATGTACCATGCTTCCTGCAACGTATGAGGTAGACCACGTTGGCCGAGTCGCAGGAGTACGAACCACGTACCTGGTGGGTGGTGTCCTTTCGTGTGTTGGTGGTATCTGTGTCGATGATCTGGCATATCTTGCAGAGGTTGCTGTGGCAGGGTTGTGTGGTGTCGTGGACGCTGTTCTCCTGAAAGCTGGGTAATTTGCTGCGAACGATGGTCTGTTTGAGGTTAGGTGGCTGTTTGAAGGCGAGCAGTGGAGGTGTGGGGATGGCCTTTACGAGGTGTTCGTTGTCATCGATGACATGTTGAAGGCTGCGAAGAACGTGGCGTAGTTTCTCCGCTCCGGGGAAGTACTGGACGACGAAGGGTACTCTGTTGGTTGTGTCCCGTGTTTGTCCCGTGAACCCTGTGTGAGAACCTCTCTGGATACGTCGAGGGCATCCTGAAACCCATCGTACAGGGAACCCCTAGCTTCTGTCGCGACACTACAGACTTCCTACAAAAGCTCAGCACCCACGGACCAGTTGAACCAGGAACACTTCTCACCACGATGGACGTCTTGGCACTCTACACCAGTATCCCCCACGATGACGGCATCGCTGCAACAGCCTCAGTACTCAACACCAACAACAGCCAATCTCCAGACGCCATCCTACAACTCATCCGCTTCACCCTGGATCACAATGTCTTCACCTTCGATAACCAGTTCTTTACCCAAACACACGGAACAGCCATGGGGACCAAATTCGCACCCCAATACGCCAACATTTTCATGCACAAGTTCAAGCGCGACTTCTTCACTGCACAGGACCTCCAACCAACGCTATACACCAGATACATCGACAACATTTTCTTCCTATGGGCCCACGGCGAAGAATCACTGAAGAGACTACACGATAACATCAACAAGTTCCACCATCAAACTCACCATGGACTACTCCTCAGAATCGGTTTCATTCTTGGACACACGAATCTCCATCAAAGACGGGCACCTCAGCACCTCACTCTACCGCAAGCCCATGGACAACCTCACGATGCTCCACTTTTCCAGCTTCCACCCTAACCACGTCAAAGAGGCCATCCCCTATGGACAGGCCCTGCGAATACACAGGATTTGCTCAGACGAGGAGGAACACGATGGACACCTACAGACACTGAAAGACGCCCTCGTAAGAACGGGATATGACGCTCGACTCGTCGATCGACAGTTCCGACGGGCCACAGCGAAAAATCGCATAGACCTCCTCAGAAGACAAACACAGGACACAACCAACAGAGTACCCTTCGTCGTCCAGTACTTCCCTGGAGCGGAGAAACTACGCCATGTTCTTCGCAGCCTTCAACATGTCATCGATGACGACGAACACCTCGTAAAGGCCATCCCCACGCCTCCACTGCTCGCCTTCAAACAGCCACCTAACCTCAAACAGACCATCGTTCGCAGCAAATTACCCAGCTTTCAGGAGAACAGCATTCACGACACCACACAACCCTGCCACAGCAACCTCTGCAAGACATGCCAGATCATCGACACAGATACCACCATCACACGAAAGGACACCACCCACCAGGTACATGGTTCATACTCCTGCGACTCAGCCAACGTGGTCTACCTCATACGTTGCAGGAAAGGATGCCCCAGAGCATGGTACATCGGCGAGACCATGCAGACACTGCGACAACGGATGAACGGATACCGCGCAACAATCGCCAGACAGGAGGGTTCCCTCCCAGTCGGGGAGCACTTCAGCAGTCAAGGACATTCAGCCTCCGATCTTCGGGTAAGCGTTCTCCAAGGCGGCCTTCGAGACACACGACAAGGCAAAATCATCGAGCAGAAATTGATAGCCAAGTTCCGCACCCATGAGGACGGCCTCAACCGGGATCTTGGGTTCATGTCACGCTACATGTAACCCCACCAGCGAAAAAAAAGTTATCTGTTTTTAATACAACTGGTCATTCTCTCTCTTTCTTTGCCTTTTCGGGTCTCTCTCTCTCTCTCTCTGTCTTTGTGTTCTGACTGTTTGTGTATTTGGTAGTCTTGTATGTAATGTTTCTCTGTCTGAACACCATTCAACTCCTTTGATTGCTTTGATAACGGGCAGTTGGAAAGATTATCTGTAATCACCAGGCATTGTTCTCTGACTATATATGCTGTACCTTTATGGAATCCTACACTCACCTGACGAAGGAGGAAACCTCCGAAAGCTTGTGATTTTAAATAAAGCTGTTGGACTATAACCTGGTGTTGTAAGACTCCTTACAGGAATTTCAGGCCAATGATTCTTTGTAAAAAAAAAAATATTGAATGGAAGATGCAGATGCTGGAAAGTGATGTTTAAGAAAGCTCAGTCAAACCAAAATAACTGTCCATTTTTCCTGTAATACTCCTGTATTTTTCAGCATTTTCCATGTATTTTTCTTACTGTTACAATAAATGTAATTTCAGACAGGATTTTACTATAAGACGTTGCAGCTTTAAGACACTGTGTGGGAAGACATAAGCCCCCCGTAGTGGAACTGGAGACCAAAGCGTTCAAAACTGCTTTTTGTGTGGTACCACCGAGTTCTTAGGAAACATCTTGACTGAGATAATTGCCAGTTTCTCATAGTATTAGGCAGACCGTGATGCTTTCTAACCAGAACATCAAAGGCAACATGTCAGTGGTTTTGCATATTATTTATTGGTTAGTTGTGTTGTCACGATATTGTGTTAGTCAGCTACAGATGGACTGCCCCCTTGCGTGGGATTATTTGTTAAGGTGGGCATATCAGAGGTAGGTACCAGAACAGTACTTCCAGTGACACCACTCAATGACGACATCCAGTACTCTCAGTGGAAGTATAACAGGTTCATAGTGAGAAACCTTCAGTCATATTGCAGAGATAATACAAATCAGCCCCATCTCGAAGAACATCCAAGTCCAATGGTTGACAGACTGTTTTATTCCTTACACTTCATTTTCCAATTTTCTCCCTTCTCTTTCTCTCAAGGGTAGTGACACACACTGGGCTATGATTCTGCAAGCTCTGTCAGCTATCTGGCACCTCATCTAATTGGCCATTCTTCATGTTTGAGCCTTAATAGTTAGTGATGTAGGTTTTGGGGGGTTTACAGCTGAGTGCAGTCTTATCCTTTCGGACATCCACACCTGTGGACATTCTGGCAGTGTTGCTGATTTTTTTTTTCCTTCCCTAGTCCCAGCTGACTGAGCACACATGGATCGTAGCTGGGATATTCCTCAGTCTCTGAAAGACATCCTACATGACTGCGACCACAGCACACTTTTCCCTTCTCAACCTCTCCTTAGATTTTCACACAGTTGAGCTCTCCATCCTTTTCCTGTGTGTTCCATCAGCATGGCATTACCCTTTTCTGGTTCCATTCTTAACTGTCCTAATGCAGTCATTTCATCTCTTCCAGTGGTTAATCTGCTACCTCCTAGTCCTAATTTACATGCTGCCTCTCAGCGACACCATTCACAAACATGGGCCCAGCTTCCACATACACACAAATGACCCACAGTATGAGCTCTCCACCTCCACAATTTTTGCCACGCTGTTCAGTTGCCTAGTGCATGAGCCTGAATGTTCTCCTGCTCACTATCAGTGCAATCAAAACCCTCCGGCTCAGCTCCTGCAAGGAACTTTGCATCTTAAGCTTCCTCCCTGCTTGCTTGCTTAGATTGAACTCACAGGTGCACAACTTTGGTGCCATGCTTGACCCAAAGCTGAACTTCCGTTGGGCCGGAATTAGCTCTGAGCAGCGAACCAGCAGTGCTCGCCCCTCATTAGATTTAAACTCACCCACTAAGTTACCACGTTCTTTTTGGTGGCAATTTCCTTGAACTGCGAGTTCAGAAAACTTCAGCGTTCTTTCCTGGGCTGTGAAAGGATCTCAAAGGCTCCTCAACCAATCAGCTTGAAGCAGCCACGCTGTGAGAACCAGGAAGTGCAGATCATAGACGAACCGTGCAAACTAAAAATCAGGAAGTGGCCGATAAGGTTAGTAAATGTATTATAAAATGACAGAGAAAACAAAATAAAGAGAGGATAAAATTAAAAGACTAAGATAAATGTGACAGAAGGAAAAAGTTAAAAAAATTTTTAAAGATTTTAAGTATCCAAAAACTATTAAAATTGGGAGTAATGCGACTCCACATTTTTAAAAGTTAATTTTTAATTGATTGGCAGTCATTAAGACTCACCAGGCCGTTAAAAGTTAGTTTAGACCTGATATAACTGAGCGTACTTGTTTTGTGGTGAGATTAGTTAGTTTCTGGCTGGGCATTGATTGCAGCTGGCGAGGTCCCTTTAATGCGAAACATTTCGATCACTGGCGAACCAGGAAGAACAAGTTCCAGATTTCCGCGTTTGACTGCGCGTGTACGGTTGCTGGAACTTCGATTTCGCCATTAATAACAGTGAGCGGTGTTAGGCTCACCTTTACTTTAAAAGCAATTTCCGGACCAATGTCTCAATTGCTTATTTTCACCTGAGGAACACTACCCTCTGTGTCCTTACTTTTTCACTGCTGCTGCAAAACCCTCATTCATGTTGTTCTCACTTCAGGGCTTGATTTCTCCAATGTTCTTCGCATTGACCTCTCCAGTTCCACTGTCCACAAATTTAATCTCATTTAACCCGTCTGCTCCTTTGTTACACAGCGCAAAGTCCCACACACCCATCACCCTTGTCATTACTCATCACTGCTGGTTCCTTAATCACAAGCCCCATGCATTGATTTCAAAATCCTTGTCTTTGCCTTTAAGTTTCTCCAAGACCTTACTGCATCTGTCCTATGCAATTTTTTTTCCAGCTCTGGAAAGAAAGAAAGACTTGTATTTATATAGTGCCCAACACATCCTCAAGATGTCCCAAAGTGCTGCACAGTCAATGAAGTATTTTTGAAGTGTAGTCACTGTTTTAATGCAGGAAAACGTGGAAGCCAATATGCAGATAGCAAGGTCCCACAAACAGCAATGAGATAAATAATCAGATAATCTTTTAGTTTTAGTGGTGTTTGTTGAGGGATAAATATTGACCAGGAAACCAGAAAAACTTTTCACCTCATCTTCAAATAGGATCTTTTACATCTACCTGAGAGGACAGATGGAGCCTTTGTTTACGTCTCATTCATAAGACGGCACTTCCGACAGTGCAGCACTCCCCCAGTACTATACTGAAGTGTATCCCAGCATGCAGTTTCCCTTCTTTTGCCACTGCCCTACACCAATGTCCCCCTCCCTCTGTTCCACGACTGACAGCAGAATCTTCAGCCTATCATACCGTAGTGCTCTCAAATTCTCTCGCCATTTTCAGTGCATTAGTGGTATAAAAATGGCTCAGGAAATTTTTTTCTAGCAGGGAAATTTCTGATGGAAGTCACTTCTGCCATCTGTGCGCCTTTTTAACACTCTTTCTCCCCCCACCCCCCGAGTTTCCTTGTGCTTTTTGAGCCTTCCCCTCATCCGCCCACCGAGTCTCCACTGGCCTCATTTGCATATGTTAGAGCGAGACGCAGTAATGTAGCAGCTGCGAGTTTCCTGCGTTTACACTGCTAATGCATTCAGGGATTTATGAGGTGAAGCAGCTGCCAGGATCACCTGATACAGACGGAAATGAGGAGTTCCCGTCACAAAAGAGTGGGGGTTTTTACTACATATTTCTGCAGCTGGGAAATGCTTTTTAAAGCATTTGTTTTGCCACTCTACCTCCAGACACCAGTGCGCATCCGAAACCCGGAAGTCTCGTCCTCAATTAATGCCGGTGGGTGGATTGTTAAAGGGGCAATGTACTTCATTGCGATAGTTGAGGCACTTAACTTTTTGTGGATTATAAAGGTAAAATGTATTTAACCTTACCTGCACGGGTTTCCCATCGCTCCTGATTCTCGTCCGGTGAGAGGAGGCAGGAATGGCTGGCTCCATGAGGTGGGTGCCTTTTATTGCACTGCTCTGCTTGTGGGTCAGGAGGAGCAGGAGCGCTTGATCCAAACCCAACAAGCTCACCTGCCGCGATCAGCTCCCCCCCCCCCCCCCTCCTCCATGGTGTCTCCGAACCCCCCCCCCTCCTGCGGTGTCTCCGCCCCACCCCCTCCTCCACAGTGTCTTTGACTACCCCCCACCGCCCCGCATTGTCTCCGAAGGCTGGTCTAATGGCAGTCATCAGATCCTGAAAGCTCTGAGGTACAGTGGTCGCAATGTTATGAAAGCTGGGATTCATGCCGTGCTCCATTCTGTCCCCTATTACCTTCAGAGCTGCAGTTTGTGAAGTTGGAGGCAGAGCCACCAACTGGTCCATGGCCATTTCTTGAACTTCCAACCTCTTGAGACGACTTTTCTGCTCGGTCAGCCAGATGACATCTTGTGGGCTCAATGCCAACCTGGAGAGTGCCTCCCTTGTCAAGTCTCCTGTTGCATGCCCAAGAAGGTGCAATCTGTGGACCACCTTACCTTGTAATGCTGGGCTGTGTTGCCCACCTCTGGTAAAGGCAGACACCCCCAATAAAACCTCTGGAAATTCTTTTTGTCCTCCAGCCCCCAAAGGGCAAAAGAAATTTCAAAGGAATGCCCATCGTACCACCAGGGACAAATAAAAATAAAACGGTAACTGGAACTGAAAAATACCCCAAAAAAATGCTTCAAAATTAATCTAACAAAAGAAAGTCAAGGTAAAAAATAATTGTAGCCCAATTTGTGGGCAATACAGTTTCAAGAGGTGCAGGGAGGGACGTCCAATGGTTGTGTGCTGGCAGGCCTGCCTTCTGCTCCAATCCAGGTACACCTGGACAAGCTTGCTCCATGGTCCAAAGCAGTGCAGTTTCCATGGCAGACAGAGCACGTCCCCCAGAACACCCCAAGCGCGTATAATAATGGGGCATGTGCCATGGAGCAGCTCCCCAGTGCAATCCCAGCATTGCAAAATCAGCCGCGTTTTTCTGCTCCCTCTGAACTGGTCTTGCACCTGCATTGCTAATACAAGGGAACACAATTTTGGGCCCTTTGTTCTAACAAAACTGAATCATGGCTATCCTGCTTGTTCTCTTTCTTCAGATTAAATAAAATGCCAAGGACTTCATTGGCTGTCTGCTCTAGAGACTGATTTACATAACGAATAGGTTCAGAACTCCCACCCCCAATAATCTACGCAGCCCCCCACCCCACCAGGTTCTGAATTCTTAATTCCAATCTATACATTACAAACATGTGGTGACAGGAGCACTCCAGCTTTAACCACCTCTCTGGCAGACTGTTTATATCAAGTATTCTTTTCCTCTCAAAATTCTACAGCAGGATTTTATAAATTTTAAGATGAATAAAGCTAGGTGTTTGAAGAGAAATTGAAATATGTTTTTTTTAAAAAGTGTTTTTGAAAATGCACTGTTCAGTGGCCAACTATTGTAACGACTAGTAATTATATGCCACAAAAATTCACATTGATTATTCCCATACATTATTATACATTTTGTTTCAATAATAAAATACCTGACTCAAATTAGAAACTGTAATACTTTAATGAATTCCAGCCAGTACTGTGTAATTCTTTTTTCTCAACAGCTGTTTTAATTTTAATTTACAAAATTTTTATGGCAGATAAGCTGACCCACATAAACTTAACATAACATTTACTAGCAAACCAGAGAGCCTAACCCAGATAAGTTAACACTTGATTTTATTTTTTTGTACTTAAACAGGACACTGAAGGAATCGGCGTTCAAAAATTAACAGATTGATGGACTTCTGGAAGCATCCCAAGTGACACCAAACAGCTTAATCAACAGAACCAAATCAATGTGAATAATATGTATTTTCTCATCTTCTGGGAAAGGAATACAATCCTCTTTTGTTTGTTTTTAGCGCATGTTGCTTAATTGTTATGAGCTATTAAATACATCCCTTGTACAGTATCATCTTAATGGGTCATATTTTATGGGTCTTATTTTATGGGTCTTATTTTATGGGTCATATTTATTTGACAAGATATAGCTAAGTGTGGGCAAAGCACGCAATGCAATCCTGATTTCTGTTGCCGCTCTGATCACAAAATAAGAGGCACGGAAAGGAATTTTGCTGAAAGGATAAAACAAAAACAAGCCCCCCCCCCCTCCCCTTTAGTTGTAGGAATGACATTGTTCTTTCAGTGTCCTGAGGCCTTTGTTATTTTTTTCCCAGTCTTAAAAGCTGTAAACCGGGCACAACATTAAACTGACAGCAAATGACTGCAGATGCTGGAAATCTGAAATAATAACAGAAAAATGCTGGAAACACTCAACAGGTGAGGCAGCATCTGTGGAGAAAGAAAGAGAGTTATTGGGATCCATATTAACCCCCCCTCCCCCACGACAGCCGGGAGAAGGTTGTGGGTGGGGGGGGGAATTAAAAATCGCGGATTGCAACCCCCAACCCGCTGCACAGGCACCCACTGCTGTTTTTACGGTGATTGGTTTCGTGCT